>NC_135232.1:1115550796-1115853826 GCF_051348905.1 Ranitomeya variabilis | reverse complement strand
GTGCCCCATAGAAAAGAAAACCTCTTGCAGTGGCGCCTTTCCAGGAATGTTAGTGTTCCCGATGGGTGACATGGTATTGTTGTGTAAAGATGCTGATCGTCTGCGGCTCATCAATATTCCGTCAAAGACAGATGACTGTAGCGCTCACGTTGATTAACTATGTCACTTGGAGACTCGGCGCCGGCATTGCTGGATCGGTACCAGTGCAGGAGGTAAATAGAAAGTTTCTTATTTTACTGCGGAGACTCAGGTGTCTAGATAGCGCACACCCCTTTGAAGTAGCAAATGGGAACAAGGACGTTCCTCAAACTGCAGGTGAGGCGGAAAAGCTGGTACTAGCCTTTAAATAGGCCACCAGGACTTATATCATCAAGGAAGCCTGGCAACCGATCTTAGAGACAGGTCCAGTGGAACCATGGTCGACAGCAGAAGACATCGCCGCAGCCGGGAGAGGTGAGTCAGTCCAGATACCTAGCAACGAGTCACGGCTCAGGCCTCAGCGGCCAGCAAAGGCCCGACCCTGAGACTTGGGGCAGTGAGTGACAATTTGCCATAAAGTCTCTGAGGACTAAGTTGAAAAACCTGGAAAAGTGATCCACATATTATATTATCCCCTACTGTAACTCCGAATACAAGATAAAGGTTACATCTCATTGTGCAGCATGCGGCGGAACGCCATCATTCATTAACTAAATGAGCTAGATACAATGATTCACAATGGTAATTAAAGATCTCATTCTCGATACTAGAGAGACTCGTATTATTAGTAGCACGGGTTTGCTGTGCACTTGTTCCTTCAGTTGACTTACTTCAAGAGAGGTTAAAATCTAATACTCCAGGCGTTCACATCCAGCACGCTCGCCTCTTCACGAGGAAGGAATATGGCAGGAGGCCAATACAGCGTTAATACCAGGGTTTATCATGATCCAATGCTAATACAATGCTAATATCACCGTAACGCCACCGCAGGGCAGAACCCACGTTACTAATATACTGTGCATATAAAAAGGATGGTATCTTTTCACAATCTCTTTTGTTAGAAAGGCCCCATATAATAAGATAAGGTCCCACTGTTGAGAATGGAAATGGAGAGGGGAAACCTTACATCAAGTATAAGGTCCCAAATAACAGACGCCTTTCAATTAAATAGGTTGTCCGATGAAAAGAAGCTAAGTGGGTGATGACTTGTTGATTGTTGGAAGTCTGACCGCTTGGACCTGCACCGATGAGCAGATTGGGGCACTTGTATCCCCTTTAGAATAGAATGGCAGTTCACTCGCTCGACCGTCACTCCATTCATTCCCTATGGGGCTGACGAGAGCTGCACTCTAAGGGCCCCTTTCCACTTGCGAGGAAAACGGACGAGTGCAATCCGATAAAAAATCGGATTGCACTCGGACCAATGTTATTCAATAGGTGTCTTTTCATTTGCGATTTTTTTCTCAGCCGAAATCGGACTGAGAAAAATCTGGATTGGCTGAGAAAAAAATCGCAGCATGCTGCGTATTGCTGAGATTCTCGGACAAGACGCGCCAATGCAAGTCAATGGGTGCGAGAAAAAAATCGCACAGCACTCGCACCATGCGAGTTCTGTCCGATTTTTACGCACTGGTGTCCTTTGAAAAGCCAGCAATCCAGCGCGGTGTACAGTAAAATCACACTGACAGGTTAGAATAGAGTAGATATATACACATAGAATAGGTATATATACATATATATATATATATGTCAGTGAGACACCTATATATGTATATTTATATTTAATGCAGCGCTAGATAGCATTAAAGCCGCTAATTCAATTACCTGCTTTTGCTCTCTCCTTCCCAAACCCGACAGGATATGAGACATGGTTTACATACAGTAAACCATCTCATATCCCTTCTTTTATTACATAATCCTCTTCACTAATGTAAGAAGTGTCTGTGTGTCAAATTTGGGGGTTCTAGCTATGAAATTAAAGGGTTAAATCGCGGAAAAAATTGGCGTGGGCTCCCGCGCAATTTTCTCCGCCAGAGCGGTAAAGCCAGTGACTGAGGGCAGATATTAATAGCCTAGAGAGGGTCCATGGTTATTGGCCCCCCCTGGCTAAAAACATCTGCCCCCAGCCACCCCAGAAAAGGCACATCTGGAAGATGCGCCTATTCTGGCACTTGGCCACTCTCTTCCCACTCCCGTGTAGCGGTGGGATATGGGGTAATGAAGGGTTAATGTCACCTTGCTATTGTAAGGTGACATTAAGCCAGATTAATAATGGAGAGGCGTCAATTATGTCACCTATCCATTATTAATCCAATTGTATGAAAGGGTTAAAAAACACACACACACACATTATTAAAAATTATTTTAATGAAATAAACACACAGGTTGTTTTAATATTTTATTGCTCTCTCAATCCACCTGAAGACCCTCGCTTGGCAAAATAATAAACCAACAATATACATACCCTCTGATAAACTGTCACGTCCCACAAAGTAAATCCTTCTGAAGGGGTTAAATCAATTTACAAGCAGGAGCTGTGCTAAGGCTACGTTCACATTTGCGGTCAGCGCTGCAGCGTCGGGCGCCGCAGCATGCGTCATGCGCCCCTATATTTAACATGGGGGCGCATGGACATGCGTCGCACTTGCGTTTTGCGCCGCATGTTTCACTGCGGCGCCCGCGTCCGGGCGCAGAGGACGCAGCAAGTTGCATTTTTGCTGCGTCCAAAATCAATGAAAAAAAGGACGCATGCGGCACAAAACGCAGCGTTGTGCATGCGTTTTGCTGCGTTTTTGTTTGCGTTGTGCGTTGCGGCGCCGACGCTGCGGCGCACAACGCAAATGTGAACGTAGACTAAAGCACTCGCTCGTACCTGTAAACCCCGGGTGCTGAAAGGAAAGCTGGGTGATCTGTACTTACATTGAGTCGCGGTGAGATGGTTTACTGTATGTAAACCATGTGTCATATCATGTCGGGTTTGTGAAGGAGAGAGCAAAAGCTGGCAATTGAATTACCGGCTTTAATGCTATCTAGCGTTGCTTAAATATAAATATACATATATAGGTGTCTCACTGACATATATATATATATGTATATATACACATTCTATGTGTATATATCTATTCTATTCTAACCTGTCAGTGTGATTTTACTGTACACCGCGCTGATTTGCCGGCTTTTCAAAGGACACTGGTGCGTAAAAATCGGACAGCAATACGGATGTCATACGGATGTTGCGATTAAAAAATCGCATGACACTCGCATGACACTCGCAATACACTCGCATGACACTCGCATGATTTTCCTCCGTTTTTTCTGTCCGTTAATCGGACCGTTTTGTCTCTCACAAGTGGAAAGGGGCCCTAAGAGTGAAAGGAGAGATTGCAGGGCATCCGACCTGACTTTCCAATCCAAATTGTGCCACGTTATGGATAAAAATTCTCGATCATTATGGGTTCCAGCTGTCAGACTCCAAACTAATCAGAAAATTATCACCTATTTGGCAGATAGGTGATAACTTGTTTTTTTACTGGAGAACCCTTTTAACTTAAAGTGGCTGTCTGGGACCTTAACACTGATGGCCTTTACCCCACCCCCCACCCATCAGACATTGATGACCTATCCTAAGGATAGACTATCAATGTAAAAGTCCTGGACAAACCATTTATAAAAAATATATATGCTGTCTTTAAAAATGAGTTTTCTACACAAGATGCCCCGTACAAGCTTTTCGAAACTGGCCCATTTTACGTTGTGCTTTTGTGTTTTTTTTTCTTCCTTTTTCTTCCAAAAGCTATAACCTTCTAATCTTACAGTGGACAAAGTCATATGACGGATTGTTTTTTAATTTTTTGCAGGACTAGTTGAAGTTTTGAATAACGCCATTTAATTTACCGTGTTACCCAAAAATTCTAAGTGAGGTGAAATGGTAAAAAGAAAAACCCTGCAATTCTGCCATTTTTTTGTTCATTTTGCTAAAAAAAATTATCTGGTAACGTGACTCAGGTCATTATTAGTGATGAGCCAGTGTACTCGTTGCTCGGGTATTCCAGAGCACGCTCGGGTGGTCTCCGAGTATTTATGACTGCTCGGAGATTTAGTTTTCATCGCCACAGCTGAATGATTTACAGCTATTAGCCAGCTTAAATTCATGTGGGGATTCCCTAGCAACCAGGCAACCCCCACATGTACTCAGGCTGGCTAATAGCTGTAAATCATTCAGCTGCAGTGATGAAAACTAAATCTCCGAACAGTCATAAATACTCGGAGATCACCCAAGCATGCTCGGGAAAACCCGAGCAACGGTATACTCGCTCATCACTAGTCATTATGACCGCCGGCAGATCGGCCTCAGGATTTACACTAGAATAATCATTTATAAGAACTGTCAATTAGTCCATGTGCAAAAGGACCCATAGGTTGGGGCTCTTCTTCACCATGACCTCTGTCTGCAGCAAGTGTGTCCTAGTAATAGAACGGTGGTGATTACAGAAGTCATCTCTTACTAGTTTCCCGTACCTCCTTTATCTGCCCAGCTGCCCCCTCTTACTTACTGGGACCCTTGGCATCTGCTTTGGCACTTGTCCTGTGCCTACTGGTGATGCCGTTTGTGGTACAGATGTCTGGCATGAGTAGTGAGCAGCAAAATGTGGAAAACATTACAAGCAACTACTGATGCCCTCACAACAAAAGTCAGGGGGTTTGTGACGTTCCCATAGCCATACTCCACACATCGTTTTATTATACCTCGCTTCTTTTGTATAAAATATCATTTCTTCGTCGTCTGCAGACTGTGATAAATAATGAGGCTTCACATGCTCTTAAATAAGGAGTATACAGCTCCATATTTCATGCACTCCTGGCGAAGCATGAAGGGACATATAAAGTGTAATGAATACGTCAATGTGCAACTTTAGCACTCGTACAGGCTTTTAAATAATACATCACGGCTTAGGTGAGATATCTTTATTGTACCTTCCCCAATATTATGTATGTATTTCATCCTCCGCTGTGAGGTTGTGACACAGTTTAATACAGGAAGGAACAAGATGAATGCGACATTATATGGAATTGCCTGTAGATTATTTTTATAGGGCCGCAGTGACAGTGTATAGAAAGGTGATGGAAGCTGACAAGTCTGTTAGAGAGGTATAAAATAATAAAGGCAGAGGCAGACGGGATAAAAAAAAGGAAAAAAGATTATCGGGATAAGAAAGGAAATGGGTGGGGGGTTTAGGACCTGATCTGCTCACTGTCCAACAGTTCTATAGAACAGCACTGAGTTATTCCTTGGGGGAAACTATGAGAATGGGAGAGAGTAAAGGAAGGGGGAGAAGTCATAGAGAAAAGAATGGACATTGCACGGGGAAAAGAGAAGAGAAAGAGAAGGGAATAGAAGTGAGGGGAAGAGAAGGAAGGAGAAAGGAAGGGAAACAGTGATGGGCAGGGAGGAAAGGAAACAGAAGGAATGGGAAGTTAACAGAGGGAAAAGGAGGAAAAGAAAAATAAAGAAAGTGAGGAGAGATAAGTGAGGGATGGGAGAGGAGGAAAAGAAAATGGAACAGAAGGCAGGGGAGGGTAAGGAGAAGGGAATAGAAGTGAGGGGAAGAGAAAGAAGGAAAAAGGAAGGGAATGGTGGAGAAGTAATGATGGGCAAGGAGGGGAAGAAGACAGAAGGGAGGGGAGGAAAAGCAAAGCAAAAAGGAAGAGCGAGAAAGAAGTGAAGGAGGGGAGAGGAGGAAAAGACAAAAGATCAGAAGGAAGGGGATGAAAATAATAAGGGAGGTAGGGAGGGGAGAGAAGCAAGGGATGAAAGAGGAGGAAAAGACAAGGGATAAGAAGGAAGGGGGAGAAAAAGGGAGGTAGGAAGGGGAGAGAAGTGAGGGATGGGGGAGTAGGAAGAGGTAATTGAACAGATGAGGAAGGAAAGGAGGAGGGAATAGAAATGAGGAGAAAAGATAGGGAAAGAATTTAGGGAAAGAGAAATAATGATGGGCAAGAAGGGGAAACAAATGGAAAAATAAGTTAACAGTAGTGAGTCAAAAAAAGGAATAGGTGGGGAGAGGAGAGAAGTGAGGGATGGGAGAGGAGTAAAAGAGAAGGGTTCAGAAGGAAGAGAAGGAAAAAAAAAAGAAGTGAGGGTAAGAGAAGGAAGGAGAAAGGAAGGGAAGGGAAGGGAAGCAATGATGGACAGGGAGGAAAGGAAACAGAAGCAATGGGAAGTTAACAGAGGGAAAGGGATGAAAAGAAAAAAAGAAGAAAAGGAGGAGAGATAAATGAAGCATGGGTGAGGAGGAAAATAAAATGGAACAGAAGGCAGGTGGGGGTAAGGAGAAGGGAACAGAAGTGAGGGGAAGAGAAACAATGAGAAAGTAAGGGAATGGTGGAGAAGTAACGATGGGCAAGGAGGGGAAGAAGACAGAAGGAATGGGAAGTTAACAGAAGGGAGGGGAGGAAAAGCAAAAGGAAGAGAGCGAGAAGTGAAGGAGGGGAGAGTAGGAAAAGACAAAAGATCAGAAGGAAGGGGGGAAGATAAAAGGAGGTAGGAAGTGGAGTGAAGCGAAGGATGGTAGATGAATATCAGAAGGAAGAGAAGGAAAAGAAAAAAGAAGGGAGAGGAAGAGAAGTTGAGGAAAGGTGAGAAGGGGAACAGAAGAGAAGGGCGAGTAATTGAAAAGAGAGAAAACAGAAAGTAAAAGAAGAGTGGGGAAGTGAAGTAAAGGACGGCAGGGAGTGTAAGAGAAATACAGGATTGGTGGGAAGGGCAAGGAAAGTGAAGGATGGGAGCAGAGAAGAAGGGAAAGGAACAGAACAGAGGGGAGAGGAATGAGAAATGATAATGAAGGAGGGGAAGAGAAGTGAAGGATGGGATAAAAAGAAGAAAAATGTGTGAAAAATACCTGTATCAACATCATACAACTGAGGCAGGAGCATGTGTTAGAAAACAGTCTCCATAAACTTGCACATGGCTCTGCTACCACTACTATATCATAAGTGACAGAAACCTTCCCACAGACGCTTCTGGCACATACAGAAGAGCCCACCACAGCAGAGCCCACCACAACAGAGCCCACCACAGCAGAGCCCACCACAGCAGAGCCCACCACAGCAGAGCCCACCACAGCAGAGCCCACCACAGCAGGATTTACATGTGAATACACAACTCATCATTACAATTGCAACATCAGAAGAGAAAAATAGTTTAATTATATAACTAAACTGTTTTCATTCATAAGATTCAGTTATTAAATTTTAAAGAGAGGTATAGCGGCTGTTCTTCAGTCCTCTGGATGCTAGGGGGTCACAGGAAAATTGCCCCTTTTGCCCCCCTCATAATTTTGCCCTTGGGGACTTGCTTACACCACCCAACCATATTTCAGCTTCCATCTTTCAGTAACAGGATTACATTAGCTCTAATATCTAACTATACTTTCTATTCTATAGACTATTTTGGGCCATAAATCGGACAAGAATGGTGCTTGCGTTCTTTTTTTTTCCATGCAGACCATGGACAATTACACATTGGCCACAACTGGTCCGTACGCTGTTCCTGTGTGGTCCGTCGCACACACTGACACATTTTTGGAAATGATCATTCCCATCTAATTTTTTTTATTTTTTGGGGGACGTTTTGTTATTTTTACACAAACTAATAACCTAAATAGACCTACACCGATCTCCTGACCTGACCCTTACCGATAGCTATCAATTGCTCCAGGGCTTTATTAAATTAGCCTTGTGCCTTTCAGCGACTGGTGAGAATTATTAATAAATCATTACGTGACATTCCTTAAACATGCAGAGCACAATGCTCCGGGCCTCCTTCCATGAGCAGCATCGTTATCGGACAACCTTTGCCCCACATGTTAATTTTCAGTCTTTTCCAAAAGTTTTTGGCATTATTATTTTTTTTCTACAGCAGCTGCCTCGTCAGTTTTTACTGCCGGTAATGAAGCCTCGTGGACTAATTAATTCCGGTGTTCTGGTCCTGACCCTTCGGTAGTGTAAGTGTTAATAGACTTCTTGTATTTATCATATTTATTTTATAATGTGACCCAGAAAGAATCCGGCTTGGCGCTTACACTGCAAATCCCTTCAAAAAAACCAGCACAAAAAAGCTACATTCATCTTCTTTTTTTTTTTTGCTCGAGCAAGTAAAATCGGTACTTGGCATTTGGCAGAGCTGGCGGCAAACTCACACATCCAAATGACACATCTCCTTCCAGATTTAGTTCTAGATGGATTACAGTGACTGAGGAATAATGAAATAACTGATCCATGAAAAAAAGGAATATGGCCACCAATTGCCACACTAACGGGTGACCACTCACCAAACTCACCTGTGCGCCGTCACACAGGTACAAAGATTTTTTTTATCAAAGGATAAGACTAAGATATTCCGTAGCCTTCAGATTGGAGCGACCCCTGTTGATCTAAGGGCCCATGGTCCATTTCGAATTGGTGCCAGCCTTGAGGATCTGTCCCTATACCATGCTGCTGTCAGATTACATAGCAAAAACCTGCTGACAGATTTCCATCAATAGGTCCCCTTTCTAATAAATGTAATTGGGTGCCAGAAGGATATTAATGGGGTCCAGAACTTAAATGCCTACTTGTGTAGCTGTATTTTAAACAGTCAAGGGGCCCATTGCATTTTTTTTTTTTTGGGGGGGGGGATCCATAAGTTTCAAGGTGCGTAAATTATTTTTTTATATTTAATGTAGGTGTAAGATTAGCGACTGATTAAGAGGAAACTGCCATTAACAACTAAGGGCCTCCACCTCCGTGTTTCCTACAAAATTCTGCAGACAAACAGGCTTGGAGGCTTGGAGACCTTTTTCTAGTATTTTTTTTTTTATTTAAACTTATCACCTCCTCCAATTGGTGTTGCTCAACTGATTCGGGAACAGTTTTTCTTTTTCTTCCACGCCCGTCCGTTCCAAAGTTATGCCCTGTGGAAATAAAAATGCAAATTTTCCCATAGATCTACTGGGCGTGTACCAGAGTTTTTCTATGGGCGTGGCCATTTTTTGGTTGGCCAGCATCAGAGGAGATAAAACACACACCTACAGAGAAGTTCTGTGGTAGACACCCAGTTGGTAGGAGCTAAAATTACCATCTTTGCTTCTCTGGAGTAAAACTTTGGAACGGAGGGGAACAGAAGAAAAATAAAAACTATCCCAGAATCAGTGGCACAGTACCAATTTGGAGGGAGCGCCATTTTAGAGGAGGTACTCTGTTTACATTTTAAAAAATCTAGTGAAAGGTAATCTTTGAACAAATTTTGGTTTGCCTACATAATAAAAGTTTTATTATGGAGCAGAAAATGGATTACTAAGGTCTAGAGATCCTTTCTCTATGTGTGGAGCCATGATGTCCCATAGACCAAGACTGATAACTAGAAACGTTTTTGAGAGTTTATGATTACTACCGAAGCAAAAGTGGTTCCCAGACAAATCCAGTTCAGCTTGCCTTCAAAAAAAGTCAAGGGATTCTGTTAAAATAGAAAACACCAGCTCTTGGCATACTGAAACGCAGATCTATGGGGAAGCTGGACCTTCTAAGGTCATGGCTCCAACCAACTTCTTTTCCCTAAAGCCTTCACTAACTTTCATCCGAAACTAAGAACAAATTTGACCAATATACACTAATTAATTCTTTATATTTTAGTATTAGAGGGGTACACCACCTCATTAACAATGAACCATCAGTTGTACCTAAAAGTTTTAGGTTAAGTGTATTCTTTGTCAAATACCACCAAAACCTTCTGTATAGAATCTCTACTCATGAGTAAGATCCAAAGCTCCGTAATTGCATCTCCCTATGGGAAACACTTCACTTATAGCTACGTAACTGATCTCAAGACAGCGAGATTCCCTCAACCCATAGAACTCGGAGCAATTTTCTATTTATTCCTACTGGAAAGTAAAAAAACCCCCAAAGTATTGGAGACAAAAGTTTCACCAAATTACTACCAAAAGTTCAAAAAGTTTCTGTGATGTCCTCTACTCCCTTGTATGGGGAGAAGAAGAGACATTTCCAGAACATGTTACTACTATTTATAGTCCTACATTAGATTATAGGTCAAGAGATGCCTCAAGTAATAACACGAGTATGAATGATAATAATCTGTAGCCGCGACTAGACAAGTCCAGATATACGAGACGGTAACACTACTCACAGGACGAATCTTACAGGATGCTTAACTTATATTTATGTCACATGGATTGACATCAATTCAGACCAATGTTGACGGGAAGAAAATATACAAGTCATCATTTCCATCATTCTTCACATGCAGGGACCAGAGGTATGAGCTCTATCACCAAATCAGATAGATAGATATGAGATAGATAAAAAATGTATTAGTTAGATAAATTCATCTACATTGCTGTTTCACTGTGAACATGCCATGTTAATATGGAAAGCTATGAGTAAGGGTGGTTTCAACCCAAAACGCGTAGCCTTATGTATTCTAACCTTGTTTTAACTTCATATATCTTTCTGCAATGTTTTTATTGCTTACAGTAAAAGTTATGTTTTACATTTTTTCTTTTTGGTACTGGGGTTTTGTCCTAATGGACCTCTCTATTCATTATGACCTAGAAGCCAGGTCGGTGTGTTCTCTTTACTCCTTCCACCAGTGACCACCACACCCAGACCAGAGACTGTCTAGTATGATGCGAGGGATTGGTGTTGTGTGCATTAAAGTGGTTGTCCAACGAAAACAAGTTATCACCTACCCATAAGGTCAGGTGATAATTTGTTGAGAAGTGGCTGTCCCACTGCTGGGATCCATACTGATCGGCACATCGGGGAACTTTAATCCCCGTTACAAGAGGGCACAGCATGTTGGATGACAGACCACTGCATTATTCATTTTCTCTGGGGCTGCCAGAAAAAGTCAAGCATATGGTTCTACAGCCCCATAAGTAATGAATATAGCTTAAGTTGCATATGTGCAGTGCTGCTCCATTCTAGCATGGATTAAAGATCAATATTTTTTATCAGTTTTCCGTAGATTGGAAATTACTTATGTTCACTGGACAATCCCGCTAATACATTTTGTGGGTGGTTACATGCCAAAACAGTGTTCCACTCAGTAGCAGTAGTGAAATCTGGAATGTTCAATGAAAAACATAAAAAGTTAACACACTGAGCTGCTGTGTATAATTCTTGAGTCATGGGGAGTTTGAAGCTTGCATTAGCATGTCTGCCCTGCTACTGCAATGTATGCAGTGAGCTAGATTCTTGTGTGTCACTTTCTCAAAGCAAGCAAACACATGCACACCTACCATCAAGAAATGGCTAGGAACAGAGACTTAGCAGAGAGTGCAACCTAGAAAGCTCTCAAGTAAGGAGGGAGTAACACTTGGCTATTGGTATTATACTCTTCAGCTGACTAAAAAAAAAAAGGGAAGATCCAACTTTATTAAAGATTTATTCACCAGGCAAGCAACATTTCCATCTCCAGGGTACTTTGTCAAGGCTACTAAGGTTGGAATGATGCAGGCCGGCGAATAAGCATGCCATCGCTTTACTACGAGAGAGAAGCTAGAAGACCACTCTAACTAGATTTCCGCGAACTTAATCGGATCACGGTCTGGGGTCCCTATCCTCTCCCTCTCATCTCAGACCTCTTTAAACATTTAAACAGGTTGTAAGAGCAAAATGTTTTTCTAAACTGGATCTCGGGGGGCGTATAATCTCATTCATATTAAAGAGGGGATGAGTGGAAAACAGCCTTCAACACACCTAAGGGCACTATGAAAACCTTATGATGCCATTTGGGTTGACTATTGTGCCCACCATCTTTCAGCACTTTATATATGACATTTTGAGGCACATGGCAGTTAGATTTGTTGTGATCTATCTTGATGACATATTAATTTATCCGCCTGAACTCGAGTCACATCACGTACATGTCAGGCAGGTCTTACAGATACTCAGAGGCAATAAATTATTTGTTAAACCAGAGAAATGTATGTTCTTGGTTCAGGAGATACCTTTGCTGGGTTATTTCTTATTGTCCACCGGTTTCGCATGGATCCGGCGAAAGTCCAGGAAGTACTGGATTGGGATCCTCCTGAGGACTTAAAGGCTTTACAAAAGTTTTTGGGTTTTGCTAACTACTACCATAAGTTCAACAAAAACTTTTCGGTAGTGGCTAAACCTCTGACGGATATGACCAGGAAAGGGACAGACTTTTCCAAATGGATCATTTGATACTATGAAAAAAGTGTTTTGCATCTGCGCAGATTCTTATACAGCCTGACGTCACTAAGCCAATTATTGTAGAAGTTGACACGTCTGAAGTGGGGGTGGGAGCTGTATTGTCGCAGGGTGCATCTGCTGGTAAATGGCGCCTGTGTGTATATTTTTCTACGAAACTGTTGTTTGCTGAGAAAAACTATGACATTGGTAACTGGGAACTCTTAGCAATTAAGTGGGCTACTAAGGCCGTTAGGTGGGCTGTCCCCTCCATAAAATGAGTGGATGAAATGCCTCTCATTTTATGGAGGGGGTAGTTCATCTGTTCATGGTAATGAATCTATGATCGTTGTTAGGTAATTTGTTCGTACCTGTGAATCTACATCTTATAGTTTTAATTGTACATCTTGATTCGGTCTTGGCCGGACATCCCGGTAGTAAAGCTACCACAGATCGTCTCTACTCTGCGTTTTTGGTGGTCTGAGGTACATCAGGATGTTCGGTAGTATGTAGCTGCCTACAGTGTTTTCGCACATTCTACGACCCCCTCATACTTGTTCATCCGGGTCTCTTCAACCATTGGCAATTCCCAGTAGACCTTGGACTCATTTATCAGTCGATTTCATCACTGATCTACCCATGTCTGCAGGTAATACAGTGATTTTGGTGGTGGTGGACACATTCAGCAAGATGTCTCATTTCATTACGATACCCACTTTACCTGACGCCAAGACCTTGGCGCAAATTTTTGTCAGAGAGATTGTAAAATTACATGGGATTCTTATCGATAATTTTTCTGACTGGGTAGTGCAATTTATTTCCAAATTTTGTGGTCATTTGTTGATCCATATGTCTTTTACTTCCGTCTTTCATCCATAGTCTAATGGGCAAACTGAAAGTGTTAACCAGAACCTTGAGAGTTATCTTAGGTGTTTTGTCTGAGAATCAGGAGAATTGGGTTACTTACTTACCTCTACCTGAAATTGCAGTGAATAACTGTTGTCATGAGTCTACTGGTAAGTCCCCGTTCTTCGGGATATATGGGTTTCATTCTCAGTTCTGCTCATTTAATAGGAATCGTTCTTTAGGAATACCTGAAGAAGAATGGTTTTCATCATCTATTACATCTGCGTGGCAAGGGATTTTTAAGAATTTGAAGAGGATGGAGTACAAATAAAAGGGTGTGGCTGATCGGAGACATTTGGTAGGTCCGGACCTGTGTGTTGGTGTGGTTGTACTCGAGGAACGTTAAGATGAAGGTTCTCTCTTGGAAACTGGGACCCAGATTCATTAGTCCTTATAAGATTGTGTTCTTCGTCAATCCTGTAGCATTCCGCTTTGCTTTGCCACCCACCTTTAGGATTCATAATGTGTTTCAACAGTCTCTACTCAAAAAATACATTGTGCCCTTTGAACCATGACCACCTCCTCCATCCCTGGTCATTGTTGATGGGAACTTAGAATTTCAGAAAACTAAGATTAATGATTCTTGCTAGATTCGTTGGACGCTTCAGTATCTAGTATACTGGAAGCATTAGGGTTGTGAAAAGAAAATGTGGGTTCCAGCACCTAATGTCCATGCATTCAGTTTAATCAGTTCTTTTCACATAGTACACCCTGATAAACAGGTTTACCGTGAAAGAGAGGGGCCAGAAGACAGCGATGTCTGATTTCTCATACTCCTGCACTGATTAGAAGCTCTTCACCTTCATATTAAACAGTGCAGGTTTTTGCTAGCAGTGCAGGGGTTAATTTGTTCAGTTGAGAGCTCCTGGAGCTTTCCTGCTTTGCTGACCTCAGCTGTTCAGTGTTGGCCACTCCCCTTTGCTATATATACTCACCTCTGGCAAGCACGGATTGCCAGTGTTAGTTTGATACTGCCTAGTTCTGGAGTTGGAAGTATTGGTTGTTTGAGGAGGCGTTTCCTTCCTCTTTCTTTCCTCTTAAGGGACTGGTTAGGGCCAAAAAGGAGCATGTAAGAGGCTCTATCCTGCCTTGCAGTTGATGAAGTCTGTCCAAGGTGGAAGAGATTAGTCCAACTGAATATGAGAGCTGCCATTACAGAGAGGCAGATAAAGGTAAAAAGAAGAGGCGCTTATAGGTTTAGTATCCATGAATGCAGTATTGACACAGAGATAAAAAGAAGAATGGAGTCTCACCTATTGAGGTAGTACTATAGGTACAACAGTATTAAGAACATCAAATATGAAAATGCAGAAGAAACCCGTACATGCTAAGAAGGCAGCCAGGCCTCAGTAGGAGATAGAGTTCTAGTTTATAACAAAATGAAACAAAAGTCGTCTGACAGAACAATCACACCGCACTTTTCAAATGATATCACAGCAAATAAAAAAAGAACATGTCAGTATCCAAGCAGAAACAATTAGTATGTTGCTTTATTAAGATCCCATTATGTCACAGTGACAGGTGACATAATGGAATCTCAATAAAGCAATGTATTCTTTTTTTCTGCTTGGATGCTGACGCATTCCTTTTTTTGGTAATCTATATTGTAGATACAGTTAGTCTTAGCAACTAGCACATATTGTAGGGCAGTCTTCATGCACAAAAACGTCCACAAAGTCCAATCCAGGAGGGTACAATATTCAGTATTTTATGGTCTGAGTATAACACCTTTCTGGGTTCTGAGCCTCCTTTGTCAACTACACGAGACAGCATACAGTAATATCATTTAACAGTAAGGCTATGTGACCACGTTGCGTTTTTTAAGCATTTCCATCGTGTTTTTCCGTTGCGGAAGCGCTTAAAAAATGTTAACAAAATGCATCCCATTAATTTTAATTGCATTCCGCAATTGCTGTGCCCATGCTGCGTATTTTTCCGCAGCGGAATCACATCGCGGTACAATTTGCAGCATGTTCATTTATTTTGCGGAATCGCTGCAATTCCGCTGCCATAGACTTGTATTGGAACGATTGAAATCAGCAAATATTAAAAAATTTTGTGGATTTCAAGCGCATTTGCTGCGGTTTTGTAAATCAAAACCGCAGCAAACAGGAAGTGAGCAAGTCGCCAGACAGATAAGACCTATTGCAGGGTACTACTGCCAAGAAAGGTGACCATGTCGAAGGTTGTGACCACCAGCGCTGTAAAGGTACCTTCACACTGAACAACTTAACAACGATAACGATAGCGATCCGTGACGTTGCAGCGTCCTGGATAGCGATATCGTTGTGTTTGACACGCAGCAGCGATCTGGATCCTGCTGTGATATCGCTGGTCGGAGCTAGAAGGCCAGAACTTTATTTGGTCGTCAGATCGGCGTGTATCGTTGTGTTTGACAGCAAAAGCAACGATGCCAGCAATGTTTTACAATGGCAACCAGGGTAAATATCGGGTTACTAAGTGCAGGGCCACGCTTAGTAACCCGATATTTACCCTGGTTACCATTGTAAAAGTAAAAAAAAAAACACTACATACTCACCTTCTGATGTCTGTCACGTCCCCCGGCATCCGCGCTGCTGCTCAGAGCTTCCTGCACTGAATGTGTCAGTGCCGGCCGTAAAGCAAAGCACAGCGGTGACGTCACCGCTCTGCTTTAGGGCCGGCGCTTACACTGTGCAGGGAAGCAGACGCCGGGGGACGCGACAGGCACCGGAATGTAAGTATGTAGTGTTTGGTTTTTTTTACATTTACACTGGTAACCAGGGTAAACATCGGGTTACTAAGCGCGGCCCTGTGCTTAGTAACCCGATGTTTACCCTGGTTACCCGGGGACTTCGGCATCGTTGGTCGCTGGAGAGCTGTCTGTGTGACAGCTCTCTAGCGACCACACAACGACGAAACAGCGACGCTGCAGCGATCGGCATCGTTGTATATATTGCTGCAGCGTCGCTTATTGTGACGGTACCTTAAATGTTTGCTGTGTTGTACTGTGCAGGAGATAAAGATGCATTCTGAGATAAGGAGGTTCTGCTGAAGTGATTGCCAGCACACCGATACAAGTACAAAATGTTTGCCTGCATTGCTGTTACTAACCATCTAATCGTTTAAGCCTGTTACCAGTTAAAGTAACAAGCTTGTTGCCTGCAAATGTGTAAAACTCACCCGAAGAACTGTTTCTGGCATTTATTTTGTCATCCCTAAGTGAGGAAACCTGTCTAAGGCTAGTTTCACACTAGCGTTTTGAGGAGCTGCGGACTTCCTCTGTGAAGCCCCGCCCTCGGCCGCACCTCTGCCGCTAGCTCCGCCTACTTCTGCATGCGGCCGGCATACCTATCTTTAACATTACGTACGTAGGTCGTGCCGCTGTATACGTCGTTTTGACGATGCGGCGACCAGTGTAGAACGAAGCTTGTAGCAATTTTTTTTTCTCCGCATCGTCAAAACGACGCATGCGGAAGCATCCGCATACAGCCGCACGACCTGCGTACCTAATGTTAAAGATAGGTACGCAGGCCGCATGCAGGCCGCATGCAGAAGTAGGCGGAGCTAGCGGCCGAGGGTGGGGCTTCACGGAGGAAGTCCGCAGCCCTCCGCAGCTCCTCAAAACGCTAGTGTGAAACTAGCCTAATAAAGTCCGGTGTATTTATATTACAGTATTCGAAAGGTCACATTACACCACGCCAATCCATTACAAACTACAACAATTTGCATGCTGCTCTGGATGTGACTTAAGTTTTTGGGACACTGCGGCTTACGCCGCTGTCCCCTGACTGCTGCGCCTTCCCCTGTGTTAAAAGCAGATCTCCCATTTAGTGAGGCCAAATGGGATATGGGGTTAACTCCCCGCAGAGGGGGCGGGGCTTATCCTCTGCTCCTGGCGCCCGGAAGTGCTGATAGCACATCCGATCCCTGGTCCCGGACCTGTTGGGCTGCCGGATCATGGACCCGCTGGAGCATGCGGTGAGGGATAGGATCGGCAGGGAAGGAAGCGCTTGGTTAGCAGCTTTGCTGACTGGGAGCGACTCCTTCCCTGCTATGGTGCAGGCGATGCCGCCGGAGGGTCGGCGCTCTCGCCGAGCCACCCGGCCTCCGGCACGGCTGAGCCCGCCATTATATTCAAAGAAGAGCGCGCGCAATTCGCGTGCGCGCGCTTCTTCTGATTCGGGCGCCAGGCGCAGTAGTACGGCGGGAAGCAGCGTTGTATCTCAGGTGGGGGAGGCTCAGGGATCGGCGCTGCACGACACGTGCATTAGTACAGCCCCTGCTGCCCCAGTGACAGGAAGAAGGAGTGCAGGTCTGCAAGTGCCAGCGTTATTACCTGGCTCTGCAATCTTATTTGGAAACAGCATGGGGGGAGCCCAGGGAATGTCTGCTTCCTCACAGGATGCAGGCTCTGCAGAAAAGGAGACTGAGGCTCCGCAGGGAGCATCCCACCACTTTCTAGGAACATGGGGGAAGTTATGGCCAATACTGACAGGAGCAGGGATACGGCAGCCCCAGTGCAACAAAATGTGGGTTCACCTCACATAATATCAGCGCCCGGACAGCATAGCGCATACTCCCAGTCTAGTATAGGAGGAGAGTCGCAGTTTCCATCCTACCCACTCATCTTTAGTACCCCGTATTCGCAAATACCAGGCGGGCAATTAGCTCCCTCTCAGGCGGCGGTAGCCGAACATCAGAACGCCCCAGCGTCGCTATCGCTGATGGCAACCGGTGTTCGTCCCCCAATTCAGGGTGCTGGCACCCCGGCTCTGGATAACAGACAGAGTGCGGGTATCCGCTTCGCGCGCAGATCATCATCGTCATCATCGTCATCCCCCAGAGGGCACCGCAGGAATAGACATAGGAAGCGCGGTCGTTCTGACAGCAAGCGGCGTTCGTATCGATCCAGGTCCAGCCGGTGCAGTAGGCGTTCTAGAGCGTCGCGTTGGCGCTCGCCTTCGTCATCAGGCAGTTCTTCAAGCAGGTCGCACAGGCAGGAGTCTTCTCGTCGTAGGTCCATACATCGCACGGAGCGTCAAGGTTCGATGAATCCCGTGGCACGGGACGCAAGCCGTCCGGATGTTGGTGCACCAATTGGTGAGTACCCCTTTGTTGGGGCTTGGGGGGGGAGAGAACCAACACCATCCTTTCAGACACAGTAGCCAATGCGGCCACAGGGAATAGGATTTATGTTAACCCAAAAATACTACAACCGTCAGGATCGTGCAGGCAGCCCCTCCCTCCTCGCCCGGACGTTTATAAGGATGGTCTGTTTTGTGGTGTCCCTCCGTTAGGGGCTCACTTGGACAGCGCCATCAAGGAACAAATCTGGGCCAATGAGTTCGTCGATATATGGTCCCTGGTTTCCACGGACCAACACTCAATTGATAGAGAGAGACGTTTGGGTGACAAGACATACGAACGGAAGCCGAAAGTTGCAAAAACCATTAATAACTGGTTGCAAGCTTTTGCGGTCCTAGGATGTGTTATGGGAGAGAAGCACCCGGAGAGGTGCTCTGAGCTTTTTATATACTTAGACAGCATCTATAATTCCTATAAGGCCCACGGGGGATCAGCATGGTGGAAATATGATGAAGATTTCCGCCGTCGTCTGTCCGTCAATCCCCAATTAGGCTGGGGTGTGAAAGCCACGGATTCGTGGCTTCGCCTGATGATGGCCCAAAAAACGACTCAATCCTTTCATGGGCCCGCTGTCGGGTCCAATAGCAACACGGCAGCAGCATCTATTCGTAGGCCAGGTTCGTGCTGGTTATTTAATGAAGGACACTGTAAGTTCTACGGGCTCTGCAAATATAAGCACGAGTGTTCAGCGTGCGGTGGACCCCACTCCGTGGCTAAATGCACACGGCCGCCCCAAAAAGCTAACCCTGGAAAAAACCCCTCTACAGGTGAGGTTACCGACGCCAGTGAGCGTAGAAAGAATGGGGCCGTGGCTGGACAAATACCCCAATAAGTCGGCTGCGGCGCAACTGCGGTTCGGTTTTTCCTATGGTTTTTTCATCCCGTTTAATCGGTCCCTCGAGTCGCAGTCAGCCCCAAATTTACAATCAGCTAGGGAGTTACACAACGTGTTAGCAGAGAAATTGGGCAAGGAAATCGGGTCGGGTCGCTTCCGCGGCCCTTTTAAGACACCCCCTTTCCCTAATTTGTGTGTTTCACCCCTAGGTATAGTTCCCAAAAAGGAGACAGGCAAGTACCATTTGATTCACCACCTGTCCTACCCCAAGGGGACGTCGGTCAACGACGGTATACCCAGTGAGGACTCAGCCGTTACTTATATATCCTTCGATAAAGCGGTGGATTTAGTCAGAAATTCCGGTCCGGGGGCCCTTATGGCCAAGTCAGACATAGAATCCGCTTTCCGTCTACTTCCGGTTCACCCGGATTGCTACCACTTACTGGGAGCCAAATTTGAGGATGTTTACTATTATGACACATGTCTTCCCATGGGGTGCTCAATTTCCTGTTTTTATTTTGAATTATTCAGCACGTTTTTAGAATGGGTTGCCCGCGAGATCACCCGGCTAACCGCCATTACTCATTATCTTGATGACTTTTTGATAGTTGGCCCAGCTGATTCAGACGTCTGTTCCACAGCGCTGGCACAAATCAAAGATGCCATGACATATTTTGGGGTCCCACTTTCCCCCGAGAAGACGATAGGGCCAGTATCAGTGATCACATTCCTTGGGATTGAAATCGACACGGTCGCCATGGAATTTAGATTGCCGAAAGACAAAATCAACAAATTGCTGGACCTCATTAATGGATGCATTTCGGTTGGCAAAGTCACTTTGACGCAAATGCAGTCACTTCTTGGCTCACTAAATTTTGCATGCAGGATCATGCCAGCGGGCAGGATATTTTCTCGCAGATTGACGATTGCCACGAGAGGAGTGAAACAACGTCATCACAGAATCAGGATCACAGCTCAGTTACGTTCTGATTTAAACACATGGAAGATGTTTCTCAGCAATTACAATGGTAGGACTTGCTTTCAGGAGACATAATGTTCAAACGTTGATATGGGTTTGTTGTTTGCAGCGTCAAGCCACACGGGTTTCAGTGTTCGTTTCGGCAGCCAAATATGCTCTGCCCTATGGCCTGCTTCCTGGATTACCAGGGAGTGGAATGGTGATCCAACCTTGATTGACCTTTTTCCCGTTGCGGTTGCCATGGAAATATGGGGCCCACTATTGGCCAACAAGCAAATCCGCTTACACCTTGAAACCGTTGGCGGGGCGCATGCCATCAACTACCTAGCATCTCCTTCACTTTTGGTTTTGGACCTGATCAGATTCATAGTATTAAAATGTTTGATGTTTAATGTTTGGTTTAAAGCTAATACATTACCTGATAACAATGAGACTGTTCCAGAGTTAGTAACTGGGATTTATTCACAGGACCTACGGGATTTGCTTCTTCAGGAGCGTTTGGAGGAGGTGGATTGCCCACATTCGATCTGGGATGTCCTGGGGACCTGATGCCGCTAATACGCTCATCGGTAGCTCCGTCGACTTGGAGAGCCTATGGTAAGGCGTGGGAGGAGTGGTGTCTTTTAGCAGACGGAAAGCCGGTGGGGTCTTCGGATGATGTTCGGATGCAGGTGACCATGGCATTTCTATCCAAAATGCATGCCAAGGGTGTATCGGGTGCGGTAGCACGCAACCGTGTGTCTGCGTTAGCCTTCCATTTTAAATTGCGAGGATGGTCAGATTCCACAAAACATTTTTTAGTCAGTCAGCTATTGAAAGGTTGGCGCCGAGTGGATAAGCACTGTGACAACAGGCGTCCTATCTCCTTTGATTTGCTAGTCAGCTTGGTTAAATCCGCGGTATCAGTTTGCAATTCTAACTATGAAGCTGCACTTACATCAGTGGCTTTCGGACTGGCGTTTTTGGGGCCATGCGGGTCAGTGAGATCTTACCCACGGCCCTAAATAAACCGGGTAGACTGGGGCGTGATGATGTATTAATTTGTGACGATGGTCTCAGGATCAGAATAGTTAAATCTAAAACTGATCAGGAGGGCAGGGGGACGTGGTTCCCGATATTTGCAATCAATAAGGATGTTTGTCCATTAACGTTAATTAAGAACTACATGCGGGTGAGAAAGGATGGTGATCAATTTTTCATGCATGAGAGTGGTCTCCCTCTAGTGTCGGGTCAATTCTTAGCCATATTGAGACGTGCGTTGTCGTTTTTGGGAATGCCTGCAGCAGAATTTGGGACTCATTCTTTTCGTATAGGTGCAGCGACTGAAGCTTCCAGGGCGGGTTTATTTGAATCAGAGATTCAAAGGGTGGGCAGATGGAAATCCCGCTGTTTTGCCAGATATATCAGGCCTGTCTTAGTGTTATAAAAAAAATAAATAATAATAATAATTTTTTTGTTTTGTTTTGTTTTATCAAATAATAATATAGAAGCAGCTCCAGGTACAAATCGGAGAAGTTATCTTTAGTGTTTGGTTATTGTATGTTGGCTAATTGTATTCTTTATTTCCTAGATGGAGTGCGACCCAGCGTCTGGATAGTGGGTCACTCATACATCTATTGGGCAGCTC
This sequence comes from Ranitomeya variabilis, assembly GCF_051348905.1. NCBI lineage: Eukaryota > Metazoa > Chordata > Amphibia > Anura > Dendrobatidae > Ranitomeya > Ranitomeya variabilis. The sequence continues at coordinate 1,115,832,163 of NC_135232.1, read as the reverse complement.
GTCATGCTGAATTGTGCCCAGGAGGGCGATCCTTGGGTTTTGATGATGTCGACGTGATATGGCGTGGTATGAGAGGTCTAACGTGGTCCCAAGTGCTGCCGGAGGTCGTTCACATTGCAAGGGTGTCTTCATCTCCCGCCATTGTGGTTATCCATGCCGGAGGAAATGACCTGGCTTCGTCTCCACTTGCCGAGCTGCTTACGCTTATCAGATCTGATATGGACAAATTCCCGAGTTTTTTCCCGCTGATGCGACTAGTTTGGTCTGAAGTTATCCCAAGACTGGTGTGGCGGGGTGCCAGGGAATTGGATGCTATGGAGAGATCCAGACACACTTTGAATCAGAGGATATCGCGCTTCGTGAGATTTAAGAATGGTGTAGTGGTAAGGCACCACCGTCTGGAGGGAGATAATTCTGGTTTTCTTCTTCCAGACAGAGTTCATTTGAACGAGGCTGGTTTGGATATCTTCCTCAATGGGCTTCGTGAAGGTGTGGTACAGGCTATGCATTCGTTGGGGGGGTCGTAGCTCTCTGTATTCGCTTTTCCTTGGTGGAAGGGTGGAGTTTTGTTGGTGGTGAAGATACCTGCCCGGGAGTCCGGAAGGCAGTTAATCTCCCTACACCCAAATTTGTTGGCAGATATTGCCTGTTTTATAAGCTGCGACCAAATATTTTACCCAAAGTTAAAAGATGGAAATTTTTATGCTTATATTTCCCAATAAAAGTATTCAATTTTGATAATTTGTTTGTGTCACTTAATGGGAGTAAACGGTTATGGGTCGTAGCAGTCTTTGGGACACTGCGGCTTACACCGCTGTCCCCTGACTGCTGCGCCTCCCCCCTGTGTTAAAAGCAGATCTCCCATTTAGTGAGGCCAAATGGGATATGGGGTTAACTCCCCGCAGAGGGGGCGGGGCTTATCCTCTGCTCCTGGCGCCCGGAAGTGCTGATAGCACATCCGATCCCTGGACCCGGACCTGTTTCCTGCCCTCCCTCCCCTTTTGTTATGGTTTGTTTCAGTTGCAGCTGCGGAAGGGTGGAGTTTTTTTGGTGGTGAAGATACCTGCCCGGGAGTCCGGAAGGCAGTTAATCTCCCTACACCCAAATTTGTTGGCAGATATTGCCTGTTTTATAAGCTGCGACCAAATATTTTACCCAAAGTTAAAAGATGGAAATTTTTATGCTTATATTTCCAATAAAAGTATTCAATTTTGATAATTTGTTTGTGTCACTTAATGGGAGTAAACGGTTATGGGTCGTAGCAGTCTATAGATTCCGGAACACAGGTAGATAAACATCGGTAGGTAAACTGCTGATACATGACTACTATCTACAATGTAGGACCATGAGGGGCTTTAATTGTACGATCATTTATTTCGTTCACCTCTTCCCTCATTTATTGTTACTGGGCAGTAAACGGGAATAAGCAGTTATAAAGCGATCAGTCTTGTGATTGCTGCTCCATGTAAAAGGTCCTTAAAGGTGTTGTCTCATTCTGATCACCAGCAGCACACTGATTTTCAGCCTCAGCTTCCTTCTTGCCGAGGTCCTGTACTCTCCGAATTAACAATTCGGATCAGTGGTAAAGATGAGCGAATAAATTTGAGTGTAATATACTCAAATATCAGAATAATCTGCATTGGCCAAAACGCTGCTGTGGTGCCGCTGGCCCAAACTGAATGCTTTCAGATGCTGCAAGCAAAGGTATCTTTGCCTCTGGAGCATTGGAGGAGCGCAGTGATACTAAAACTGGACAGATTCAGTGATCCGGCCAGCTTCAGGGCAGTGCTTGCAAGCACTACACCAAAGAGCTTGTAAGCTCTGCTCTCCTAGCCTAGGACACAGGTCACCGATGATAGAATGCAGTGATAGTCGGTAGCCCAAAAATTTCTTTCTTTTTGAAAATTGAGAGAGTTTTTTTTAATAAGAAGTACATTGCAAAGTTACTTGCTTTCACGAGTACTTTGCAATTGTACCTATTTATGTCTATAAGATGTTAGCTGTAAGAGTCCAAAGGTACAGGCCCACGTCATCAACCTCAACCCTGACAATCTGACCATTTAGATCCTGGGAAAAATCAACCATTTCCATTAAGACATTTTTGCTCAATCCTCTCAAAGCCTGGATCCCCTTTCCTCCCGCACCTCAAGCTCACTTTCCATCTTTTAACCTGTTGCGGAAGAAGACGTTACCAGGCTCCTCACTTCTTCTCGCCCTTCTACCTGTACCAGTGACCCTATTCCCTCTCACCTTCTTCAGTCTCTCGACCTAGCTGTCACTACCAACCTAACTAAAATATTTAACCTCGCTCTTCGTTATAGGTATCTTTCCCACTTCATTTAAACACACCATCATGACCCCTTTACTAAAAAAAAATATTCTTGGACCAGAACGGTATCGCTAACTACAGACCGGTCTCTATTCTTCCCTTCATCTCTAAACTCCTTGAACGGTTGGTCCACTCTCGTCTAATGCGTTATCTCTCAGGTAACTCTCTTGTTGACCTTACAATCTGGTTTCCGCTCCTTAAAACCTACTGAAACTGCCTTTATTAAAGTCTCTAATGATCTTCTAACAAATATATCTAATGATCCCTGCTGATTCTCTTGGATATCTCTGCAGCATTTGACACTGTGGATCACCAGCTCCTCCTCACTATGCTCCGCTCTATCAGCCTCAAGGACACCGTTCTCTCCTGGTTCTCGTCTTCCCTCTCTGACCATTCCTTCACTGTATTTTTTGTTGGCTCAACTTTCTCTAATCTTCCCCTTATTATCGGGGTTCCTCAGGGGTCAATCCTAGGTCCCCTCATCTTCTCCCTATACAACGCACCTATTGGACATACCATCACCAGATTTGGTTTCCAACACCATCTCTATGCTGACCACACGCAATTATAAAGTATCTCCTGAAATCACGCCCGCATTACTACAAAATTCAATGCTGATGAAGAGACCTGAGTAGTCTCGAAAGCTTGCAATTTGTTACCATCTTTTCAGTTAGCCATTAAAACGTATCACCCTCTGAGGACTCTCAAATTCTATCTACTGGCTAACACGGTGCAAAAATATATATATATTTTTCCTGTACAAAATACCAGTGATTGTCTGTTCACTGTCCCTAGCACCATGTCCTCCCTCTATCTGAAACTGAATCTCTCCAAAACTGAACTTCTCATGTTTCCTCCCTCTACTCACCGACCTTAACTATACGATATTGCAATATCCTTGGGTGGTGTAAACATAATTCACAAGCAGCTTGCTCACTGTCTTGAGGTCATATTTGACACATAACTTTCCTTTAGTCCCTATATCCAATCGCTTACTCACTCATGTTACCTTAAAACCATCTCCAGAATCTGACCTTTTCTCACCTTTGAAAGTCGAAAAATTCTTACTGTTGCTCTTATTCATTCTCATCTGGACTATTGCAACTCTCTACTGATCGGTCTCCCTCTAACCAAACTTTCCTCTTTTCAATCCATCCTTAATGCCGCAGCCAGGGTCATATTTCTGTCCAGCCAGTACACTGATGCCTCCACCTAGTGCCAGTCATTGCACTGGTTGCCCATTCACTACAGAATACAATACAAATATATCACTTTCACCCACAAAGCTCTTTGCAGTTCTGCACCACCCTACATCTCTTCCCTCATCTCTATCACCCTACCTGTGCCCTCTGTTCTACAACTGACCTAAGACTAAGATCCTCCATAATCCAAACCTCGCATCTCCTTCTCCAAGACTTCTCTCGTGCTGAGCCAGTTTTCTGGAATGCACCACCCCATAAGATACAACTAATATTTAGCTTAGGAGTGCTTTAAAAACACATCTCTTTAGACATTTGTTCTTAGACGGATACTGGATGACGACCGGATCACACCGCGTTATTTGAATACCATATTTATTATTATGAAGGTTGGACCATACATGACAAGCACTTATTACCTTGTGTCCCCCCTATTTCCTGATAGATTGTAAGCTTGCGAGCAGGGCCCTCACTCCTGTAACTGGTGGACTTATGTTTTACTTTGTATTGTCTTTATTGTCTGTACATGTCCCCGCTTAATTGTAAAGTGCTGCGGAATTTGACGGCAGTGTATAAATAATAATAATTTTATTTATTAAGACAAGACAAGAATACAAGAACATTTCGTTTCTTGTGTAGTTTTCAACTTTGGAAGGTGAAAAGTGGTGATAAGGAAAGTGAACCACTGGGTACTGCAAATCTACAAGTACAATCACTTTATACAAATGTGTTCAAACAAAGAAAACAGTTTTACAGCCAACTGGTACAGTAACCGAACCACATCAATATTTAATAGGGGGTCTTAACCTCTCCCTGGCTGGGACCCAAAATATATCTGTAAATCTGCTGTGTGATCCAAGCTTTTAATGAAGGATTTATTGACTTTTAATTAAATGTTTTATTGTCAACAAATTAATGATGATAATAATGTCGGGACTGAATTATAAAATGGAAACATCGAATTGGATTACTAGACAATTACTAATTATTTAATGGGTTGGGGCCATTAGGTTTACAAACATAGTTATCGAGAGCCATAAATACCGTACTGTCATGAAACACAAAACCTGACACTTATAAAAAGTTGCCTCTCTCGCCGGATACATGGTCTTGACCACAGGGGCTGTCATAAAGCATTTGTCCATTTTTGAAGATTAAAAATTATACAGTACAGTAAATGGGAGTGGGCTTCCAGGCTTATAGGTATAGCTCAAAGCAGGTGGGGGTGCTAGGCGTTGGACCCTCACCAATCTGATAATAATGACCTATTAGAGATGAGTACATTTTTCAAAGGTGAACCGAATTTGCCTTGACTTTTAGAAAAAAAAAAATCGAAATCCAAATTTTGTGTAATTTGCTTGGTGTCATCTGGCAGCAATTTTGCTGAACTGTAGAGGGCCAAGAAAAGTGTTAAAAAATAAAATGAATACTCACCTCGCCATTCACCTGCCCAGCTGAGGCTCGCAGTCCAATCCTCTGTGTTGTCCATCCTCTTCTTTCTACCTTCCCCTGTCGTGCAATATCCCCTTTGGCCTTCTTCACTCAGCACCGGGGTTTCCATCTCCGAGAAGACTGCTAGACATCACGGCGATTGTGACTAGCCCTCGGGCGACCATGATGTCAAGATGTCCACCAGAAGCCCAGCACAGGATGAAGGAAGTAGAAGATGTCAAGAGATAGGAGAAGGCAGGAAGAAAAGGCCAGATGGCATTGATGACCGAACAGGGGGGTAAAGAGATAGGTATACAGCGAGATGAATTTTAATTTTGCTCTGGATTAAAAGGATATTGTAATGATCTCCTAAAAAAAAAACAAGAGCAGAAACAAAAGAACCTAGCGCTCAACTTAGTGTTGATCTTGTGAACGACAAGACATCCTCTATGAAAATAAAACAAAGCAATATTGGTCATCTAAAAAAATAAGAACCCCCCAGAGCCTCAATAAAAATAATTGCCACAATGCCCTATACAACAGAGAGAAACACAAAGTGCCCCTGGAAAGAAGACAGCCACAGTGTCCCTATAAAGAAGACAGCCACAGAGCCCTCATAAAGAAGACAGCCACAGTGCCCCTACGGAGAAGACAGCCACAGTGCCCCTATAAAGACAGGCACAGTGCCCCTATAAAGAAGACAGCCACAGTGCCCCTATAAAGACAGTCACAGTGTGCTAATAAAGACAGCCAGAAAGTGCCCCTATAAATAAGACAGCCACAGTGCCCCTACAGAGAAGACAGCCACAGTGCCCCTATAAAGACAGCCACAATGCCTCTATAAATAAGACAGTCACAGTGCCCCTATAAATAAAACAGCCACAGTGCCCCTATAAAGAAGACAGCCACAGTGCCCCTACAGAGAAGACAGCCACAGTGCCCCTATAAAGACAGTCACAGTGTGCCTATAAAAAAGACAGCCAGAAATTGCCCCTATAAATAAGACAGCCACATTGCCCCTATAAAGACAGCCACAGTACCCTCATAAAGAAGACAGCCACAGTATCCCTATAGAGAAGACAGCCACATTGCCCCTATAAAGAAGACAGCCACAGTGTCCATATAAAGAAGACAGCCACAGTACCCTCATAAAGACAGCCACAAGGTGTCCCCATAAAGAAGACAGACATGGTGTGCCTATAAAGAAGACAGCCACAATGTCCCTATAAAGAAGACAACCACAGTGCCCCTATAAAGAAGAAAGCCACAGTGCCCTCATAAAGAAGACAGCCACAGTGTCCCTAAAGAGAAGACAGCCACAGTGTCCCTATAAAGAAAGCCAGTGCCCCTATAAAGAAGAGCCACAGTGCCCCTATAGAGAAGACAGCCACAGTGCCCCTATAGAGAAGACAGCCACAGTGTCCCTATAAAGAAGAAAGCCAGTGCCCCTATAAAGAAGACAGCCACAGTGCCACTATAGAGAAGACAACCACAGTGCCCCTATAAAGAAGACATCCACAGTGTCCCTATAAAGAAGAAAGCCACAGTGCCCTCATAAAAAAGACAGCCACAAAGTGCCCCTATAGAGAAGACAGCCACAGTACCCTCATAAAGAAGACAGCCACAGTGTCCCTAAAGAGAAGACAGCCACAGTGTCCCTATAAAGAAGCTAGTGCCCCTATAAAGACAGCAACAGCGCCCTCATAAAGAAGACAGCCACAAAGTGCCACTATAGAGAAGACAGCCACAGTACCCTCATAAAGAAGACAGCCACAGTGCCCCTATGAAGAAGACAGCCACAGTGTCCCTATAAAGAAGACAGCCACAGTGTCCATATAAAGAAGACATCCACAGTACCCTCATAAAGACAACCACAAAGTGTCCCTATAAAGACAGCCACAGTGTGCCTATAAAAAGACAGCCACAGCGCCCCTATAAAGAAGACAACCACAGTGCCCCTATAAAGACAGCCACAGTGCCCCCTATAGAGAAGACAACCACAGTGCCCCTATAAAGAAGACAGCCACAGTGCCCCTATAGAGAAGACAGCACCAGTGCCCCTATAGAGAAGACAGCCACAGTGTCCCTATAAAGAAGTCATCCACAATGCCCCTATAAAGAAGGCAGCCACAGTGCCTCTATAAAAGACATCCACAGTGTCCCTATAAAGAAGACAGCCACAATGCCCCTGTAAAGAAGACAGCCACAGTGCCCCTATAAAGAAGACAGCCACAATGCCCCTATAAAGAAGACAGCCACAATGCCCCTATAAAGAAGACAGCCACAAAGTGCCCCTATAAAAAAGACAGCCACAGTGCCCCTATAAAGAAGACATCCACAATGCCCCTATAAAGACAACCACAGTGCCCTCATAAAGAAGACAGCCACAGTATCCCTACTAAGACAACAGCCACAGTGTCCCTATAAAGAAGACATCCGAAGTGTCCCTATAAAGAAAGCCACAGTGTCCCTATAAAGACAGCCACAGTGCCCCTATAAAGAAGACAGCCACAGTGCCCCTATAAAGAAGACAGCCGCAGTGCCCCTATAAAGAAGACAGCCACAGTGCCTCTATAAAGACAGTCACAGTGTGCCAATAAAGAAGACAGCCACAGTGCCCCTATAAAGACAGCCACAGTGCCCCTATAAAGAAGACAGCCACAGTGCCCCTATAAAGAAGACATTCACAATGCCCCTATAAAGACAACAACAGTGCCCTCATAAAGAAGACAGCCACAGTATCCCTACTAAGACAACAGCCACAGTGTCCCTATAAAGAAGACATCCATAGTGTCCCTATACCGAAAGCCACAGTGTCCCTATAAAGAAGACAGCCACAGTGTGCCTATAAAGAAGACAGCCACAGTGCCCCTATAAAGAAGACAGCCACAGAGCGCCTATAAAGAAGACAGCCACAATGCCCCTATAAAAAAAACTGTCACAGTGCCCCTATAAAGAAGACAGCCACAGTGCCTCTATTAAGAAGACATTCACAGTGCCCCTATAAAGAAGACAGCCACAGTGCCTCTATAAACACAGCCACAGTGCCCCTCCCTCTAAAGAAGACAGCCACAGTGCCCCTATAAAGAAGACAGCCACAGTGCCTCTATAAAAAAGACAGTCACAGTGCCTCCATAAAGAAGACAGCCACAGTGCCCCTATAAAGAAGACAGCCACAGTGCCCCTATAAAGAAGACAGCCACAGTGCCCCTATTAAGAAGACGGCTACAAAGTGCCCCTGCAAGGGAGACCGCTAAAGTGATACTTCATTGCTCCAATGCTGTAGTGGAAAAGCTGCATCAGAGCTGCACAATTCAGTCATCAGATGTCCTCCGCTCCTCCGGAAAGCAGGAAGCCAAGAGGCAGGGGAGCGGTGTGCTCCTGAAAACTACTCGTGAATCCACCCACTTAACCTTCAGTCTAAGAAAACTTTTTACTCATCTTAAAGAATGTCAAAAATTTTGACTGGTGATTGACAGAAGGACGACACAAATGTAGTCCTTTAATGGGAAAATGCTCCATCATGTTTATTTGATGGAGTATTTACATATCAGGAGAGCTGATAAGCATTTCTAAAAACGTTAATATGAAAATCAATGCAGTTATGAATATTACTCGGTTGTGGTGACAGTCCCATCTCTTTTATCATTATCACTTCTTCTTTCATTTATTTCACAGAAAGCAAAATAATTGCAGATATAAAAAAAAACCCTAGCTGACGTTGGGCTGAAATCCGTATTAATGTGCGGCCGAGCAGTTCATCTTCTTTATGTATTTTAAAGAACAGAAGATCGTTAGATTTTGGCCCAAATACTTGGTGCTTTTGTCCTAATTTGTTACAGAGTTTACAGCTCCAAGAAGATTCACGTCGGCCAAATATTCTGGCCAAAATGTACAGCGTTGAAAGCTGCCCAGGAACATTCTGCAGCGAGCGAGATTAAATAGTGTCCAAAAGCAAATAATGTAATGTAATAATGTCATGCGGCTTCACATTTTAGTGAGAAAAGATGATTAATGTCCTGTAAGATACAAATGGTCGATTTGGAGAAAATGTGAGCAATTCTTAAATCCGTAGTGTTAGATTTGATTTAGAACTAAATGACAAGGTGTCTCATAGAAAAGATCAAACTGGGGCCCCCCATTATGTGCTGAGTATTTGTTTCCTCCTCCAACCTTTTTCTAATCCTTGGGCCAGTTCCACAATTCCATGATTCCTAACTATCCAGTTTCTCTGAGGGAAGGCCTATATAAGAACTCCCATTGAGAATGGGCATGGAGCCAATACTTTTTGCTCTGACATAGCAGCCTCTATGCTATGTAGACCCTCAAATATTAAAGTAGTTGTCCAGTTTAAAAAAAAATCATATAGAAATATGCATAAAATAGTAAGTTTCACAATTTTCAAAAATGCTTTTCTTATCACAGGTATCGCCAGCTATCAGCCCGGGTTTCGGCACCACTTTCGGCTCATCTCAGGACAGCACTTCCTATATTAGCATGTGACTAGTGCTGTGAGTGAAGGAGCTGGCTTATGGGCTCATTTCAATAGCTAGGCCATTACATTTATCTTGTCTTGTGGCCCAGACAGATAAGGGGGCTGGCTTAAAGGGATTCTGTTATGAGTTTTATGCTTCCCACACTGAAGGCACATAAAAAATGCTCAGTAACTAATTGGGCTTCTTGCGTTATTTTGATAAAAATTATAATCACTATCTACACTGTGTTCCAAATTATTATGCAAATAATATTTCCTCATATTTTCTCTAAATTACCTATCTGAATTGCAGTCATTGTTATTTTCCAGTCATCTACTATTCTAGTATAATTGCAATGTTTTGGAACAAACTGCCTATGAAAACAGAATCTTTTTTTAAAAAAAATAAACACTCAATATGCATGTTCCAAATTATTATGCACAGCAGAGTTTTCAACCTTTTTTTATTTTGAACAAAAAAATGGTCAATTGTGAAGTTCTAAGCATTATCAGCTTATTACAAAATGAAATCAAACAGTTTTCAAGTGAAAACTTTATTCCAGGTGATGTTACATTTGCACATAGGACCCCTTGTTCGAAAGAAGCTTCTGAACTCTCTTGTCCATTGAATTTGTCAGTTTTTGGATGGTTTCTGCTTCAATTGTTTTGCATGTGGACAGAATCCCCTCCCAGAGCTGTTGCTTAGATGTGAACTGCCTCCCGCCATCATAGACACTCCTTTTGATGATGCTCCAGAGGTTCTCTATGGGGTTGAGGTCAGGGGAAGATGGTGGCCACACCATAAGTTTGTCCTCTTTTATGCCCATAGCAGCCAGAGATGCAGATGTGTTTTTTGCAGCATGAGACGGTGCATTATCATGCATGAAAATGATCTTGCTGCGGAAAGCACGGTTCTTCCTCTTGAACCATGGCAGGAAGTGTTGTTTTAGATACTCCACATAGATTATGGAGTTCATCTTTACCCCTTCAGGGATCATAAAGGGGCCGACAATCTCTCTCTTCATGATTCCAGCCCAAAACATTACTCCACCTCCTCCTTGTTGGCGCCTTAGCCGTGTTTTCATGGGGTGTCCATCAACCAGCCATCCTCCACTCCATCCATCTGGACCATCGAGCGTTGCACGGCACTCATCGGTGAACAAAACAGTTTGGAAGTCAGTCTTCATGTATCGTTTGGCCCACTGGAGCCGTTTCTGCTTGTTGCAGTGGATAGAGGTGGTCGACAGGATGGCTTACGCACAGCTGCAAACCTCTGAAGAACCCTGCATCTTGTTGTTCTGGGGACGTTGGAGGCACCAGCAGCTTCAAAAACTTGTCTGCTGCTATGACCAGGCATTTTTGCAGCTGCTCTTTTAACCTTACACAATTGCCTGTTGGAAAGAGTCCTCAATTTTTCCTTATCAGCACGCACACGTGTGTGCTGGGAATCAGCTACATACTTCTTGATTGTGCGATGATCACGATGAAGTGTCTTGGCAATGTTGATTGTAGTCATGCCTTGACCTAAATACTCCACAATTTGTTGCTTCTCAGCAGCCGACACATCCTTTTTCTTTCCCATTTTGGCAAAAAATGTAGGCTGCTTAATAATGTGGAACAGCCTTCTTAAGTAGTCTTGCCTTTATTTGGACACACCGGCCAAACTAATGTGCACAGGTATCTGCAATTGCTTTCAGTGATATAAAGAGCCCTGACACACATCACCATCAATGAGTTTAAATGACAAACAAAAAAACTCTAACCTTATCACTCCTAAACTCTATGTGCATAATAATTTGGAACACAGTGTAAATCCACTGATGTTATTGACAGCTTGCTGCCTACACTGTGCATAGGCAGAAAGCGGCAGGAGATAAAATATTGATTTACCAAAACTACAACAAGAAGCCCAGTAAATAACCGACACCTGGAATCAGGGTCTCCTACAGCATTTTGTTCTGAGATGGCACAGCAAAAATCTGATGAAAGATTCTCTTTAACTATTGAAATGACCAGTCAGTGAGCCCCTTTAGCTCACTGGTCACAGGCCGACATAGCAAACAGTCAAAACACTTTCATCCCTGTTGATAACGATTTTCCCGGAGTCCACCGCATAGGAAACCATGGAACAAGCGGGGCTCTGGCCTTTCACAAAATGTCGGCAGACCCCCGCAGCATCAGACACCACCCGCAGCACCGGATACCACCCATAGCACCAGACACTCGCAGCAGCGTGCCGCACATCCGAACACCCCCTCATCCCTGCCTGCGGCCTGCAGCAACGCTCCACTCTTGCCTCCTCCAGCAGCGACCCTGGGACCCCGCTTCACTGCAGCCACCACCCCCAGTAAGCAATAAGATGAATGGATTATAAGTACCACCATTTTATTAAAAGAAAGTTTTTTTCCTATTTTTCTCCTCAAAATTTGGGGTGCATCTTATAAACCAAAAAATACCGTATATATTTTCATCTTTAACATTTTAAAAGTTACAAAAAGGAAAATGGTCCGATGCAGGACTTTGGGCACCTGCATGGTTAGTATCACCCCCCTTTTGAAAGTATCACAGATTGTAAACACTTTTTGTAGCCAGACAAAAGTCTTTCAATTCTTCTTTGAGGGATTTTCATCCATTCTTCCTTGGAATATTCTTCCAGTTCCGTGAGATTCCTGGGTTGTCTTGCATCCTCTGCTATTTTGAGGTCTAGCCACAGATTGTCAATGATGTTCAGATCAGGGGACTGTGAGGGCCTTTCTTAACAATGATAGTGAACAAGACATAACCCTAACAGGCTAATTAAGGTCGGAAACCTTGGTCAAAGTTATTTGAGCAGACAATTCTCCAAGGGTGGCCAAACTTTTGCATCGATCAATTTCCCTTTTTGTACTTTCTAAAATGAAAAAAAATTCCAATACATATATATTTTTATTGCCTGAAATACAAAGGAAATGTGTCATCTTTAACTTTATCCCTTTTAGAGATTATTTAATCTTCAACTTGCTTAACTGTTCACAATAACAGTAATTTTGACCAAGCATGCCCAAACTTTTACATGCCACAGCAACCACATGGAGCATAGGAACCTGTAATCTGCAGCTAGAGATGTTTATTGACTTTTATGCACGAGTGTTATGGTCATGCTCTGTATCCTATGCAGGGGTCACTATACAGGGAGAAGGAGGAGGTCAGGGGTGACAAACTTATTTTGTGATTAATTTTGTCTTGTCTACTGGGTATAGTAGAGATGAGATAATTTCCAGGACCATGGTCCAGCAGCCAGATCAGTATTCCACAGCTGATTGAGTCCCGCGAACTGTTTCCTACCTGATGGCATGCTCTTTCGATGAGCTGGACTTGAGTGACACCATTGTTGCAGTGTGACTCACACATGACATGGAACCATGCTAGCTAATCAAAGAGAAGCCAGGGAGGTGGTGCGCAGGGCTCCTGGACTTAGCCGCTGGATCAGGGTCCTGCAAACGTATTCACTGATGTCTAATATACAGGTGTTGCTGTCAACTGCAATCCTGTCTGTGCTGCAAAACTGCTGAGAGTGATCTTATCAGGGGTGTATCAGGTGTGACTGACAGTCATCCTTGATCCGGCTGTAGAAGGTCACTGCGATTAGCTCTACAAGCACCTGTTTGATTTTTGCATCTCTATTATGGGGTGATATCCTTCTCCCTCTACGACTCAGCAGTTACCTCCACCTTCTGCTGCTAATTAACACACCTTTGCTGAAGGTTTAAGTGCATTCAATCTCTTCAGCATGGTGCTGGTGTTAGCTCAATTTCCCTCTGACTTGTTGGAAATACTAGCAGTCGGCTAGTGTCTTCTTGGAGCCTCTTAGAGGATTTCTGGCACGTTATTTAGGTTGTCTTCTCAAGTTAAGTGTATCCCCTCGTTTGTCCACCCTCTGTCTTTAGTTGTAGTGGAGTCTGTCTAGCGCTTACCCCGTTCCCTCTCTATCCAGGGCCTATCGCTAGGGTCAGGCAGGGATTAGGTTACTGCTCGGCGATAGGTGCGAAACCTATTTAGGGACGTTTAGGGCAGACAGGGTGTTGTTAGATCTGCCTAAGGGTCTCCACTCCCCTATTCCCTAGTGTTTGGGCTTCCCCTTCCCTATTCCCGTTGTTGTGCACCTTATTTCTCCCTCACCCAGCGTGACAGATCCCTATAGAGCAGAAAAACTGCAAAATTTCAGAATTTCTTTTTGATATATAGACAGAAACCCGTGAAAATTAGAAAAAGACATCACCAAAAGTTTTTTAAAAATATTTCTAAAATAAAAACAATAGCTTATTTCCCATTGATACATTCCCTATAAGCGCCAATACCTGATAATAACTGACGTCAATGCGCTGGACAATGGTGATGAGACTTCGTACGATGGTCAGCGACTTTACAAAACAGTGACCGACACATTGATTGTTTTCCTACTTTGACCACCGTTACACCGTGAGGATATAACGGCTCATAGACTATTATACACTATCACACTGTTCCCCTCGCGGCTTTATTATAATCAGGCCTTCTGGAATATATCTATGATCTTCTATGAATGTGACAGGTCTCATGTTCTAATATTAATTCTTCTGGAAGCCCCAAAGCATAATTAGTTCCTTGCAAATATTGAAATACTATAAATAGTTTCCAGGACAACACATTTTGTAAGTGCAAATTTGGCAAATAAAATGTGCCACTGGCAATTCCTTCTCTTGGGAATACAGAATTAGAGAAGTATTTTTAGAGTTTAGGAGATTATTTATATTTTTATTTTTTTAGTCTTGATATCTACTTATAAATTGATAAAACAAAACAGCCGTGGACGGTATCCGGGATGATATCTGGACATCGGTAATAATCATTAACTCTGCGCTCATTGCGGATTCAGTTTATTGCAAAATTTACAAAAATTTGCAATAAGCCAATCACGCAAGAACAGTGTGAAAAGCTCAAGACAACTAATACAGCAAGTGTTTTCTCTAACTCCACCAAAAAATGATTGACCCTCTTCGTTGTCATGCTGCTGCAGTGCAGTATAGGGCAACCTCCACCAGGGGGAGCTGGTGAGGGAAGTGAGGCTGCACACACAGAGTAGCACCACAGAGCAGCAGCACAAGCGCCACCGAGTGGCGAGAGAGTGGTCGGATAAGCCGAGTCAAAAAACAGTCAGAAGCAGAAGTACCAGAGGTTGCAGCAGTACACGTGGTCAGGAACAAGCCAGGGGGTTCAGCAATAAGACAAAGACAGAAGGCAGAAGCGAGTCCGAATACAAGCCGAGTCAAAACCAAATCAAACAAACTTACAGGGAAACACTGGGAAAGAGCAGACAGGGGGAGTCAACAGACACGGGGCAAGTCAGGGATCACAGAAGGACAAATCAAGGGTTACCAGAGTGAGGTACACACGCCGAAGGCAGAATGATAGCTGACACCGCCAGCAGGATGCATCGGCGCTAAATAGCAAACCTGAACCCCAGAATGAGGCAGAGCAAAGTTAACCCTTGACATGATCTGCCCGGAAAAAGGGCAGACAGGACAAAACCCCGGGACGGATCATGGCATTCCTGACCAGTACTTAGCAGCGCTCCTCTGGCTGTTATAACCTGCTACAAACGTGATGAATAGCCAGACTCCAGCTTCTGATGTTCTTCCTGGGGAATCGAAGGCACACACTTATTTTTGTTTGTTTTTTTTCTTATTGAATTTGAGAACTGCTGCATCTTTTAAATTTGCAGAAACTCAATTCTTTCAATGTTTTACAGTGTTTTTTCACCCGTAGAAAGCAATGAGAAAGTGCGAAAATGCTGCAAAAAAAAAAAACAACAGCAAACGGGTTTTGCAGCGTTTTTTGCTTTTGTTGGTGAATAAAATTAATTTTATTAAACATGGCTATTTATACAAGTCACACAAAAAAACGGGAAGCAAAAAAAAGCATAAAAATGCAGTAAAATCTTTTTCTTTTTTTTTTTTATTAATGCAGCTTTTTTTTTATTGCCAGGAGTACAGGTTTTGACTGCAAAAAAAAATATTGCGCGCAGTTTTACATAATAGCATTCAAAGGGTTAGAACATTTTTATTTTTAAGAATACATTATGGTTTTGCGTGACAATCTGATTATTTTAATAGCACCATTTTGGGGTAAAAACTATGTATAGGTTCTATATGTACAGACAATGGGCAAAGGTTGTATAGCTGCTATCAATTTATTTACATTTTTTTAAATTAATGAATAAAAAGCAAATCTCCGTCTCAGTTTTTTGGGATTTTGTTTTTAAAGGGAACCTGTCACCATGAAAATATAGTGTGCATGCACTATGCTATAGAGCCGGAGGAGCTGAGAAGATTGATATATAGCTTTGTAGGAAAAGATTCAATTTATTCTGTGTTTTTGGCATTTAATCCTCTGCTTTTTCTGGGGTATTCGGTCCAGTGGGCGGTCCTATCAGTGACTGAAAGCTTTCTTTCTATAACTGTGCATACAGAGGTAGCTGTCAGTCACTGATAGTACCGCATTTAATCCTCTGCTTTTTCTGGGGTATTCGGTCTAGTGGGCGGTCCTATCAGTGACTGAAAGCTTTCTTTCTATAACTGTGCATACAGAGGTAGCTGTCAGTCACTGATAGGACCGCCCACTGGACTGAATACCCCAGCCAAGTCACCACAGTGGTGGAGTGGGATGAGGTAAGTATCGCAAGTGCCAGGCCGTGAGCAAGTGGGGAGGCTCACTCACGGGCGCCGGCACTGGCAGACACCGGGCCCCCATAGCGCACAGGTGTCCCCGACGGCGAGTTGGCCACCTCGCCTGCTCAGGGCCCCAGTACTTGCCCGGTTGCGCAGAGTGCTGACGCCGGCCCTGCCTACGCTGCTGCAACAACCAGTACTACTCGGCTTTTAATATCTCGCCCAGCTTAGCTTTCTGGGAGAGATCTACACTCCGTCCAGTATCCCCCCCGTTGGCTGCATACACAGTAGAATTTGCCTGTAAAGAAGAAGAATACTGTTTAGCCTTTTATGCAGAGAAAATCCTCCTACATATAGCAGTGCTTGTGGACTTTCTGCCTGCCATGCTAGAGGTTATTAGAATAATTACATAATTACTGTACAAATGGAGGCAACTACCCAGCACGGACAGATGACCAGGGAGGCCCTGAGATGGAGGAAGAGAGGAGGAAACCAAACAAACAGCAGCGTCTTGACTGAGCTCCCCTCTCCCACACATGGGGCTGGCCCTCTCCTGAGTCCATCACTCACCATGAGCAGTTTCTGCCCTTCTTTTTAGAACATCCTATAGGTTTCAGTTTCTCTCCCAATGAAAACTCTGATCTATGACCAGCTTTATGGAATTGCATGTATTATTACAACTGCTCCAATAATTCATATTTCCCAGCTGAGGACCTGCATTACCTGATGATTGGGGAAAATGCCATATTTGAATTACAAAAGTAAATTAAAGGGGCTGTCCACTTTCAGGAAAGTCAGCCCTAAATTGTGTAAAATATCAAAAATACCAAACTCAGCAGGTAGCCGCCCTCACTGGGTCCATCATCAGCTCCCTACCTAGTCTCGGGGGTCTGGCGGTAGCGGTGCTGTCAGGTCAAAACTGCACATCAACCCTTTATTCTGACACGGAGCTCTGTAAGTCCTGAGAAGAAAAACTGTTCTATTAATTTAGTCTTTTCTTCTAAACCTCAGGAGCACGCACTAAGGTGAACTAATGTGTCGGCACATCTACGCCATCGCCATTTATTAGCCTCATTCTCTGTTACTTCAAAGCAAATTAATCTAACAAGCTCAATTTAATGTGGGTTTTTTTTTTCACAAACTTCCTCCAAATACAGGTCCGAGAGTCTAATAAATACGACGTTAATCTGGAGCGTGCCACATAGAGATAAGTCTGCAAAATGGAAAAAAAAATACAATTGCAACCACCTACAGTCACCACTAGAGGGAGCTAACAGCATACTGTAGTTACATTAAACTAATAACACAGTATGCAGTAAGCTCCCCCTAGTGGTGGTTGCAGGTAGCCACATTTATCATTTGATGATTTGCACAGGATTTGGAGTTCTATCTTAGAATCATTGAATTCAACAGCTTTAGACGGGGCCATAACAATCGTGGTCACAGTGTTTGTGCCCGCGCCCATGCGGGATGGGCGCCGCTGATGCCAGTGCCTATTTCAGTTGCATGTACGTCTGAAATATATGGCATTGTAGAGACCCGCTGGCTCACTGCCCTGCAATAAACGCCGTCAGCCAATCAGAGGCTGGCAGCTGACATCGGCGTCACGGTCGGTGCATGCCAGTGATGTCACTGCCCATGGATGGCACGCTGTAGTAAGTTGTTAGGACACCGCACATCGTGGGAGTGGAGGAAGATAAGAATAATTTATTTTTATTTTAAAGAAGCAGAACGGGGGATATTATACCAGGAAGGGGCCCAGGCTTGGGAATAGTATACCAGAAAGGGGCCCAGAATGGGGGACATTATATCATGTAGGGGCCCAGGATGTAGGGAATTATTACTGGAAAGGGCCAGGATACAAGGATGGGGGACATTATTACTGGAAGAAGCTTAGGATGGGAAGACATTATAACAGTAAAGGGCACAGAATAGGGGATATTACTACTGGAAGGGGCTCAGGATGAGGGGACATTATAACAGGAAGAGAACCAGGATGGGGGACATTATACCAGGATAGGGAAATTGATATAGGAAGGGGCCAGGATCAGGGACATGATTACTGGAAGGGGCCAGGATAGGAGACATTATACCACGATTGGGGACGATATTACTGGAAGAAGCTCAGGATGGGAATACATTATAACTGGAAGGGGCACAGAATAGGGGATATTATTCCTGGAATGGGCTCAGGGTGATAGGATATTTTTACAGGAAGAGGCCCAGGTCTGGGGGACATTATACCAGGATAGGGATATTATTACAGGATGGGGACATTATTACAAGGAGGTGAAGGGCGAACACATATGTCTTCATAGGATCTAGAATGATGCAAGGGACAATATTTCTGACCACCAGGCAGCTGGAGGCCCAGGTCTAAATTTTGCATCGGGCCCATCGATCTCTAGTTACGCCCTTGGTATTAGAAATATATTAGGAAGTGAATCAGCCCAGAATATTGAAGCCAAGTAATTCCGTACTTTGATTTTCCTAACTTCTATTTCATGGCAATCCAAACTGTATATGTGCTAGACAATATTCTCAAGCCACTCTGTACAAATGTGAACACTTTGGATCTCAAGTTAGAGACCCCCTTTCTAAAGTGATGGAATATTAATGCTACCAGGTTCAGGCCTGCAGCTTTGCACCTGTTCTTCCCTGTACCACCCATATTGTATAACATTTCCCAAATAAAACAGTGAATTCTCCCACAATGGCTGAACGATTCTGCTGAAAGCCGAAATTCGCAACAGGAGCGACAGTCTATAAAGCCGCCGCACGAAGGGGACAATTATCGGGAAGCTGTCGATTTCTTGTGTCAGCTAAAACCTACAATTACTGTCATCGGCGAGGTGGACAAATAATGTGTGGGAACACACAGAAGAAGATACCAAGAGCTAATAGAAATCTGCCCCAAAATCCATGAAGATTCTGCAGCTGATTTGACCCATTAGGAAGCAAGTAAATGAAGACAGACTGATATAACAATCCATGTTATTACGCAGAGGTGACGCCACGGCCTAGAAAATACGCTGCAAGATTTTATGTGATTGCACAGTATTTACATTAGTTTACTAGAATGGTCCCAGCAGCACAGAGGATTTCAGAGCAGATATTTCTTGGGTAACAATACATATTAGTTTAGAAACAAATAATAATCCATCTAGGCAGTACAATTACATTAACATGTATGCAAAATCAAACTAAAGAGGGTCTCTAGGCCTTTACCCTTTCCTGAAAGGGATATTACTAGTGATGAGCGAATATACTCGTTACTCGAGATTTCCCGAGCATGCTCGCGGGTTCTCTGAGTATTTTTTAGTGCTCGGAGATTTAGTTCTTCTTGCCGCAGCTGAATGATTTACATCTGTTAGCCGGCATAAGTACATGTGGGGGTTCCCTAGCAACCAGGCAACCCCCACATGTACTTATGCTGGCTAACAGATGTAAATCATTCAGCTGCGGCAAGAAAAACTAAATCTCCGCGCACTAAAAAATACTGGGAGGACACCCGAGCATGCTCGGGAAATCTCGAGTAACGAGTATATTCGCTCATCACTAGATATTACCAACTAAAACATTATCATACATATTGTATACAGAATCATCTCATACCAAGCACAGCCACAGATGACAGTGGAGCGGGTACCGGGAAAAAAGAAGCAATTTTGATAATCTTATATATGCCCTTTAAGCGTTGGAAAGTTCTGTTGCTCTTTAGGAACTTTTAGCATCTTGTGTAACAAGAAAATCAGTACCAGCTGTTTGTGCTCCAGAGCTGCTCTTCCTACAGTTTGTGCTCCAGAGCTGCTCTTCCTACTGTTTTCCTACCGTTTATGCTCCAGAGCTGCTCTTCCTACCGTTTGTGCTCCAGAGCTGCTCTTCCTACTGTTTGTGCTCCAGAGCTGCTCTTCCTACTGTTTGTGCTCCAGAGCTGCTCTTCCTACTGTTTGTGCTCCAGAGCGGCTCTTCCTATTTGTGCTCCAGAGCTGCTCTTCCTACTATTTGCGCTCCAGAGCTGTTCTTCCTACAGTTTGTGCCCCAGAGCTGCTCTCCCTACTCTTTATGCTCCAGATCTGCTCTTCCTACTGTTTGTGCTCCAGAGCTGCTCTTCCTACTGTTTGTGCTCCAGAGCTGCTCTTCCTACCGTTTGTGCTCCAGTGCTGCTCTTCCTATTTGTGCTCCAGAGCTGCTCTTCCTACTATTTGCGCTCCAGAGCTGTTCTTCCTACAGTTTGTGCTCCAGAGCTGCTCTTCCTACTGTTTTCCTACCGTTTATGCTCCAGAGCTGCTCTTCCTACCGTTTATGCTCCAGAGCTGCTCTTCCTACCGTTTGTGCTCCAGAGCTGCTCTCCCTACTGTTTATGCTCCAGAGCTTCTCTTCCTACTGTTTGTGCTCCAGAGCTGCTCTTCCTACTGTTTGTGCTCCAGAGCTGCTCTTCCTACTGTTTGTGCTCCAGAGCGGCTCTTCCTACTGTTTTCCTACCGTTTATGCTCCAGAGCTGCTCTTCATACCGTTTGTGCTCCAGAGCTGCTCTTCCTACTGTTTTCCTAACGTTTATGCTCCAGAGCTGTTCTTCCTACTGTTTGTGCTCCAGAGCTGCTCTTCCTACTGTTTGTGCTCCAGAGCTGCTCTTCCTACTGTTTGAGCTCCAGAGCGGCTCTTCCTACTGTTTTCCTACCGTTTATGCTCCAGAGCTGCTCTTCCTATTGTTTGTGCTCCAGAGCTGCTCTTCCTACTGTTTTCCTAACGTTTATGCTCCAGAGCTGTTCTTCCTGCTGTTTGCGCTCCAGAGCTGTTCTTCCTACAGTTTGTGCCCCAGAGCTGCTCTCCCTACTCTTTATGCTCCAGATCTGCTCTTCCTACTGTTTGTGCTCCAGAGCTGCTCTTCCTACTGTTTGTGCTCCAGTGCTGCTCTTCCTATTTGTGCTCCAGAGCTGCTCTTCCTACTATTTGCGCTCCAGAGCTGTTCTTCCTACAGTTTGTGCTCCAGAGCTGCTCTTCCTACTGTTTTCCTACCGTTTATGCTCCAGAGCTGCTCTTCCTACCGTTTATGCTCCAGAGCTGCTCTTCCTACCGTTTGTGCTCCAGAGCTGCTCTCCCTACTGTTTATGCTCCAGAGCTTCTCTTCCTACTGTTTGTGCTCCAGAGCTGCTCTTCCTACTGTTTGTGCTCCAGAGCTGCTCTTCCTACTGTTTGTGCTCCAGAGCGGCTCTTCCTACTGTTTTCCTACCGTTTATGCTCCAGAGCTGCTCTTCATACCGTTTGTGCTCCAGAGCTGCTCTTCCTACTGTTTTCCTAACGTTTATGCTCCAGAGCTGTTCTTCCTACTGTTTGTGCTCCAGAGCTGCTCTTCCTACTGTTTGTGCTCCAGAGCTGCTCTTCCTACTGTTTGAGCTCCAGAGCGGCTCTTCCTACTGTTTTCCTACCGTTTATGCTCCAGAGCTGCTCTTCCTATTGTTTGTGCTCCAGAGCTGCTCTTCCTACTGTTTTCCTAACGTTTATGCTCCAGAGCTGTTCTTCCTGCTGTTTGTGCTCCAGAGCTGCTCTTCCTACCGTTTGTGCTCCAAAGCTGCTCTTCCTACCATTTGTGCTTCAGAGCTGCTCTTCCTACTGTTTGTGCTCCAGAGCTGCTCTTCCTACGGTTTGTGCTCCAGAGCTGCTCTCACTACTGTTTGTGCTCCAGAGCTGCTCTTCCTACTGTTTGTGCTCCAGAGCTGCTCTTCCTACTGTTTGTGCTCCAGAGCTGCTCTTCCTACTGTTTTTGCTCCAGAGCTGCTGTTCCTACCATTTGTGCTCCAGAGCTGCTCTTCCTACTGTTTGTGCTTCAGAGCTGCTCTTCCTACTGTAGTCAAGAAAGGAAATTGCAACAAGAGTCATCCATTTTGGAAGCTAAAGAGAATTGCCACTGGTCACACGGTCACCCAACCTATAAAATCATATATGCAAACAATGTCCAGCTCTCCCTGACATTTCTTTTTTAGCATTTTGCAAATAGATAGCAATCAATATAAAGGTAGGAATGCTCACATAGCCCAAATGTCAGAAGTTAGCCACAAAAGTTTAAGAACTTCTATTCATTGCAACAGAGCAGTCAGGTACAACTGACATAATAGAGCAAGACGACCCACTTATATATAAAAGTATAGCATCCAACAATCTACCCTAAAGCAGAACTTTGTGGAAAAAAACGGTTAAGAAGCAGGCAGCAGCTGAAAGCAACATTTAAAGGAGAGATCTGTGGAAAAAATGATAAAGAAGTAGCTGAAAGCGGGTATGTTCACACATTGCGTTTTTCCTGTTTTTCCAGAAAGTAACAATTCTATCTCTGCTACATCTGTAAGTCACTATTTGTCTTAGAACATACAAAACAATTCCATCTTAATCTTTTCCAACACTACAACTCCCAGGCTGTCGGAGCAATGTTGGGAGTTGTACTTTTCTGGCAGCTGGAGAGTCACAAGTTGAGGAGCAGATATTGATAAAGAAGCATGGAGCTAAGCTAAACCGCCGCTCTTACTCCAACCCCCATCATTGCAACGATCATCATTACCAACATCCAAAAAAATCCATCTAATCTCATTGTCGTCAAAGTAATCCAATGCATAAAATCCCAAAACTTCCACCTCCCACCCCCCACTGCACTAAAAAAAACGAATCCCCTCGGATTAAAAGGCAAAGAGCAGGAGGTAAGAAAATGCTGCATTACTCCAGACCCCGCAGATGCCTGATGCCTTCACACTTCTGCTTTCCATGAACACCACAACAATCAGACATCTGTCCGAGCCCCTCCGGCGAGAACGGACCCCGGGGGTGAGAAAATGAAGGAGCAGCTCGCCGGCTATAGGATCCGGCAAGACGTGCGATTATGTCCTCCACCTCCTGACCACCGGTAGACATCACTGAAGACTCTCCATGTTCTTCCCATCTCCGACCCTCCACCTCGCTGCCTAATGAACTCACCTCCCGGGAAATCCTATAAGAAATCCCTTTATCACAGTCCGCGCTGACACGCGCCGCACACCCCCGTCAGCTTCTCCGCAGCCCCGACCATCAGGAGACGATGTGGAGTTATTTTGACCGTAATTTTTTTTTTTCTTCTCCCTTTCCTATAGTCACCTCTCCACCCCTCTACTCTTATAGATTAACCCCTTCCACACCCAAGCCAACCCAGTTCCCTAGCAACAGAGGGGGTTAATCTCGACGAATTGACCCATCAGCTGCTGGCCCCAAGAGCTTGCGATCCGCTCTGGAGTGAAGTGAGGAAGTCCCTATTCATGATTGTTAGATTACAATAGCAGAATGGATTAACGGCTAGAGAAGGTGGGGGGAGTGTAATAAAGACCCCCTCTGCTCTTGATCTTCCGTTTTGCATCTCTATTCATTGACAGGTTGCTTACGAGTAAAATATGAGCTGCGTTTAACCCCCTCTGACAATCCAACTTCCTAAATCGATAGGGTGACAGCCCAGATTGAAGATCTACCTAAGCTTCGAAGAAGCGAATCCTTTGACCCTGACCCTCAACACGGTGGTAGCCCAAGTGGAAGCTCGCCCTAAACTTCAGGAAAGGGGATCCATTGACCCCCATCCTTCGACACGTTAGAACACAGATTGAAACTCACCCTAAGTTTTTTAGAATCCATCGATCTCTGACCCTTTGACAAAATGGCAAGCTAAGTGGAAGCTCGCTCTAAGCTTCAAAAAAAGGGGATCTATTGATTCTAACCCTTAACATAGTGGCGTCCCAAGTGGAAGCTCATTCTAAGATTTAAAGAAGGGAATCCATTGATTACGAACCTCAACATGGTGGTAGCCCAGGTGGAAGCTCTCCCTAAACTTCAAAAAACGTGATCCATTGACCCCGACACTTGACACGGTGGTAGCCCAAGTGGAAGCTCGTCCTAAACCTCAGGAAAGGGGATCAATTGACCCCCATCCTTTGACAGGTTAGAACCCACATTGAAACTCACCCTAAGTTTTTTAGAATGCATCAATTTCTGACCCTTGACAAGATGGTAGCCTAAGTGGAAGCTCGCTCTAAGCTTCAAAAGAGGGGATCTATTGATTCTGACCCTCAACAAAGTGGAAACCCAAGCGGAAGCTCATTCTAAGATTTGAAGAACCTCAACATGGTGGTAGCCCAGGTGGAAGCTCTCCCTAAACTTCAAAAAACGTGATACATTGACCCAGTTAATCGACACGGTAGTAGCCCAAGTGGAAGCTCATCCAAAGCTCTAAAGAAGGGGATCCATCTACCCCGAACCTCGATATAGTGGGAGCCCAGGTGGAAGGCTTTACTAAACTTCAAAGAAGGGCATCCATTGACCCAAACAGTCAATACAATGGCAGCCCAAGTGGAAGCTCACCCTATCTTCATAGATGGGGATCCATTGACCCAGATGCTCCACGTGGTTGTAGCCCAAGTGGAAGCTCACTCTAAATTTTTTAAAAGGGGATCTATTGAAACTCAACACGATGACAGCCAAGGTGGAAGATCACTCTAAAATTTTTAAAAGGAGATCTATCGATCCTCGACACTATGGAAGACTTGGTGGAAGGAGTTCTATTGACCCTTGCCCAAGTGGAAGCTCACCCTTATCTTCCCTAATCCATTGTCCCCAATACTTAACATGGTGACATCCCTGGTGGAATCTCTCCCTCTGCTTTGGTGAAAGGGATCAATCTCTTACCCTTGACAGGGTGGCAGCCCATGTGGAGGCTCACCCTAAACTTCAGTGAAGGAGATCCAATGACAGATTACCCTAATCTATGGACAGGGATTTAATCCAGATTAAAGATTACCCTAAACTATGGAAAAGGGGATTCAGTCCAGATTAAAGATTATCCTAAACCGTGGAGCGGGGGATCCATCCATCCTTGACAGCATGGCAGCCGTGGTGGAAGGGGGATCAATGACCCCTGACTCCTCTATCTTGGGGGGATGAGGAAGGTTTCTGGGGGGGTTCTTCTAGTTTAGGAGGGGGCTTCCCATCCTAGAGCACTTTATTTCTTTTTAGGTATAAAAAGTCACGTTGTCGTCTTTCAATTAAAAAAAATCTGCATTTTTGTCATTAAAATTCTTGCACATGTAAACTCTGCTCCGCCATCTCCTGGAGCGAGGACCCTCATCATCACCACCATCATCATCATCATAACAATGATGGGGGTGATGGACAGGAGGAATGCGGATGAAAAAAAGGAAATAATGGCAAAGCGGCGGACTGAGGAGTGAAAGCCGGAGAGAAAAAGAGGTGAAGAGAGGAGAGGAAAGAACAGAGGAGAACAGAGGAGAGGAGAGGACCATGAACGCACAGAATATGGCGAGGGGCCGCGGGCTGTTCCTGTCAGATGATTTTCCTCGCAGCCTTTTGTTACGGCGGAGCGGTCATTTGCATGAAGAAAGCGCCGCGGCTTCTCGGTTTTTCGCACCTCCTCTCCCATTATACACAGTGCACACACTGACTCCACGGACACGCAGGAGGGGGCGAAACACGCCGATTATAACGGGCAGGACGCAGCGCGGGTGTGCGAGGGAGGAGGGAGAAACGGGGGTACGGAATAAGGAGGCCAACCTGCTGCTGGTGATCGCGGGGATCGCGGACGATCGCTGCCCCGGCCGGACCGTGGCCGCCTCTGCTCTGCTGTGCGCGGATCACAGGATCTGCCTCAGATGAACAAGTCCATGCTGCTCCGCACCGGCAGCCGCCACAGGCGCACACGGGGGCGCAGGCGGGGGGCGCGGACACTTCTGCAAAGTTTCATCGCTGATCACTTATTATTATTGAGGATTGGGGGGTGGGGGAGTGTAAGGGAGGGGGGCTGGGGTCCCCCTCTGTGAGGGGCTGCTGCTGCTGCTGGTGGGTTCGGCTGCAATGTTGTGGATGGGCAGAAGAGGGGATTGTGATTATTATCACAGGAGAGGAGAGGACAGAAGAGAGGAGAGGGGCTGCGGAAACTTACAGGGGAGCTGCAGCCTGGGCTCTCAGGGGTTAATGCAAATCAAGCGTCTACCTGCAGAAAAGAGAAATTGTTTATTCATCACATATCTGTATCTCTATCTATTATCTATCATCTATTATCTATCTATAATCTATCTCAGTCTATCTATTATCTATCTATCCATTATCTATCTATTATCTATCATCTATCTATTATTATTATTTATTTATATAGCACCATTAATTCCACGGTGCTGTACATGAGAAGGGGTTCCATACAGAGTTCTAGATATCGTTAACAGTAAACAAATTTACGATGACAGACTGGTACAGAGGGGAGAGGACCCTGTCCTTGCGGACTTACATTCTACGGGATAATGGGGAAGAGACAGGAGGTCGGGGTGCTGCAGCACCGGTGGTGGTGAGGCAGCAGCTCAGGTGGTTGGTGAGGCGGTGGCGACACAGCAGCTTGGGTGGTCGGTGACGTGGCAGCAGCTCTGGCGGTGGTGGTGCGGCAGCTCTAGTGGTGGTGAGGCAGCAGCTCTGGTGGTGGTGAGGCGGCAGCTCTAGTGGTGAGGCGGCAGCTCGGGTGGTCGGCGACGTGGCGGCAGTTCTGGCGGTGGTGACGCAGCAGCTCGGGTGGTTGGTGACGAGGCAGCAGCTCGGGTGGTGGTGAGGCGGCAGAATGGTTATTGTAGGCTGTAGGCTTTCCTGAAGAGATGGATTTTCAGGTTCCGTCTGAAGGATCCTAGGGTGGTGGACAATCGGACGTGTTGAGGCGTGGAAATTCCAGAGGATGGGGGATATTCGGGAGAAATCTTGGAGGCGGTTGTGTGAGGAACGAATAAGTGTGGAGGAGAGTAGCAGGTCTTGGGAGGATAGAAGACTACGTGAGGGAAGATAGTGGGAGATTAGTTCAGAGATATAGGGAGGGGAAAGGTTGTGGATGGCTTTGTAGATCAGTGTTAGTAGTTTGAACTGGATTCGTTGGGGCATTGGGAGCCAGTGGAGGGATTTGCAGAGGGGTGAAGCAGGGGAGTAGCGAAGAGAGAGGTGGATTAGCCGGGCAGCAGAGTTGAGGACAGACTGGGGTGATGCAAGAGAGTTAGCGGGGAGGCCACAGAGGAGGGTGTTGCAATAATCGAGGCGGGAGATGATGAGGGCATGCACAAGAGTTTTGGTAGATTGTGGGCTGAGGAAGAGACGGATTCTGGCAATATTTTTGAGTTGGAGGCGACAGGAGGTGGCTAGAGTTTGGACGTGTGGTTTGAAGGATAGGGCAGAGTCGAGAGTTACTCCGAGGCAGTGGATTTCAGGTGCGGGAGAGAGCATGATACCATTTACCATAATATATAGGTCAGGTAGGGGGGATATGTGAGATGGGGGAAAGATGATGAGTTCGGTTTTGTCTACATTGAGTTTTAGGAAGTGAGAGGTGAAGAAGGAGGATATGGCTGACAGACACTCCGGGATTCTGGACAGCATAGAGGCGACATCTGAGCCAGAGAGGTAGATCTGAGTGTCGTCCGCATACAGGTGGTACTGGAAGCCATGGGACTTTATGAGTTGTCCTAGGCCAAGGGTATAAATGGAAAAAAGTAGGAGCCCTAGGACAGAGCCTTGAGGGACTCCAACAGAGAGGGGCCGGGGTGAGGAGGTAGTGTGGGAGTGGGAAACGCTAAATGTGCGGTCGGAAAGGTATGAGGCAATCCAGGACAGGGCAAGGCCTTTGATGCCGAGGGAAGAAAGAATCTGTAGCAGTAGGCAGTGGTCGACTGTGTCGAAAGCAGAGGACAGGTCGAGAAGGAGGAGGATGGAGAACTGTCTGTTAGCTTTGGCTGTAAGTCGTTAGTAATTTTGGTCAGAGCAGTTTTGGTGGAGTGGTGGGGGCGGAAGCCAGATTGGAGGTTGTCAAGGAGAGAGTTAGAGAGTTAGATGAGAGGTTCGAGGAAAGTTGACCATGGACATGCTACTCAAGGAGTTTGGAAGCAAACGGGAGCAGTGATATGGGGCGGTAGCTGGGCATAGCAGTTGGGTCAAGGTTAGCTTTTTTGAGGATGGGTGTAATGGTGGCATGTTTGAAGGCAGAGGGGAAGGTACCAGGAGATAGCGATAGGTTGAAGAGATGGGTTAGGGCTGGAATGAGCATGTTAGTGAGGTTGGGGAGCAGGTGGGAAGGGATGGGGTCAAGTGCACAGGTGGTGAGGTGTGATTTGGAAAGGAGGCGAGTAAGTTCTCCTTCAGTGATGTTGAAGAGGGAGGTTATTAGTGAAGGGCAGAGGTCTGGTATATGGAGTGGTTGAGGTGGTGGAACAGTAAAGGTTTGCCTTGTGTGGTCGATCTTGTTTTTGAAGTAGGTGGCAAAGTCCTCAGAAGAGATTAGGGGAGTTGGAGGTGGCAGTGGTGGGCGGAGGTGAGAGTTAAATGTGCTGAACAGTTGTTTTGGGTTGTAGGATAGTGAAGATACAAGGTTAGTGAAATAGGTCTGTTTAGTAGAAGTGAGGGCTAGTTTGAAGGCAAGTGTAGCTTGTTTAAAAGCAGTGAAGTCGTCTGGCAGGCATGTTTTTTTTCAACGCAGCTCCGCGACCCTGGATGCTTGTCGGAGTTTTTTGGTGAGGTTGTTATGCCAGGGTTGCCTATTGATTTGTCGAACTTTGCCATGCATGAGAGGGGCGACTGAGTCTGTGGCTGATGTGAGGGTCGAGTTATAGAAAGCGGTGGCACTGTCCGTGTCGTGGAGTGAAGATATGGAGGACAGGGGTAGGAGAAAGTCTGAAAGTCTGGGAATGTCTAGGTGTGCAAGGTTTCTGCGAGGATGTGGTAGTGGCTCGACATGGGGGGCGGGTGATCTATCATCTATCTATTATCTGTCTCTATCTATTATCTATCTATTATTGATCTATCTCTATATTCTATCATCTATCTATTATCTATCTATTACATTGGTCTACAAAAAAAAAAAAATTCTGGCATGGACTTTAAGAACAGTTTTAGACTAATTTGAGGGTGCTGAATTCAAATCTGATCTTATAATTTCTCTATCACATCACGTTTTTGTGCTACAGGTATATAGCCCATTTTCAGGAATTCCATTATAAATATAAGTAGTGTATGAAAAGTGCCGGTTTATACGGTTCACTAAGGTAAATTTAGTTTTCATTTAGTTTCCCAATAAATGTGAGAATATCTTTGTTTTCTTTGAACATGCATAATTTCCATTTGTTATGATAACACCCTTGTTTTCTGTGCTACTAGACAGTAGAGCTACAGCCCAGCATTGGGTAAAAAATGAATGGCCTCAGCGACAGAGATTGGCATCTGGCGATTAGAATGTCATCCATGATCCTCTAGTGGATAGGAAGGACATTGTCTTTCCTCCCTTACACATAAAACTTGGATTGATGAAGCAGTTCGTCAAAGCTCTCAATCACAGTGGAGAATGCTTTAACTATATATGTTCAACTTTTCCTGGTCTTAGTGAAGAGAAGAAAAAGGCTGGAATATTTGATGGACCTCAAATAAGAACACTTATGAGAAACCCAAATTTTATCACATCAATGAATGAGACAGAAGAAAGAGCTTGGAATGCATTTTGTAATGTGGTGCAGAAATTTCTAGGGAATAAGAAAGCCGACAACTATGAAGAGATTGTGGAAGAGCTACTGATGAGTCTGCGAAATCTTGGATGTAGAATGAGTATCAAGATTCACTCTTTACACAGCCATTTGGACTTTTTTCCAGAGAACCTTGGGGATGTGAGCAAGGAAGAAGGGGAGCATTTTCATCAGGACATTAAAACAATGGAAGAACGGTATCAAGGCCGGTGGGACTCACATATGATGGCTGACTATTGCTGGAGCTTGATGAGAGACAACTCAGAAGCTGTACATCACAGATCAGCCAAGAAAAGAAAGTTCAAATAACTGCCATTTGCCATTCATCTGTGTGCCATATATATTTGTTTTTATATACCGTATATACTCGAGTATAAGCCGACCCGAGTATAAGCCGACCCCCCTAATTTTGCCACAAAAAACTGGGAAAACTTATTGACTCGAGTATAAGCCTAGGGTGGAAAATGCAGCAGCTACCGGTGAATTTCAAAATTAAAAATAGATGCTCCATAACGTTCATTATGGCCCCATAGATGCTCCACATAAAGCTGTGCCACATATAATGCTCTGCACCGTTCATTATGGCCCCATAGATGCTCCATAGAAAGCTGTGCCATATACAATGCTCTGCACCTTTGATTATGGCCCCATAGAAAGCAGTGCCATATACAATGCTCTGCACCTTTGATTATGGCCCCATAGATGCTCCATAGAAAGCTGTGCCATATAAAATGCTCTGCACCTTTGATTATGGACAAATAAATCCAAAATGGAGGGTATATTGCTCAAAAAAACCACCATGCTCCAAAACAAAATGGAATGGAGTACGTGGGAGAAAGATGGGTACCAATAGTATGTACCAGGACACTCCAAGCAATTAATTATAACAGGAGAAAAAACGGAGTAAATGTCCAACGATCATTTAAATAATATATTTATTAATTCAATAAATCACAACGAATTAGTCCAAACAATTAATATACATAAATAAATTTACAGATTCATTCAGCTAAAGGGAGCCGGGTAGCACAGACCAAAACTGGTGTGGAACCAAATGGACACCTGCTGTATAACGTAAAGTGCATAGTGCAACTATATATAGGTGTATTTCCCTGGGGTATGCTGCTAGAGTAATATATCCGTTCACATGAGCCCTGTACACAAGCTCAGAGAAAACGTATGTGTCATAAATAGCCACCAGGTTCTTACCACAATGCAGGCGTCAGATAAGGGTCCACACCAACGCCCCAACGCGCGTTTCGCGTTGGCTTCTTCGGGGGGCGGGACACGGTGTTTCGGGCTGTTGGCCCTCGTCAGTGCGAAGCATGAGAACTCATGCTTCGCACTGACGAGGGCCAACAGCCCGAAACACCGTGTCCCGCCCCCCGAAGAAGCCAACGCGAAACGCGCGTTGGGGCGTTGGTGTGGACCCTTATCTGACGCCTGCATTGTGGTAAGAACCTGGTGGCTATTTATGACACATACGTTTTCTCTGAGCTTGTGTACAGGGCTCATGTGAACGGATATATTACTCTAGCAGCATACCCCAGGGAAATACACCTATATATAGTTGCACTATGCACTTTACGTTATACAGCAGGTGTCCATTTGGTTCCACACCAGTTTTGGTCTGTGCTACCCGGCTCCCTTTAGCTGAATGAATCTGTAAATTTATTTATGTATATTAATTGTTTGGACTAATTCGTTGTGATTTATTGAATTAATAAATATATTATTTAAATGATCGTTGGACCTTTGATTATGGCCCCATAGAAAGCTGTGCCATATATAATGCCCTGCACCTTTGATTATGGCCCCATAGATAGCTGTGCCATATACAATGCTCTGCACCTTTGATTATGGCCCCAAAGATAGCTGTGCCATATATAATGCTCTGCACCTTTGATTATGGCCCCAAAGATAGCTGTGCCATATATAATGCTCTGCACCTTTGATTATGGCCCCATAGATAGCTGTGCCATATATAATGCCCTGCACCTTTGATTATGGCCCCATAGATAGCTGTGCCATATACAATGCTCTGCACCTTTGATTATGGCCCCAAAGATAGCTGTGCCATATATAATGCTCTGCACCTTTGATTATGGCCCCATAGATGCTCCACATAAAGCTGTGCCATATATATAATGCTCTGCACCGTTGCCCCATAGATACTCCACATAAATCTGTGCAATATACAATGCTGCTGCTGCTGCAATAAAAAAAAAATGACATACTCACCTCTCTTGCTTGCAGCTCCTCAGCGTCCCGTCCCGGCGTCTCTCTGCACTGACTGTTCAGGCAGAGGGCAGCGCGCACACTAGTACGTCATCGCGCCCTCTGACCTGAACAGTCAGAACAAGAGGACGCGAAGACGGAGCGGCACCCGGCGTGTGGAACGTGGACAGGTGACTATGAGATACTTACCTGCTCCCGGCGTCCCTGGCTCCTTCCCCCGGACAGCTGGTCTCCGGGTGCCGCAGCCTCTTCCTCTGTCAGCGGTCACCGTTACCGCTGATTAGAGGAATGAATTTGCGGCTCCACCCCTATGGGAGTGGAGTCCATATTCATTTCTCTAATGAGCGGTACCATGTGACCGCTGAACGGGAAGAGCTGCGGCACCGAAGACCGTGGGACGGGCAGGGGGAGCGCCAGGAGCGCCGGGACTAGGTGAGTATGCGACACGCTCTCTCCCCCTCACCCGCCGACCGTGACTCGAGTATAAGCCGAGAGGGGCACTTTCAGCCCAAAAATTTGGGCTGAAAATCTCGGCTTATACTCGAGTATATACGGTATGTAGTTAAATTCTGTAAGTATATTTGATTTGCTGTACATAGACTTTGTAATCTTTGTTATTCCTTGATTAAAAATATACAATGTAGTATCGAAAATCATGTGTTTTTATCATAAAACACTAGATAGGAGTAATTTACATCAAATATTGAAAATCTCGAAATCCTGATGTGATAGCCAAAAACGGAGTTCATATTCGTAATCAGCAGCAAAAATTGACGTAAAATATGTTTTAAAACCTTTTATCAGAAAAATTGCGTTGACCAGAGTTGTCTATCTATCTATCTATCTATCTATCTATCTATCTATCTATCTATCTATCTATCTATCTACAGTTAGGTCCATATATATTTGGACAGAGACAACATTTTTCTAATTTTGGTTATAGACATTACCACAATGAATTTTAAACAAAACAATTCAGATGCAGTTGAAGTTCAGACTTTCAGCTTTCATTTGAGGGTATCCACAATAAAATTGGATGAAGGGTTTAGGAGTTTCAGCTCCTTAACATGTGCGACCCTGTTTTTAAAGGGACCAAAAGTAATTGGACAATTGACTCCAAGGCTATTTCATGGACTGGTGTGGGCAATCCCTTCGTTATGTCATTCTCAATTAAGCAGATAAAAGGCCTGGAGTTGATTTGAGATGTGGTGCTTGCATTTGGAAGGTTTTGCTGAGAAGTAAACATGCGGTCAAAGGAGCTCTCCATGCAAGTGAAACAAGCCATCCTTAAGCTGCGAAAACAGAAAAAAACAAGCCGAGAAATTGCTACAATATTAGGAGTGGCAAAATCTACAGTTTGGTACATCCTGAGAAAGAAAGAAAGCACTGGTGAACTCATCAATGCAAAAAGACCTGGGCGTCCACGGAAGACAACAGTGGTGGAGGATAGAAGAATAATCTCCATGGTGAAGAGAAACCCCTTCACAACAGCCAACCAAGTGACCCACACTCTCCAGGAGGTCGGCGTATCAATATCCAAATCTACCATAAAGAGAAGACTGCATGAAAATAAATACAGAGGGTTCACTGCACGGTGCAAGTCACTCATAAGCATCAAGAATAAAAAGGCTAGACTGGACTTTGCTATAAAACATCTAAAAAAGCCAGCACAGTTCTGGAAGAACATTCTTTGGACAGATGAAACCATGATCAACCTCTACCAGAATGATGGAAAGAGAAAAGTATGGCGAAGGCGTGGTACAGCTCATGATCCAAAGCATACCACATCATCTGTAAAACACGGCGGAGGCAGTGTGATGGCTTGGGCATGCATGGCTGCCAGTGGCACTGGGTCACTAGTGTTTATTGATGATGTGACACAGGACAGAAGCAGCCGAATGAATTCTGAGGTATTCAGAGCCGCCATACTGTGTGCTCAGATCCAGCCAAATGCAGCCAAACTAATTGGTCGACGTTTCATCCTACAGATAGACAATGACCCAAAACATGAAGCCAAAGCAATCCAGGAGTTAATTAAATCAAAGAAGTGGAATATTCTTGAATGGCCAAGGCAGTCACCTGATCTCAACCAATTGAGCAGCATTTCACTTGTTAAAGACTAAACTTCAGACAGAAAGGCCACAAACAAACAGCAACTGAAAACCACCGCAGTGAAGGCCTGACAGAGCATCAAAAAGGAGGAAACACAGCGTCTGGTGATGTCCATGAGTTCAAGACTTCAGGCAGTCATTGCCAGCCAAGGGTTTTCAACCAAGTACTAAAAATGAACATTTTATTTAAAATTATTGAATCTGTCCAATTACTTTTGGTCCTTTTAAAAACAAGGTGGCACATGTTAAGGAGCTGAAACTCTTAAACCCTTCATCCGATTTTAATGTGGATACCCTCAAATGAAAGCTGAAAGTCTGAACTTCAACTGCATCTGAATTGTTTTGTTTAAAATTCATTGTGGTATTGTCTATAACCAAAACTAGAAAAATGTTGTCTCTGTCCAAATATATATGGACCTAACTGTATCTATCTATCTATCTATCTATCTATCTATCTATCTATCTATCTATCTATATCTATCTATCTATCTATCTATCTACCATATCGTGTACTGGAGAAAGGGAAAAACACTCCAAATGCGGTGAAATTGCAAAAAAAGTGGAATTCCAATTTGTTGTTTGGCTGTTTTTTACCAAGTTCACTAAATGCTAAAACTGACCTGCCATTATGATTCTCCAGGTCGTTACGAGTTCACAGACACCAAACATGTCTAGGTTCTTTTTTATTTAAGTGGTGAAAAAAAATCCAAAGTTTGTAAAAAAAAAAAGAAAATTGGCCATTTTCCGAGACCCGTAGCGTCTCCATTTTTTGTGATCTGGGGCCCGGTGCCATGCCCACCTGCCTGTCTATCAGCCATGCCCGCTTGCCTGCCTGTATTCCAGTTGTGCCCACCAATACCTGCCTGCCTGTGTGCCTGTCATTCCAGTCACTACACTAGCTGTGCCAATTAGTACTTGTCAAGTCTGCAGTTCCTGACTGTTCCTGCCTCTTGTCCCTTGGGGGTCAGCTGCCATCCACCCGAGGTCAGTTCTGGTGTAGTACCTGCTTCCGCCTCCCTCGCCCCTCCTCGGATAGCAGTATCGTCAGCCGATGTGCATCCGAGGTTGGACTTGGTGAGGCAGGTACCTATTCACGCCCTCCCAGGCTCTCCTAGGATCACAACACAGTGATTCTACCATCCAGTCCATTATAGTTTCCACAGGCCATGGAATCCACTGGCTGTCAGGTTCCTCCATCTTTGACTTGTTCCTGGGGATCTCCCGCCAGAAAGATTAATAGTACAAGATCCTATCCTACCTGCAGACAGTAAAAGCCCATTTAGACACGCTGCCAGCTCTGGCCACATCTGCATCTATCCAAGCAACAACTTGGGATGATGAGAATCAACAGTCTGCCAGCTATGGACCTGGTTTCAGGCCCCATCTGTCAGCTACTCCACGCTATGGCAGTGACCCTGCTCTATGTCAGGGGCTTATTAATCAGTGCATGCTATACTTCAAAGTCTTGGCTCATCAGTTCATTTCAGATCGGGCCAAGGTGGCCTTCATTATGTCCCATCTCACTGGCGAGGCTTTTGCGTCTATTAACCCCCTATGGGAGAGAGGGGATCCTCTAGTGTCAAACATTTAGTCTTAGGCTGGTTTTGCTCTTGCCGTGTTTTTTTGCGGCCTGTTATTGCGGGTCTTTTTTGCGGGCCGTATTTTCAAGGTCTGCCGCAATAATGAACCCCAAAACCCTTGAGGATTGCTGTTTTCCAGGATTCCAATACTATAGCAAAAGTATTGGGGAAAAAAACGGCGGTCCGCAAAACCGGAAGTGACGTTGTTTTTGCTGCCTCATTGATTTTCACTGGGGTCCGTGCCATGTCCGTAAGCCGTGAAAAATATCGAGCAAGTTAGATATTTTTTCACAGCTGTAAATACGGCCCTCACAGCCATATGGCGTACGGCACTCCTACGATTTTTGGCGGGACGTTTTTGCGGCCCCATTGAAATCTATTGGGCCACAAAAACACGGCAAGTGTAAAACCAGCCTTATTGTCGGCTGAAATCGCGTGGAATAATGAGGTTCTGGTAGCCACCTTGAGGGAAGGCATATCTGGGCGAATCAAGGATGAGCTGGCCCGTCATATATCCACCTCACTGGATGACCTGGTGTCTCTAGCAACACGGATAGACATCAGGTTTCAGGAGTGTTCCAAGGAGGTGAACTGCAAGAGAAGAACTGTACACCTGGCTCCAACCTTTCGGTCATGCAGCAAACCTCAGCTTCGGCACCTTTCCTGAGTCCATGGAGGTAGACCAGGTGAAGCTGACCAAGCATCATAAGGAGGTCTGCTGGTCCGGGGGAAGGTGCTTTTATTGTGGCAGTCCAGAGCATGTAATCCGCTCCTGCCCAGAGAGACTGAGAAATGCCTGAGCCTATGGTTTGTTGGAGAGGTCACCCTGGGCAAAAATCACTCCTTTCTATTGCTGACTCTGTCAGTGTCTGTGTCCCGTGGCAACATCCAATTTGTCCTGTCGGACTACCTCAACTCCAGTTTTGCAGGTAACCTCATTAAACACCCGATTGTGGAACAATATCATATTCTGATCCAAAGTCTTCCTGATCCGTTGGTGGCTTCTTCAGTGGATGGAAAACCCCTTTCCAAAACCATCCTATTCGTGACCAAACCTGTAGAACTTTGAGTAGGAATGCTACAATCAGAGAAGGTAATCTCTATGTGCTGTGAGGCCTGTCTCACTCTCTGCTTCTAGTTCTCTCATGGTTGTGAAAACATTTACCAGTCTTGGATCGGAGATCCGGAGAAGTACTGCATTGGGGTCAGGAGTGCCACGAGAGATGTTTAGATCCCATTCTTGCATACTGGATGTACGCTGACGTCTTTGAATAAAAGAAGGCTGAGACTCTACTGCCTCATAGGCCATATGACTGTTCTATCAACCTTCTACCAGGCGCTACCCCTCCACACATCTACTCCGAGACCAGCTTGAAAATGGATCCCGAGAAGGTGGCACCGTCCAGAATGTCTGAAAGCCATGCACCAGTTTCTCGAATTCACGAATTTACCCCAGTTTGTTTCATATTTCTCTTCTTGGACTGCTCCTATTTCTGCTCTGACCAGCAATCCTAAGATATGGATTCCAGAATCTTCCGCTCTATATCGTCTTTGACAGAGACGTCCAGTCTACTTCTCGCTTCTGGAGGGCCACCTGAAAATTACTTAATGTCACTCTGGATTTCTCGTCGACCTATCACCGTCAATCCAATGGCCAGGTCAATCAGATCCTGACCACCTTCCTGCGGTACTTTATTAATGCCCACCATAGTGATTGGTCCAAACTCCTGCCGAGGGCCGAATTCTCGTACAACAAGCACGTGAGTGAATCTATTGCCAAATCTTCCTTTTTTGTGGCCTACAATCAACAACCCAATATTCTGTTCTCTGTTTCCACTACCTCCAATACTCCTGCTGCTGAATCCCTCGTCAAAAGTTTTTCTAGCATCTGGGAGTACACCAAGTCCACATTATTGAAGTTGTCTGAACAGATGAAAAAACTCGCAGACAAGAGACATCTGGATCTGCATTTGTTTTATTCTGGGGACAAGGCCTGGCTGTCATCTAAGTATGTCCATCTCAAGGTGCCCTCTTATAAACTGGGTCCTTGCTTCATCGGACCATTTGAGGTTCTGAAACAGATTAATCCAGTAGCCTACAAGCTCAAACTCCTGCCCTCTTTATACATCCCCAATTCTTTTCATGTGTCTTTCCTCAAGCCTGTCATCCTAAGACCTTTTTTTGAAGACCCTGGTACCACTCCTGCTCTAGTCAGCACTGAAGACCTGAAGACTTTTTTGTTATAGAGAACATTCTGGCCTTCAAGAGGACAAGAGGAAAGACCTTTTTCTTGTGGATTGGAAGAGGTTTGGTCCTGGGAGGTCCAGGGAAAACATCCATGCCCCTCGCCTCCTGGGGAAATTTCAGGCATGAAAAAGAGGGGGCGTAAAGGGGAGGTACTGTAACATCAGCATCACTGCACGCTGCCCCTTTCCCCCACAGGGACATTGACTAACTCACCACCATGACCCATGTCCCTCTCCTCCTCATTCCTGCTCTGCTGTTGCCTGGGGTATGTGCATGGTGTGCAGATACCAGAGCACTGTGCTTAGGGCACTCACCTTCTTAAAGATGTCATGCGCACCCCATCCTAAAGAGTCCCTAGCCAATGGCCAGGAGACACTTACTATTTAAGGCACCTCCACCTGCATGTAGGTGCCTGTCCAATTTTGGCAGCAGATTTTATCTTGATTTATTTATATTTTACTTTTTTTGCTATGGTGACAAGCAAAAAAAAATTATTCCTGTTGCTACACCTAATATTTTAAAAAGCATCAAAAAACTTGTTGGAAAAAAATGGGTAAAAAACTGTATGAAACCAGAAAGATATCTGCTCCAAAAACAACATGTATATTAGAGACGGTTTATACATGAAGATTTTTCAGCCAGGAAAATTGACATAAAAGCCTCATATGTGTT
The DNA here is from genome assembly GCF_051348905.1 of Ranitomeya variabilis. Classification (NCBI taxonomy): domain Eukaryota; kingdom Metazoa; phylum Chordata; class Amphibia; order Anura; family Dendrobatidae; genus Ranitomeya; species Ranitomeya variabilis. The sequence goes on along the minus strand of NC_135232.1, from coordinate 1,115,793,643 downwards.
TGGTAGAAGTTTTAATTTTTGTTTAAAGTGTTGATCTCAAAAAATGAAAAAGTTATCTATGTAGTGCTTGATATTGTGCTGCAAGAGACTAGATACGCAGGATCTCACCACTGATAATCTAACAACTGTGCCATACAAATAATGTTCTGATTCCTTGAAAAGCCCACTTCAGCTATTATGGCCCTTTGAGACCCCATAGGTCAACTAACCCTAAGGCTGGTTGTGCATAATGCTGTTTGGACCCACAACCTATGGAAGGGCCCTCAGGCTGTGAATACAATATGCATTTTATTTTGTACTAATAATATTTTCCACTATATAAAATAGACAATATTTTATGGAATACAGCAAGAAGTGGCAAAAAAACCCATAATTAAAATAAAACGTAAAGACTCAGGTGATACGTGGGCAAGGCACATATGCATTTATGTATAGGGAAGGGCAGTATAAATACCCAAAAAGACATACAATAATCAAAAAAGTAGTAAATGTAAGACCCAGACGGGTTTAAGAAGTGTAACATGTAAAAAATACAGTATGATCACTAGTTATGACCAAAGAACTCATCACAGTATAACAAGGAATGTATTTGAATAAATAGCATACCAATTTCTCTCTATGTAGTACCTCAGACCATCAGCCCCGACGTGCGTTTCGTGTGGGCTTCCTCAGGGGCTGTGAGTCAATTGCTCTTATATATAATCCAACCACAGGTGAAACTAGTTCAGCTATGTACCTGAGGAAGTGGACAGGACGTCCACAAAACGCGTAGTTTTATAGCCCTGAATAAAGTATGCAACTCTTCTGAACTCTGTGATTCCCTTGCCTGATTTTGGAGGAGCGTGGATTTGTCGGCCTCTTGAATATCCTATCCAGAATTTCTTGAAGATCCTTCACGGGTCCAGTGCCATCTGCAGCCCTCCTATCATACTTACTATATGTGTTGAGCATACTCACAACGTGATCTGCAGCCCTCCTATCATACTTACTATATGTGTTGAGCATACTCACAACGTGATCTGCAGCCCTCCTGTCATACTTACTATATGTGTTGAGCATACTCACACCGTGATCTGCAGCCCTCCTATCATACTTACTATATGTGTTGAGCATACTCACAACGTGATCTGCAGCCCTCCTGTCATACTTACTATATGTGTTGAGCATACTCACAACGTGATCTGCAGCCCTCCTATCATACTTACTATATGTGTTGAGCATACTCACAACGTGATCTGCAGCCCTCCTATCATACTTACTATATGTGTTGAGCATACTCACAACGTGATCTGCAGCCCTCCTGTCATACTTACTATATGTGTTGAGCATACTCACAACGTGATCTGCAGCCCTCCTATCATACTTACTATATGTGTTGAGCATACTCACAACGTGATCTGCAGCCCTCCTATCATACTTACTATATGTGTTGTGCATACTCACAACGTGTAAAAGTGAGAATTTTGCCTTACAGTAAACTGATTGTTATTTTGGTAACTGCGCTATTGCGCTCCTTCTCTTTACCATTTCTTTCCCGGTGTTGTCTTATCATAGTATTGAGACTAGTGGCTTGCTGTCCTTCACACTATTCAGGGCTAAGCCCAGGGTCAGCCAGGACTTAGGCACGTGATAGTGCATGGGGGGAAGAACCCATTTAGGGTGTTAGGGACCGCAAGGTTCAGCATTATGTGAGTGTTTAGGGTTCACCATTTTCTCCCTCTCCCTATTGTCAGTGCACTCTTTTCTTCTTTCTCCACCTCTCCCTTTGCATCGCACACCGGGCATCTCTCTGCCCTGGTGTGACCTCAGGGTGCTTTGGTGCCTCATGTTCTGTCCCGCCATACATCTTCCTCAGTCTAGCTCTTTCTAGTCACTGATTTTGCCTCACGATGTCATGACGTCACGTGGCAAAGCACGTCATGATGTGGAGTGAGGACTAGTCATTGACTAGCAAAAACCATGAAGAATGACTGAAACCAAAGGGAGCTTTAAGTGTGGGAGAGTGCAGGAGGCGACAAGGACCCCTGAAAAGTGGTCATAGGGGACAGCATTGTGGGACAGTACACTATACAAAGCACTACGTGCCCAAGGGTACTGAAGAGTGATCAGAGCCGGAGGGCGCTGTGCGGTGGCACAGCTGAGGGACAGGTTGAGGAGAGTATTATATTTATTTTATTTAACCCTTATGCTTATCATGCAAATTATTTATTATTAACTCAGAGCATAATAAACATCGATAAATCTATGCATATGAAATATCCCAGCCATATTTCAATTTTCACAGATTTTCTCATCTCTAGTGCTGTGGGCATGCTCGGTGACCTGTGCAGAGGTCATTGTACAGGGAGAGGGAGGAGGTGAGCTGTGACATCACCTAGTGTAATTGGTGGATCATGTCTGTGATGATAATGAGATGATTGCCAAGAAGTGGAAGAATGTATACCATAAATCCAGATTTAGTGGCCAAAGTGCAAATTGCAAGATATTAAGACTTACTGATGACACCTTCCCTCGAAAACTCGAGAAAAAAAACCAAGCAGAGTTGATATAATGTAAAAGTTGCTAAAAATAGTGACAATTGCAAAATTTATTAAAATGGCGCATCACTCACTTGGCTCATTAGGCACTTTCCTCTACCTTACACCATCTAATGCTGCCATACATATTCTGCTAATTTGGTACATGTCTTGGTACATATTTTTTAACTCCAAAACATGTATTTAGCACATGCAAAGTACTCCATTTTTTTTTATTTTGTCCATTTTTACTAAGCAAATCTCTGCTTATAAATGAAAAGAAGGTAATAATGAAAAATAAGAAGAATCTAAAAGAAAAAGGATTCAAGAATGACTTTAATGGACTGTAAATGAAATGTAATGTAGCAGTGTCTGCGTATGGCCTAAAATACGCATTAGGGGGACCTCACAACGCTGGACTCTATTCATCGCCACCTGGTGGTTACAATTTGGTAGTGCACCTGCAAGGCGTTCTATGGTTTGTTTGCTTATTGTTTAAAAGGAGGCATGTCTGATTGTGAAGAAAGTTTTATTTTTATACTTTTTTCTTAAAAAAATTGTTTACAAAAAGACGCAGCAGAAGATACAGGTGGGTCTCACAAATTTAGAATATCATCAAAAAGTTAATTTATTTAAAATCATATGTTATATAGAGTCATTACAAACAGAGTGATCTATTTCAAGTGTTTATTTCTGTTAATGTTGATGATTATGGCTTACAGCCAATGAAAACCCAAAAGTCATCATCTCAGTAAATTAGAATAATTAACAAAAAACACCTGCAAAGGCTTCCTAAGCATTTAAAAAAGGTCCCTTACCCTGTTTCAGTAGCTCCACAATCATAGGGAAGACTGCTGACTTGACAGATGTCCAGAAGGCATCACTGACACACTCCACAAGGAGGGGAAGCCACAAAAGGTCATTGCTAAAGAAGCCGGCTGTTCACAGAGTGCTGTATCCAAGCATATTAATGGAAAGTTGAGTGGAACAAAAAAGTGAGGTAGAAAAAGGTGCACAAGCAACCGGGATAACCGCAGACTTGAAAGGATTGTTAAGAAAAGGCAATTCAAAAATTTGGATGAGATTCACAAGGAGTGGACTGCTGCTGGGGTCATTGCTTCAGGAGCCACCACACACAGACATATCCAGGACATGGGCTACAAGTGTCACATTCCTTGTGTCAAGCCATTCATGACCAATAGACAACGCCAGAAGAATCTTACCTGGGCAAAGGAGAAAAAGAACTGGACTGGTGCTCAGTGGTCCAAGGTGTTGTTTTCAGATGACAGTAAATTTTGCATTTAAGAGAAAGATGAGACACCAGGCCCAACAATGCAGACAAGCTGAAGGCTGCTATCAAAGCCACCTGGGCTTCCATAACCCCTCAGCAGTGCCACAGGCTGATCGCCTCCATGCCACGCCGCATTGATGCAGTAATTGATGCAAAAGGAGCCCCAACCAAGTATTGAGGGCGTTTACTGAACATTTCAGTACGCCAACATTTCGGATTTTAAAATCATTTTTCAAGCTGGTGTTATAAAGTATTCTAATTTACTGAGATAATGACTTTTGGGTTTTCATTGGCTGTAAGCCATAATCATCAACATTAACAGAAATAAACACATGAAATAGATCACTCTGTTTGTAATGACTCTATATAATATATGAGATTCACTTTTTGTATTAAAGAACTGAAATAAATTAACTTTTTGATGATATTCTATTATATATATTTTGTGAGAAGCACCTGTACAGTGATTGTATGAATTCCAATGAGGTAGAAAGTGCAGGTTTAGGATAAATTCAGCCACTGCGACCCACATCTATCTCCGAAAACAGGGATGTCTCTGCGCCACTAGGAATAGAGGTGGCTGTGTATGATTTTAATATTTTCATTTCTGGGATGTTTTAAAATTGTCATTCAGCAATTTTTTAAGCTTCCATACAAAGGAATGGACAGAGTTGCGCATATATGGGCGCTTTATTATTTCCCAGGGATGTATGATGGGGTACCGTTTTAGAGTTAGATGTGGGTTCCAATATTGGATATTCTACAAATTACTTGCTGAGCAGAGTAGCTGAGAATCCAGCACTATGAAAACACGCACTATAATGCAGCAACACCATTGGAGATGATTATACATCCTTGATAAGCAGGGTAGCTGAGAATCCAGCACTGAGAGAACTTTTGCTATAAAGCAACAGCAGCAGCAAGGAGAAGATTATACAGCCTTGATGAGCAGTGTAGCTGAGAATCCAGCACTATGAAAACACTATAAAGAAGCAGCACAAAATATCTGTGGGCCCGTGCCTATCTCTACTCCTTCCTGCTCTTCCCCCTCCCCTCTCCATAGACTTCAATAGGCAGCTGTAATCTGATATTACATTGTATTGGCAGTCTATATTGTTTTCACCAAGACGGATTTTAGGTGAGTGAATGACTTGTAATCCATCCATCCAGTACGACCCCTGCATGGATTCAGACGTTTATGGACCCTTTCATGTTATTGGCAGTTATGGACTACATCAAATACCCCTACATTAGTAGATAAGTGTTCGTTTTGATCAGTGGTCTTCAAGCTGTGGCTCTTTAGCTTTTGCAAAACTACAATCTTTTGCATGCTGGGACTTGTAGTTTTGGAACAGCTAGGGGGATACAGGCTGGAGACCAATGATTGAGATAATAAAGGATCAATGGATTTTCTTTGATTTGGCCACAGTCAGACATCAGGGTTCTCTTTTTTGTGTATGACTTTTTATGGTCCTATTCACTTGAATGGGCAAGTTTGATCCGGAAATTGGATTAAAATCTGACATGTCTCCACTTTTTGTTGTTGTTTTTTGCGAATAAATGGTGCAAAAAAAATGTTTTTTGCATATGCACAGCCCTATAGACTATAATGGGTATGTATGCCATCCACTAAAAACTACAAATAGAACACGTATGTGAAACATGGACGTGCGAATGGGGATTAGTCCTACTAGAATCTTTGCTTCCCGCTTCCATTCCGGATGGGTTATGAGACATAAGTGTCTATAAGTTTGTTTTATCTCAGAGAGGCACACAGTCTTTGGCCTCTAATTCTCGGAGAATGCTCCTTGTATATTTGCTTTATTGTCTCGTAAATACAAAATACTCCATAATTAAAAAGGAACAGATTTTGCATCCAATTAGTCCATGCGGCAGCAATGAAAAGCCACCTCATTAATAGTGGTGGGATTGTTCAGGTGGAGTCAGTAAAGGCTTGTAATGTGAGATGAATAGAAAATATATCCATAAGGCTCTGTTCACATCTGATTTGGAGAATTCGTTCTGAGTCTCCGCCACATGTAGCTGGAAGAAATATCCTAGAAGGCTGCACTATATATAATATAAAAGAATGATATGATAGGATAGTGATATAGCAGTGCTGAATCAAAGAGTCCAATGCAGAGCTGGCAGTGGTTTGGCAGAAATAACTCTTATAGCGGAGCTGAGTTTGTCACAGAGTTCAAGACAGAACTGGTTAGTGGTTTAGCAGAGTTATCAGTGCTAGGTTTGTCACAGGTTCAAAGCAGAACTGGTCAGCGGTATAGCAGAGAACACAGCAAAGTGGTTTTATCACAAGTCCAACGTAGAACTGATGAGTGATATAGCAGAGCTGGGTTTGTCAAAAGTCCAAGACAAAACTAGCTAGTATAGCAAAGTATCCAGTGGTGCATCAGAGTTGGGGTTAGTCAGATTCATACAAAGAGAAAGGAACCCACAGTAGCTGCCAACTACCTGAATACTCAGGTGGAATCCTGCAACCTGAGCTAATCTAGGAGGTCTGAGAGTGTGATGCTGAGAATAAGGGAAAGACAGCAGAAGGTGGAGGACACAGCACCTGGCACTGGATCCCGGAAAGGTAACACATGTACTCTAAGTAGATGGCTACAAAATATTCTGATCTGATATAAATGAAAATGAACATCATTGTACCCCATCAGAGTACCCCAATCTATGCCAATGGCATCTCCTAGTGTTGGTGTAGGAGCATCCATTGAATGCTCACATCATCTTATCCAGAGAAGTGGATAATCTAAGCCAGAATCAATTTTGTGCTGTCAAAACATGGAGGAGAGCAGTCTAAGGAATCTACTTGTTCTTCACCCAAAACCCATGCAAGAAGAAATCGACTTCTAGTTTGGATTATCAGGTCACGGCTTACAGAATAGATTCTAAATGATGACACGTATGGAACTGGACCAGAGACAGGAACGTAGCCAAAGGACTTCAACAGGAAAGTGGTCAGGATGCGACAAACCAGACAATGACACAGAGACGTCACAGGATGGGCCAGAATAAGGAGCAATATCTACAGGTACCAGAGGACAAATCCAAGAGAAGATACAAAGGTAATGTCCAAAAATGAAGACGTAGTCACAGGATGGGCCAGAATAAGGAGCAATATCTACAGGTACCAGAGGACAAATCCAAGAGAAGATACAAAGGTAATGTCCAAAAATGAAGCCAGGTCAAAGGCAGGAAAAGCATCACAATAGCTCATGAACAAGAAAGAAGTATTTTAGATAATGAGGTAGAGGTCCATTTCTAATAGACAGATGATGCTACAAGAAAGATTTTTTTGCCTTTGGAACTGGATGGACCCATGAACGTAGAGCAAGAAAGTTGTCCTTAATGGGATCTTCTAATGCAAGCTCCAGAATTATCATGAACATTTTCAGAACACCTCAACACTCAGATGTGTAATTAAAAGATCCCGGCCTCGGATTGTGTGTTAGTTTTCTCTACTCTCACACTGGGTCCCTGCTGGTAGTCTCAACCTTCTGCTTGAAGTCAGAGGCTTGCATTGGCTTGCTGTTATAAATGGTAACCAGTATTGACATCAGGCCTGGTGGCCATGGATGGTTCTTGTTCTTGATTCTTAATTGAATTTGATCCTGTGTCACTGTCAGACCACAGTTGTCTGGATTTTGCTTGTGTCTTGTTCCTTGGATTTGAGACTTATTAGATGCTGCTTTTGACCCATGGACCATGACTATGTGACTCATTGTATCGTGACCTTTCCATGGTGAAGATCCTGGGCTATGTTCCTGACGATGCTACATTTTCGATAACACAGTAGCCCCCAACTTGGCAACTATTCTTGGAACCACAGCCTGGGAATATGACATGCATAATCCATACCTCTTTATAAGGGTTATAGGCAAGAATGGATAGACTCCCTCCCATCTAACTAGCACCAGACCAATTGAATACACGACTCCAGTACAATATTTATCTATTGGCAAATCACAGAATCATCACAGAAATTCACAGAATAAATTCACCTCCTTCAATTGATCCTGGGAATTACAATCTGAAACTCTGACAAGACTACTTATGATAGTTCTTGTTGATGAAAGGGAAGATACCCAAGACTCATTCCTATTTAGCCAGTGCCAAGCTTACTGGATCCAATAGTCGAGCATGAGACATGTGGAAAGAAGAACCTCTTCAAAGTTCTCACTTCCACTACATGGTAGGATAGGGTCAATCTCAAGTGAGAGCCCAAATCTACAGGATTCAGGAAGCATGAAATTAGGTGGAGATCAATTTTTATCCAAGTTTTATTTGCGTCGTCCGATCTTACGCTTCCTCATGTCTCATCATTTTCATTTGTAACATGTAATTTATTCCACATCCGGCATAACATTCCTCATCTTAAAGAGATCCATAAAAGCAGACACACAAAATAATGCACAAAGCCTGGCTCTTACGGCTCTTCCTGCTTCGCTGGCCTGGTTTATATACTAAACCCACCTTCAGTTTGACATCTATTGATAACCATTTGTCAGAAACATCGCAGCCAACTGGAAGGGTTTTTACTTAATGGAACAGATGGCCGAGCCGCAGTCATCTGTCTAAGGAACCAGCGTGCGCTCGTAGTAAAACACGAGAGGGAGCGCGTCGAGTCTTTAACCTTTACATAGAGAATTTTCACCCAGGCATCTTTAATTGCTGAATGTCTCAACTCTTTCATCCCAGAGGAGGTGGGGATAAATATTTATATATAGTCTATGCATTCATCTTGGCATCCATTCAAGCACAGGATGCAACTGTTCTCTGACATCTCAGGGTATGTGTAGTTTCTGTATCTAGAATCTAGAGTACATTTTAATTAAGCTTCATTAGTGACTGGTTGAGATATAATAGAGATGGAGATGGTAGCAATTTGGAGAAGATTGTGAAGTCTTGTTTCCCCATAGTGTACGCAAAGTGTTGGCTCATAATCCACGGGAAGTAATCGATCAGTAGGTCTCTGATCCAATGGGAAAGCTTTAAGAGGTGTGACCCTGTCCTACAGATCCACCACCAGCACCACTGTACCATTTAACCAGCATATCTGTCCAGCTTAAAGACTCAATCGGATCAGGGAAATAGTGCCCCCATACAGACTTACTGAGATCTACCTCTAATGATCGGGTAGAGAGCTAATGAAGCTGTCTAATTAGGAAAAAAAACTTCAGTCCTCTTTATTTTCCTGCATTCATCTCTATGATTAGGGTATGAAGGAAAGAGGAAGCAGTGGAGGTGAAGGAGATGTGGAGAGAAGGGAGCAATCTGTGTGGAGGGGAGCAGTCTGTGTGGAAGGGGGAGTCTGTGTTGAGGGGAGGAGTCTATGTGGAGAGGAGGAGTCTGTTTGGAGGGGGAGGAGTCTGTGTGGAGGGGGAGGAGTCTGTGTGGAGGGGGAGCAGTATGTGTGGAGGGGGAGCAGACTGTGTGGATGGGAGCAGTTTGTAACATCCCTGCCGGCATCACTGCATGGCTTCAAATCTCCTATCTTACTCACCACTCCAGACCATGCTGTGAGTTCTGTCCTTTGCCGGCGTCTTGCTGTGGGCCTCATGTCCTTGCTTGCTGCATACTTCCTGGCTGGCTGTATGCTTAGGGCGGTGGCTTGGGCACGTCCTGATTCTTATAGAGACAGTGTGCACCTTCCTAAGGTGTTCCCAGCCAATTGCCAAGAGGCATCAGGTACTTAAAGGGAACCTTTCACCCCCAAAATCGAAGGTAAGCTACGCCCACCAGCATCAGGGGCTTATCTACAGCATTCTGTAATGCTGTAGATAAGCCCCTGATGTAACCTGAAAGATGAGAAAAAGACTTTAGATTATACTCACCCAGGGGCAGTCCTGGTACGATGGGTGTCATGGTCCAGGGCCTCCCATCTTCATACGATGACGTCCTCTTCTTGTCTTCACGCTGCGGCTGCGGCGCAGGTGTACTTTGTCTGCCCTGTTGAGGGCAGAGCAAAGTACTGCAGTGCGCAGGCGCCGGGCCTCTCTGACCTTTCCCGGCACCTGCGCACTGCAGTACTTTGCTCTGCCCTCAACAGGGCAGACAAAGTACGCCTGCGCCGGAGCCGCAGCATGAAGACAAGAAGAGGACATCATTGTGAGAAGATAGGAGGCCCCGGACAGGACCGCGGCGCCTATCGGACAGAACCGCAGCAGGACCGCCCCTGAGTGAGTATAATCTAACCTCTAGAGGAGAAAAATAGCAGCAACACTTTGGATGTTTGTGATAAATATCCTTAGTCCTTTATTTCTCAACGAGTTTCATGGACAAGGTAATGCGGGCAGGACAAGTGCAGGTTATGCAGGCAAGAGAGACAGGACGACAGCCATTTCGCATTGTTCACGCTTCCACGGGTCAAGATTTTTCTTCTCTATGGGATTTTCTTCATGTGAGTTTGGAGCAGCCCCCAGACGCAGGGCAGCAGGGTACTCGGTACCGGGTCTCTCTCGGTTCTAGGGATGTCACGGTGGCCCGACCCGGTCCATGGCCCTGCTAAGGGGCGCCCAATTAAAGATGTAGGTGACGGTGTAGGTCGCAGTAAATAACGAGGACACAGGGTTGCAGTCTCTTTACCTCTTTACTGAAGGCTTCGGCATCCACAATCCAGAGCACTGCTAACTGGGCTGGCTGAGACCGGCCGGTCCGAAGGCACATCCAGAGTTCCCTTTGCAGGTGGAAATCAGTGCCTACCTACTAGCGCCTGGGTATTGTAGTACTTCCCTGCTGAGCACCACGGGATAGTCCTCACAACTGTCGTGTATGTTTCTGTTCTTTCTCTCCGTCCCCCAGATGATATGGATAGGACACACCCGTATGACGGGGTAGGCCTGGAGTTATTTTATAGGGACCCTAGAGACGCCCCTCTCCCACAATTGCCTCCGTTGTCTTCATTAGGTGTAAAAGGTGAGACAGCCAACCTATAGTTAACTGCCTTGCCATAGTTTGAAGTAATGCGTAGAGTCTATTACTTCCTCGGCGTTCCAGCCGCCGGCTACGCGCCTCAGAAGGATGTTGCCGATCTCGGGGCACGACTCCTTCTGGTTCTTTTGCCTTTGTGCTGTGATCTCGTTTCTCACTTCTCCACAATATACTTCGCTTCGTGTCCTTTCTTAAGATGCCGCCGCAATGGGTGCAGGCGCGGCTCCGTAACGATCTGTCCTGTGCTAGGCCACTGTCAGGATCCCACCCCTGACAGGGACCCCCCTGAATCTTCCCAAGCAACGCTCTCCTCTCACTAGATGTTACCTGGGCAAAACCCAGTCAGCTTCTCCCTAACTTCCTATCCAACCCCCAGTTTTACCAGAGTGTGAGGAGTGGCCTAATACATAGATCCCTTTGCTCCCCCTGGTGGCCAGAGTGTGAAGTGTAATGTGTGACTGATACCTGGTCAGGTGAACTCCTTTAGTGCAATAAGACGTACCATCACTCCCCTTACTGGCGGAGCGTCAGTACTGCAACGACCAGGACTCTGGGGCGCTGCACTTTTTTCAGCAAGCACCTTCAACAGTGTGATCATATCACTGCAACGTGTCCGTGATTCAGAGTCCACCCTGCGATACCTGTGAGTAAAGTGTACTTCTCAGTGCCATTCGTATTTTCTTGGTTTTGGACTTTATAATCTAACCTCTTTCTCATCTTTCAGGATACAACGGGGGCTTATCTACAGCATTACAGAATGCTGTAGATAAGCCCCTGATGCTGGTGGGCTTAGCTCACCTTCGTTTTGCAGGGTGACAGGTTCCCTTTAAGGCATCTCTACCCATAGGGAGAGGCCTGAGCAACAATCTTTCTCAGTCTGTATTCTGCTACTGAGTTGCCAGGTCCTGTCCAGTTTTCCTCCTCCCTGGGGGCTGCATACCCAGGCCCTTTTCTGTGCTCTTCGTGGCTAGTTTCTGCCACTCTGGGGGCTGTATACCCAGGCATGAATCCTTTGCTTTGAACTTGTTCCTGTGTCTGTCCTTGTCTGAACTTCATCCTATACCTGTACCTGTCTGTATCCTTATCTGTTGCCTTTCCTACTCAGTTGTGTGTATCCTTGTGTCCACTCCTTCTGCTCTGCTCCCTTCCCACATCCTGCGGCTCTGCTCTGCTCCCGTATCCGCATTATGCGGCTCTGCTCTGCTCCTGTGCCGCACTTTGCGACTCTGCTCCTGTCCCGCATCCTGCAGCTCTGCTCTGCTCCCATCCTGCATCATGCAGCTCTGCTCCTGTCCCGCATCCTGCGGCTCTGCTCCTGTCCCACATCCTGCAGCTCTGCTCCCATCCTGCAGCTCTGCTCTGCTCCTGTGCCGCACTTTGCGACTCTGCTCCTGTCCCGCATCCTGCAGCTCTGCTCTGCTCCCATCCTGCATCATGCGGCTCTGCTCCTGTCCCGCATCCTGCGGCTCTGCTCCTGTCCCGCATCCTGCAGCTCTGCTCCCATCCTGCAGCTCTGCTCTGCTCCTGTCCTACATCCTGCAGCTCTGTTCTGCTCGCTGCAACCTGCGGCTCTAGTCTGCTCGCCATATCCTGCGGATCTGCTCTGCTCGCTGCAACCTGCAGCTCTGCTCGCTGCATTCTGCTCTCTGCTTTGCTCCCGTCCCGCCTCCTGCGGCTCTGCCCTTCTCTCACATCCTGCAGCTTTGTTCCGCTCCCACTCCGCACCCAGTGTGTCTTTATCCTTCTAGTCTGAATCGGTTCCTTACAGTTCCTGCCCCTGCAGTCTGAACTGGTTCCTACCTGTTCCCTTATCCTACTCGTACCTGCCTGTGTTCCTACCCTACCCGTTACCATCCCGATTCCTCCAGTGTGTTCCGTGCCCGCCTGCCTGCCAGTGCTAGCGGTGCCCGCCTGCCTGCCAGATTGCCAGCCGTGCCTGCCAGAGTGCCAGCCGTGCCTGCCAGAGTACTAGTCGTGCCCGTCCGTACTTGCTCGCACCTGTCTCTAGAGTTCTGTTCCCCAGTGGGATCAGCTGCTACAGCCAGACACTGCCCTGGAGTGGTACCTGGAAGATACCTGCCGCACAAGCCTGACCTCACCACTAGAGGCTCCAGTGAACACCAGGGTAGCTGCTTAGTAACCCCCCCCTCCAGGGTAGTCTGGTTTGTGGCACAGTGGGGCCACAATCCCTGCTCACGCCAACCAGCCAGGACACGAGTGTGACACAGTCTGTGTGAAGGGGGAGCAGTCTGTGCGGAGGGGGAGCAGTCTGTGTGGAGGGGGAGCAGTCGGTGCGGAGGGGAGCAGTCTGTGTGGAGGGGGAGCAGTCTGTGTGGAGGGACAGCAGTCTGTGGAGGAGGAGCAGTCTGTGTGGAGGGGGAGCAGTCTGTGCGGAGGAGGAGCAGTCTGTGCGGAGGAGGAGCAGTCTGTGCGGAGGGGGAGCAGTCTGTGTGGAGGGGGAGCAGTCTGTGCGGGGGGGGAGCAGTCTGTGCGGAAGAGGAGCAGTCTGTGTGCAGGGAGAGTAGTCTGTGTGGAGGGAGAGCAGTCTGTGCGGAGGGGGAGCAGTCTGTGTGGAGGGGGAGCACTCTGTGTGGAGGGAGAGCAGTCTGTGTGGAGGGGGAGCAGTCTGTGTGGAGGGAGAGCAGTCTGTGTGCAGGGGGAGCAGTCTGTGCGGAGGAGGAACAGTCTGTGCGGAGGGGGAGCAGTCTGGAGGGGGAGCAGTCTGTGTGCAGGGAGAGTAGTCTGTGTGGAGGGAGAGCAGTCTGTGTGGAGGGAGAGCAGTCTGTGTGCAGGGAGAGTAGTCTGTGTGGAGGGAGAGCAGTCTGTGCGGAGGGGGAGCAGTCTGTGTGGAGGGGGAGCACTCTGTGTGGAGGGAGAGCAGTCTGTGTGGAGGGGGAGAAGTCTGTGTGGAGGGGGAGCAGTCTGTGTGCAGGGGGAGCAGTCTGTGCGGAGGAGGAACAGTCTGTGCGGAGGGGGAGCAGTCTGGAGGGGGAGCAGTCTGTGTGCAGGGAGAGTAGTCTGTGTGGAGGGGCAGTCTGTGTGCAGGGAGAGTAGTCTGTGTGGAGGAGGAGCAGTCTGTGTGGAGGGAGAGTAGTCTGTGTGGAGGGGGAGCAGTCTGTGCGGTGGAGGAGCAGTCTGTGCAGAGGGGGAGCAGTCTGTGCAGAAGAGGAGCAGTCTGTGTGGATAAGCATGTCTACTTCAGACTGCACATGTCCAGGAAATGATGTCACCAACTCCATCATTCACATAACCAACGCAAACGCATGCCAAAATGCATTTAAACGCATGCAGACGCAGCGGGTTCTTTGCGTCAAGTGCGGAGGCGTAAGCATGCGTTTGCATGCGTTTTGGCATGCGTTTGCGTATGCAGATGACACGCTGCGCACAGAAACGCTAATATGAACCTAGCCTTAGTCACTTCTGCTTTGGATCTCGCTATCTCTTTCCTTTGGTCTCCTCTCACTTTAGGGACGCCCCAGAATGCGGCACTGCTCACATTGGACCTTAGGTCCTCATTCTATGCACTCCAGGCTACGGAGTGACTGACTCACTACCAGGAAACTGTCGCTTTCCCTTAAGCTTTGCCTCTCCCACTCTGGGCTAGTCCCAAGCATTAACTCTCACTATCGCTGTCAAACTACACATATTATCAACATCACTAACATCTTTAACACATATCAAAATTCACATTATACATCAGAGTTCACACATTATACTTGGGGGAATGTGAGCAATGTGTCCATCTCCTTACACAATATTTGCCATGCTTCCCTTGCAGCGGATGATAACAGCCGTGTATTATGTTTTTTGTACTTGTGATTTTGTATCATAGTGTGTATGAATAATTGATAATATTAGACTTCCTTTATTATTTACCAACCCATCCTGAAATTTCCCCTAGAATTCACGTGTTTGTTGTGACGGCTTTAATCTGCAGTAGTTAAATAACATATTTCCCCGAATGATCATAAACGTGATGAATGAACGACAGCCATGATTTACGCTGCAAATAATCTACTCAATCCTGGAGGGAAACCCTGTATTGTAAAGTTAATAAATTGTAACATCCCACTGATCACACAAGAGTTAATACCACATTAAGTGCAGGACAGGAAATAAGAAGAAAGAATACGTCCTTATCGCCTGGACCCTATGTTGGTGTTATTTTATTTATTTTATTTTATAATCATTCTGCCCTGGCTTTGATGGATATAATTTCTGCATAGGACTTATTATGAGAAAGCAGTGCTGCAGGGTAAAGCATGGAGGCAAAGCAAAATTAGCTCCTCCTTACCAGCCAATTTTTCATTTTTGCGCTTTCAATTCTTTTCCTCCTCATCTTCCAGGGGTAATAACTTATTATTTTTCCATCCACATAGTCATACTAGGGCTTGTAATTTGCAGGACGAGTTGTAGTTTTGAATGACACCATTCATTTTTATCATATAACGCACTGGAAAAAAAAATCTGGATCTACACAGTGCACGAAGAGGAAAAGAGCGGCTCTATATATGGATATATGGATTGCCATTTGTTGGAACTGCAGATCCTATTAAAGTAAATGAGATCTGAGCTGCAGTACCCAAAAATGACCACTACACAGTGTATGGCGCTGTGGTGTTCCAGCTCTGTACACTGACTATGTCGGTCACAGTGGGAGCTGCAGGCAAGTGATTGTTGTTGGCGCCTGGAGCAGAAATCCCACCAATATGATATTGATGACCTATCGTAAAAATGGGTAATGGGTTAAATAAAAAATGGTTAAAATGGGATAGTCATGGACGTCCCATTTAGTCCTTTGATTGCCAAGGTAAAATAGTGACCTTGACATCATAGGAGGTGTTGGCTCACAGGCTATCCCAGAAATGTGAATAAGTACTATAGATCCATCAGATAATTGCAGGACCCAGAAACGTCCTAACACACAGATTGCTGTTACGGCACAATAATGTATAAAGGACAATGTACTATAAAAATAATTAAGTCTGCGAAAACAGAAACAAAATAAAAATAGGTAGTAAAAGTAGTAATTATTATGACATAAGTTAAAAGTAAGCATAAAAGTACTTAATTGCACATACATTAAACCATTTCCAAAGGTGGGCCATCAATATGTAAGGCTAAAAATGAAATATTGCACCAATTTATAGCTTAAACTGTTGGGAATATCCCTTTAAAGAGGACCTGCCACTTTCCATAGATATGTAATTGTTGTTACCTGCTGTAAATGCCACTGTTCTTCTGAATCCAATGCTGTTTTTCTTTTGTTCCTGGGCCTCTGGGTTCCTGAGATATGACCACTTCTTTCAAGTATCTAAATCTAGTCTCGCTAATAAGTAGGTGTGGCCGTAAGTTGTTCCTCGTGGGCGTCTTCTTGTGGACCACGCCCAGTTGTCTATCAGGATTAGGTTTATAGAAAAAGGCCGTATCTCAGGAATGGAGAGGCGCAGGAACAAAATAAAAACAACCTCGGATTCAGGAGAACAGCGGCATTTGTAGGGTAAAAGCGTATGTATTTAAGGCAAGTGACAGGTTCTCTATAAGTAAACTAGGTAGAGGTCTAATATTGTAATTCTGAAGAAAGGTATAGCAGCGTCACATGAACGTAAGCTTTTTCTTTGTAGTGCGCGTAACAAAGGAACAGAACATCGAGTAAACTAGACTGAGTGAGGACAAGGACACGCGGGAGAGACAAGACCATCCAGATGGTTCTTACCTATTAAAGTAAACAGCTGCGCAGGCAAAGCTATTTCAGTATGGGAATACTATACATAGTATATGCATCGGGGTGAAATAGGGACGTGAGGATATTTAGAGCCTATCTTCACCACTGAACATTATTTTATGGCCCAGATACAACGCACCCTCTCCTGACAATTATATGATTACGAGAAGCTGTTCAGCAGTTGCATAATTATATAAGTCAGAAGCAACAGACTGACAACCTCTATACAGACTCTGTTAATCCTATTATTTTATAGCATATTATTCCTAGGACTACACACCTCAGCTGCTGCAGATCTTCATTTTAAGCACAAATCACTGATGGAAAACTATGAGAAAGGCCGTTGTTGCCATGGGGCAATATAGACATTTCAGACAGCAGTTTGAGATGTTTTTAAGGAGTGGGATTCTGTAAAGAAGGGGACACTGTGGAGATGGCAGCCTTGGGGGCAGTGTGTCGGGGACAGTGTTTAGATATAGACAGCATAAGGAGAAACAGTAGAAAGTGGACAGTGAGGCGGCCATAGTTCATAAGGGAAGTGGTGCTTATTGCTCATAATGGAGGACGGAGTGGTAGTTATAGATCATTAGTGGGAATGGTGTGGTATCATAGTTCATAAGGAAGGACAGTGCTGAGGTTACAGTTAATAAGGGAGGACAATACAGTGGGTAGAATTCATAAAGGTGGATACTGTGGTTGTTATAGCTAATAAGGGTGGAGAGGGCAGCAGTTATAGTTCATAAGGGGGGCAGTGTTGTGGTTATAGTTCATAGGGAGGATGGTGGGGCATTTGTTGTTCATAAGGGTGATGATGTTGCAGGCAGCTGAAGTTCATAAAAGGGAACGGTGTTGAGGCAATATATTATAAGAGAGGACAGTGTAGAGGCCATATACAAAAAGAATGAACAATATGGATGATATATGTGCAGGGAGCAGAGTGAGGGGCAATTATTTATTCAGAGGCAGATAATGTAATTCAGGGACACTATAATGACACTGTGATTGCTAAGGTCACCATGTCAGATTGTGCTGCCGAAGAGTGGAATAGAGAAGTCTGCAGACATGTGCTGTATCTGGGGATAAATGTTTATTTCAGCTACTGCCTGCTACTTATCAGTACTGTGGTTCCTTTATAGTCTGCAGTCTGATGTTGGCTGGGAAGAACAATTACCAGTATCTCCTTACCATTTAAAGGACATTCTGGTAGTTGTAACTTGTAGGTTCCTGTACTGCAAATATATATGGAAAGGGGTGACCTGATATTGCAATTTACCGCTGTACTGTACAAAACTTGATCGTAAATTCATGTACTAAATGATGGATGGTGATGAAGATGATTGTGATGATCTATCAATGTACTTATGTTAGTTTTGGTGCTATATTCATGTACTGATGTTGGTTTGGTTCTGGTGCTGTATTCATGTGCTAATGATGGTTCAGGTACTTCTAACAGTTTTGGTGCTGTTTTCATGTAATAATTAGTGATGAGCGAGTATACTCGTTACTCGAGATTTCCGGAGCACGCTCGGGTGTCCTCCGAGTATTTGTAAGTGCTCGGAGATTTAGTTTTCATCGCCGCAGCTGAAAGATTTACATCTGTTAGCCAGCATACATGTGGGGGTTGCCTGGTTGCTAGGGAATCAATACATGTAATAAAGCTGGCTAAGAGATGTAAATCATTCAGCTGCGGCGATGAAAACTAAATCTCCGAGCACTAAAAAATACTCGGAGGACACCCAAGCATGCTCAGGAAATCTCGAATAACGAGAATATTCGCTCATCACTAGTAATGATGGTTTGGTGCTGTATTCCTGTTCTGATGGTGGTTCAGTTCCTGTATTCATTTACTTTGGGGGTTGTAATGATGTATTCATATACTGATTGTGGTTCTTGTGCTATATTCGTTCACTATTGGTGAGGGACTGGTATTGTATACTGATGACGATTTTGTATTCTTGAATTCAAAGTAGTTGACTCTGTGGGTTCGGTATTCATGTACTGATAGTGGTTCAGGTGCTGTATGCTGTATTCATTTACTAATAATGGGTCTGTATTCATGTACTGATTATGGTTTTGGTGATACATCCATGTTCTTATTTTGGTTCTGTAATCCTGTACTGTTATTATTTTGGATCCTGTACACATGTATCAATCCTTAACTTGTCAGATGAAATGCTATAGGGCTTTGTTAATAAAGTATTGTGTCATCTGACAAATTAAGTATTACTACAACTATATTTATGTTAGAAGCATTCATTTTTTGTATTTGGGGCGGGGCATAAAGATGGGAGTACAATCTTGGAGTTCTCTATAATCTATGTAGATTATGTGATCCTGTGAAATACTTTTATAACTCCTACTACATTATCAATACTCAAACAGGTACCAGTGAGTTATTTGTGGTGTTATATAGAACTGCAAGAAAATGTAGCTGTAATTTTGATCACCATTACTTTTATTTTATGGGTGAAGAAGGTTCATGTAACTTGGTGTATTCTGTAAAAAGATATGTGGTCAGAAAAGGAGTGCAGTTTCAATAACGCAAATAGGTAACCTGTTTTTAAAAATTTGAATCCCTCCCCAGCCACCCCCTAACATTCCAACATAAAAACTCAGCCCTGGAATCACCATAGAGGGGCTTGGAGCATGTGGAGCGGGCTCAGTAGCTGAGACCGTTTCAATGTGGTAGATGCCGATTACGTTACACAGCCGACATCTGTCTCTAATAGCAGCGACTGGAGCTGAGCTCTGATTGCTGTTAACCTTTTAGATGCCGCTGTAAATTTCAGACAGTGGCAGTCAAATGGTGTGATCACCTGCAATGCAATTTCGGGGTATTCGAGGTACCAGTGGGTGGTCACGTTGGTTGGGGTCCCATTAAAGATCCACATCACTACAATTTTGGTTTTTCTGTTCCAAAAGCTGAACATGATTTGTCTTATACACTGCAATACTACAGCTTAAGGTATAAGCAATTGGACAAGCGCACATTCAAGTCCCCTAAGGAAATGACAAAAAAATGAAATAAAGTTAAAAAAAAATATTTTTGAAAAATATTAATCCATGCATTGGAATTGAATGTATATATACTATACACCCACTGTGAGCTCCCCAATAACTGGACTGGTATTGAAAACAGCTGCGGCCTCGTCAATCACTCTTCAGTCAATTGTGTAATTGTCCTGGATGCAGCGGAGTGTTGTTCCCTGACAAATTGGTGGCAGCGGTGGGATCTGCATGATCTCCCTGTTGTAATCCTTGAAAAATTGGTGGCGGCCGTGGATTCTGCGTGACCCGCTAGTTCTTCTCCTTGACGAATGGAGGCAGCAGAGCGTTGTTTCCTGAGTAGTGATGAGCGAACGTGCTCGGAGAGTGTGTTATCCGAGTATCTTGGGCGTGCTCAGATAATATATTAGAGTCTCTGCAGCTGCATGGTTTGGGGCGGTAGATATCCGCGACACATGCAGGTATTGCCTGTTTGTCTATCGCCGTCGCTTCCAAACAGAAAAACAGGTGTGTACAGGTGCAAACTAAGACAATTTAAGAGTAGCCATCCCCATATATAACTAATAAATAACGTTGCACTCTGTGGCGCTATAGTATGTAAACATGAAATATATGAACTTTGAATGGCATTACTCTTCTAGAAACTGGAAAAAACGAGAATGTCTACCCAGCAGCTGCGATAAGACGATTCTCTTTGCTGGAAACCTATCCTAATGTGAATCCTCTCCTAGGCTGAAGCCTCCATTTATATGGGCAAATAACACTGCCAGAGGCTGATGGGTGGAGTGCTCGGTCAGAGATCCCATGTGTACAAATAGCAAAAGACTGACCGTCACTTCCAAACAGAAAACAGGTGTGTAAAGGTGCAAACTAAGAGTAGCCATCTCCATATATAACTACTCTTAGTTGTTTTGTGAGTGTATTTGTATGATTGTGATTTTGTTTTACCCCTGTCTATTTCCCCCGTATGTCAGGTTTTTCTATTCTCTTCAGTCTCATACTTCCCTGAGTGGGGGAGGAAAGAGTTAAACGTGCATATAGAAGCATAGCGAAGTATGAGACTCCGGCATCCCCACCATCAGTGTTAATCTGGGAAACAAGGATAGCCTAGGGCAGGGCCGCCATCAGGGCATTACAGCCATGACTGGCGTATGGGGCCCGGTGGGCAGAGGGGGCCTGCATCGGGCCCCGTCTAATCTGCTCACCGGGCCCCCCCTGCAGGCGCTGCGGCACACTATTGACGTGTGGGCCCGTGAGGGGCAGGGGGCCCGGGGCAGTATGCTGGACACGGGGGCAGAATGCTGGACACGCTGGGGCAGAGGAGATGCTGGACACAGGGGCAGAATGCTTGACACAGGGGCAGAAAGCTGGGCAGAGGAGATGCTGGACACAGGGGCAAAATGCTGGACAAAGGGGCGGAAAGCTGGACACAGGGGCAGAGGAGATGCTTGACACAGGGGCAGAATGCTGGACAAAGGGGCAGAAAGCTGGACACAGGGGCAGAGGAAATGCTGGACACAGGGGCAGAATGCTGGACAAAGGGGCAGAAAGCTGGACACAGGGGCAGAGGAGATGCTGGACACGGGCAGAATGCTGGACAAAGGGGCAGAAAGCTGGACACAGGGGCAGAGGAGATGCTGGACACAGGGGCAGAATGCTGGACACGGGGGCAGAATGCTGGACACGGGGGCAGAAAGCTGGACACGGGGGCAGTTTGCTGGACACGGGGGCAGTTTGCTGGACACGGGGGGCAGTATGCTGGACACGGGGCAGTATGCTGGACACAGGGGCAGTATGCTGGACATGCTGGGGCAGAGGAGATGCTGGACACAGGGGCAGAGGAGATGCTGGACACAGGGGCAGTATGCTGGACACAGGGGCAGTATGCTGGACACAGGGGCAGTATGCTGGACACGGGCAGAATGCTGGACAAAGGGGCAGAATGCTGGACACAGGGGCAGTATGCTGGACACGGGGGCAGTATGCTGGACACTGGTGCAGAAAGCTGGACACTGGGGCAGAAAGCTGGACACAGGGGCAGAAAGCTGGACACAGGGGCAGAATGGAGATACGGGGCATGATTGGAGACACAGGGGGCAGGATGAAAAACATGGCGGCATGACTGGAGACACTGGGGCTTGACTGGAGACAGATGGGGCAGGATTGGAAACAGATGGGGCAGGATTGGAAACAGATGGGGCAAATTGGAGACACAGGGGGCATGATTGCAGACATGGGGGCATGATTGGAGACGGGGCAGAATGGTGATACGGGCATGATTGGAGACACTGGGGGCAGGATTTGAGACAGATGGGGCAAGATCATGGGGCAGGATGGATACGATGGAGACAGATGGGGCAGGATGGGGAGAACATATGGGGCAGAATGGATACTCATTAGGACAGGATGCAAGAACATATGGCTGATGCCAGGAATGAGACACACGGGGGCTAGGATGGCGAATATTATTACCATAGGGGCTAATTAAGGGATATTATTACTGCAGTGATGTATTTATTTTATTTTTTGAGTATACTGTTTTAAATGGGGGGTGGTCCTGTTACTGTGTAGAGTAATACTATGTTGCCTTCTTCATGTGGTGTAATGTAGAAGTTGGGAAAATTAAGTAATGTGTTCTGCAAGCGGAACTCGAGATAACTGTGTTATTCCCTGCAGAAACGAGTCCTGGCTGGATGAAGTGATGGCGATCTGTTCTGGATGAAAGATGAAGGACTTCACCTAGAGACGTCACTGGTGAGTCAGTGTGTTACTTATACACTGACACTACACTGTACACTATATACAGAGCTCCTGTGTATAATGTCACTGGTGATCACTGTATTACCTGTACACTGACACTGCATACTAAGTACAGATCTCTTGTGTATAATGGCACTGATGGTGATAGTATTGTGGGTTTTTTTTATTACTGATCAGTATTGTAGTATTCAGTCACTATGTGGTGGTAATATGTGGTCTGGTCATGGTGTTGTGGTATTTGTTCCTTGTATTTGATATTATTCGGTAACTGTGGTGGTAATATGGTGTCTGGTCATGGTGCTGTGGTATTTGTTCCTTGTATGTGGTATTATAGGTCATTTTAAAAATTGAAAAATAAATAAAAATATACCTAAATTGTATTGCATATTTTAACAAATATTTAATAGGTTACAGTAGAGTAGGGCCTGGCCAAAAGTGTCTACCTTGTCATTTTGGTGGCTTAAAAAATCTTTTGGCCAAAACAAAAGCTGCCGGCTTTATGTGTGATCTTTTGATGGGAACTGTGAATGTGTGATAGGTGAGAAGTGGAGATTTTCCAAGAGAGAGCGGTGGGACTGTGGCCAGTTCGAGGGGTGGAGCGTGGAGGCGGGGCTGGGGTGGAGCCTGGGTGGAGTCTCAAGGGGGCCCCGAAAATTTTGCCACTATGGGGCCCCGAAATTTCTTGTGGCAGCCCTGGCCTAGGGTCCTCCTAGCTTGAGGGAAAGGGAAGGAACCTGTTGCCCCAGGAAATCCTTCAAACGTATTGTGATAGGTATCATAAGCCTCAATGGGGTTCTCCCCCTTAGAGCTCCTGTACTGTAAAGGAGTTAGGGAGCCCCTTGGTCTGGTAAGGGAGTCCAGGAAAGAGGAATTGAACACATTCGAAGTGTCCGTCTTTGAGTATGTCATGCGGCTCCGTGAGAAAATGCAGTCAATGAAGTGGCTGGTAAATGAGAATATGGTGGAGGCCCAGGCCAGTCAGAAGCTATGGTACGACCGGAATGCCCGGGAGACGTGTACGAAGTGGGTCAGAAGGCATGGATCCTAGTCCCAATGACCAAGAACAAGATTCAGGCGACCTGGGACGGTCCATACCTTGTGCGTCAGTTCTTCAATAACATGAATTACGTGGTCACCATTGACCACACCAAGAAGAGGCAGAAAGTCTTCCATGTCAACATGATGAAAGCTCATCGTAACAGCAACATTCCTGTGTGTAGCCTTCCTGACGAATCCTGGTGGATTTGCTGGCTGCAGCTCGGGACGGAGGGTCTATTGAGGACACAGAATTCAACCTGCCGCTATCCCTGGACCAGAGGTCCAGCTGAGAGATGGTCTCATTGGTATACAATGAAAAGCTCAATTAGCCATCCACCAGGTGGACACAGGGAGTCACCCTCCAGTCCGGCAACCTGCATACTGTGTCTCTCTAGAGATGCAAAAGACATTAAAAGAAAGATTGATGAAATGCTATGTTTGGGTTGATCCAAAAGTCAAAAAGCGCGTGGGCTCGGCGGAAGCTGCAGCCTACCTACATGGACGCAACTTCACCATAGTGACTGATCACAATTCTTTTAGCTGGCTACACCGGACGACCAGCGACAATGGCAAACTACTGTGGTGGACCTTCACTCTACAGCAGTACAATTTTACCTTTCTGCACATGAATGGTAGCGAACATGGCATTGTGACGGGCTGTCCCGCCAGGGGAATGCCGGGGAAATGGACTTGGGAGTTGATCTGTAAATCAGTTTCCCATGCCACTTCTAAAAGGGGGAGGTGTTACAGCTATACTGTGTAAGCCGTTTCATAGCTGATAGTGAATATTGAAGCAAGGCTATGACCTCCAGATGACCCTGCTGTAAGGGGTCCCCCCTGATGTGAACAGGTAATTAGAGAGGATTATCTTAGGGTACTGTCACACAGTGCAATTTTGATCGCTACGACGGTACGATTCGTGACGTTCTAGCGATATCGTTACGATATCGCAGTGTCTGACACGCAGCAGCGATCAGGGATCCTGCTGAGAATCGTACGTCATAGCAGATCGTTTGGAACTTTCTTTCGTCGCTGGATCTCCCGCTGTCATCGCTGGATCGTTGTGTGTGACACCGATCCAGCGATGTGTTCGCTTGTAACCAGGGTAAACATCGGGTAACTAAGCGCAGGGCCGCGCTTAGTAACCCGATGTTTACCCTGGTTACCAGCGTAAACGTAAAAAAAACAAACAGTACATACTCACATTCCGGTGTCTGTCCTCCGGCGTCTCAGCTTCTCTGCACTGTGAGCGCCTGCCGGCCGGAAAGCGAACACAGCGGTGACGTCTGACGTCACCGCTGTGCTTTCCGGCTATGGCGCTTACACAGTGGAGAGAAGCAGAACGCCGGAGGACAGACACCGGAAAGTAAGTATGTACTGTTTGTTTTTTTTACGTTTACCCTGGTTACCGGGGACTTTGGCATCGCTCCAGCGCCGTGATTGCAAAGTGTGACCGCAGTCTACGACGCTGGAGCGATAATCATATGACGCTGCGACGTCACGGATCGTGCCGTCGTAGCGATCAAAATTGCACTGTTTGACAGTACCCTTATGGATGGTAGACCAGTTGGGGCTGACAGATGAATTTTGGGATACGACAGATTGATGGCCAAAAGAGATAACCTATCTCCTCTAGCCTCAGCTCGAACACATAGACAAGCAGATTACTTTAAAATCCTTTGTCCTTCTTTGCAAATAATGAATATTGGGATGTTATGGACAGCATAGATATTACTGATATGAGAGACATATTTTAGGAGTCGTACTGAAGTGGCGAATGTAAATCATTGTCTTACGTAACGGGACGATTGCGGCAACACCTCCAAAGGAATACCGGTCAGATGAATGACATAATCCATGCCATGTATCCTATCTGAAAAAAGGTAAAATTATAATTGCAAACATGACAATAATATCTCCCGCCTGGGACCTCCGGGGTGAAGATATCATGGAAGTTGGAGATCCCATAAGAACTAGACCAGTCCTGACCAGTCCCTGGAGGAAAGGCATGTGGGTGTGACTTATGTTAATAATAAAAGCAAATTCGGTACTATGATCATTTTCAGTCCTGAAAGACACAGTGCGCTGTGGTTCAGCCCATTGCCTAAGGAGTGCTTCTCTCCGCTAAGCTCTGAGCCTTTTCCATGACACAGGTTTAGTATATTTTTTCTGTTTATCCTTTTTATTAAAAGCCATTGTATATACTGCATTGTTTTGTCCATTTTGTAACCTCTTTGTATATTTTTATAAGCACTGCATACTTTTCTAATTAAATACATAAAATTGCTAGAGCTCCTGATGATGGAGTTAGGCTTGAGCTGCAGGTAGCCGCCAGGTACCACTCCTAGGCAGTACTGCGGCTGCTGACCCCAGAGGTCAGGATTGCAGACACAGACATGGGTTTGGAGTCACTGGAAGGACAGGATTCGGACACTGTTCAGACAACACGGGTTCTGGGTACCCGGATAGACTGGACACTGACTCGGAATCACTGGCAGGACAGGATTCGGATACTGGAACAGGCTCAAACAGTCTGGACTCCGGAAAACAGGCAAGAAAAGTGCTTATACTCACCTAATCCTGATTCCCTGTGGACCACAGCCTTTGTCTCCTCTTATTATGACTTTTTTAAAGGGAATCTGTCAGCAGGTTTTTACAACCTCATCTGAGAGCAGCATGATGTAGAGACCCTGAATCACAGACACCAGCACCTATTTTAGCTGGTTGTGCGTCCTAGGTGTGACACAGTCACTGGTAAAGTGCTGGAGGGGAGATATGTGTCACTACGCTTAATGTCGTCAGTGATATAAAACCCCGAGATATACCCTCCAGCACTCTAAGTGCTGTGAGGGGTTAAGCTAATTTATGTAATGGGCTGGCTTTTATGTTGACATCCATAGAGCGGGTGGGAGGATGTCCACCTTATCTCCACCCTAGGGTGAGGTCTGGGGCTTAAATAGCTGGGGCTCCAGGGTCACTCCTTGTTTAGCAGGGCCGGAGAGAGGATCCAGTGGCTTGAGGAGTCCGCTGAGGAGGAAAGACTGAACTTGTGGTGCTGCAGATCGGGCAGCTCCCCGCAAATGTATGAACTGTGTACAGCATTTTTTTTTTGCTATCATGTTTTTGCCTGAAGGGCTGGGTTTACTTTCCCCTTCTTGTTGGTTTATGCTGCCATATAATAATGGAACTGAAGATTTAAAGAGACAGTGTTCCTGTTTTCTACTTCTGTATACTGCTGAACAAGTTGAACTGCCACAGAGGATGCACACTCGCCTGAAATATAGCTGTGCAGAAACCTGCTGAGACCCTGCACCGTAATACATGCCGCCGGCCGAGGATGGCAGCTGACGTCGGTGTGCCAGTCACAGGCAGTGCTCATAGCAGTGACGTCATTTGTCGCTCATAGCTGCCCTGCTGAATTCAACTGCTGGCTTCTGCGCCACATATGATTATTATTATTTATTATTATAGCGCCATATATTCCATGGCGCTTTACATATGAGGAGGGGTATACAAACAATAAAAACAAGTACAATAATCTTAAACAATACAAGTCATAACTGGTACAGTAGGAGAGAGGACCCTGCCCGTGAAGGCTCACAATCTACAAGGGATGGATGAGAATACAGTAGGCGAGGGTAGAGCTGGTCATGCAGCGGTTTGGTCGATCGGTGGTTACTGCAGGTTGTAGGCTTGTCGGAAGAGGTGGGTCTTCAGGTTCTTTTTGAAGGTTTCGATGGTGGGCGAGAGTCTGATGTGTTGTGGTAGAGGGTTCCAGAGTAGGGGGGATACGCGAGAGAAATCTTGTATACGATTGTGGGAAGAGGAGATAAGAGGGGAGTAGAGAAGGAGATCTTGTGAGGATCGGAGGTTGCGTGTAGGTAAGTACCGGGAGACAAGGTCACAGATGTATGGAGGAGACAGGTTGTGGATGGCTTTGTACGTCATGGTTAGGGTTTTGTACTGGAGTCTCTGGGCAATGGGGAGCCAGTGAAGGGATTGACAGAGGGGAGAGGCCGGGGAATAGCGGGGGGACAGGTGGATTAGCCGGGCAGCTGAGTTTAGAATAGATTGGAAGGGTGCGAGAGTGTTAGAGGGGAGGCCACAGAGCAGGAGGTTACAGTAGTCGAGGCGGGAGATGATGAGGGCATGGACTAGGGTTTTTGCAGATTCTTGGTTGAGGAATGTACGGATTCGTGAAATATTTTTGAGTTGAAGGCGGCAGGAAGTGGAAAGGGCTTGGATATGTGGTTTAAAGGACATTATTACTGGAGGAGATCAGGACTGGGACATTACACCAGAATGGGGGATATTATACTTGGAAGAGGCTCAGGATGGGGGATAATATTACTGGAAGGGACCCAGGATCGGGACATTACACCGTGATGGAGGTCATTATTACTGGAAAGGTCACAGGATTATTACCCATTATTAGCAGAAGGGGTACAGGATGGAGAACATTAAACAAGGAAGGGGCCCAGGATGGGGGACATCATACCTGGAAGGGGTCCAGGATGGGGGGATATTATTATTGGAAGGGGCACAGGATTGAGGACCTTATTACCGGAAGGGGTCCAGGTTAGAGAACATTACACCAGGAAGGGTCCCAGGATTGGGGACATTATGCTAGGAAGGGATCCAGAATGGGGGGACATTTTTATTGGAAGGGGTAAGGATGGGGACATTACACCAGTATGGGGGACAATATTACTGGAAGGGTCCATGATGGGGACATTACACCAAAATTATACCAGGAAGGGGCCCAGGATAGAGAATATTACACCAGGAAGGGGCCCAGGATGGGGGACATTATACCAGGAAGGGGTCCAGGATGGGGGACATAAAAATTGGAAGGAGCACAGGATGGAGAACATTACACCAGGAAGGGGCCCAGGATTGGGGACATTATGCCAGGAAGGAGCCCAGGATGGGGGACATCATACCAAGAAGTTGCCCAGGATGGGGGACATTATTATTGGAAGGGGCAAGGATGGGGACATTACACCAGTATGGGGGACATTATTACTGGAAGGGGGCTAGGATGGGTGACATTACACCAAAATAGGGGACATTATACCAGGAAGCGGTCCAGGATGGGTGACATTAGTACAGGATGGGGAACATAATTAAAATATGGGGAGGGTCACACGTATGTGATCGCTGTAATCGTACTGACCTGGAGAATCGTATTACCGGTTCATTTTCACCGCAAAGTGAACGCCGTTAAAAAACTAAACACAAAAAACAATGATGGAATGGCGTCTTGTTTTCACCGTTTCACCTCTTTTTGTAGTACATTACACGTGTAATGAAAAGTTGATGTCAGTAGCGTTGCCGCTGCGCCATTGTGGAGGCGTACGCATAGACGGGGAGAGGGGGAAATATTCGGTTTCTGAGGGATTCTGGGGGTCAGGGGTTTCTCCGCCTCGTCCTATCCCACCCAAGCGCTATTATAGGGGACAGATTGTGAGGCACAGAGGCTCCGGGACTACCCAGAATGCCATGCATTCAAGCCAGCAAGGAATGTTGGGAGATTTCAGCTCTGAAGCCTTTCAAAATGGTAAATGCAGCTCTGCCCTAGATCCCAGCTTGTGACGCGAAGTATGAAAGGGCCAGAAAAACACAAAAATAAGGAGATTATTCCTCAGCGTTATGGTTACAGCGCTATTAAACCATGGCAACCAGCAATATGGCGCCCCTATGCCCTAGAAGCTCGGGAAAGCTGGATGACGGCTCCTGACAGGGCTGTATTTTCTCTCACCCAGCTTTTCCCTGACTAGAGCATACAGCAAACAGGAGCAGATTAATTTTAGCTGGACAAAAATAGAAAATGTGTGAATTGACATTGTTATTTTATTTTTATATAAGTTAAAGTCATTTATCTTTATTCCTAATAATAATAATAATAATAATAATAATAATAAAAGAAAAATCTGTCATAAAATAAGTAGCCAACACTGGAAAACTGTGTCACATTTTTTTTTTTTTTTACCCGCCCGCCCGCTTATCATTTCTTTCAGTAAAATTGAGTAGGCACACATAATAAACAGCGTACGTTGTGATTGGCTGGCATGCAAAACAGAACGCAGTCCCATTCGTCCGTTTACCTGTCAATATCACATTCGATCCCGCCCTACAACTGAAGAGGGGCGGGCCATTTTTTTTTTTTTTTTTTTTTTTTTTTTTTTTTTTTAAGCTATTGGTTGCGAGAAATTCCTCTACTGTCAGCTGCTCCTAAATACCACGCCCATTTTCATTGTTACGTCACTGAGTTGACCCGGTGTCAGACGGCTAATGCCTCTCATTGGTCACGCTCGCAATCACTCATTGGCTAGAGCTGGGGAAAGGAAAAAAAAAGTGGGCGTGGCCACAAGGGGGACGCGCTGTACGGGCATGCGCTGGGGCATTAATTGTTTTGCTGCTGAGCTGTCAAGTTGTATCGTACGTTTTACTGCGCCCGCCCTGAGCGGTTTTTCTTTTCTTCAGTGATTGTGCCGATTTATCGTTCGGTTCTGTTTCTGTCCGGTAATTATTACCCATGATGCCCAGGAGTGTGGGCATGTAGTGCTGTCAACCCCTCCCCCCACCTTCAGTCCAAGATGGCGGTCCAGGAATCAGCTGCTCAGCTCTCCATGGCTCTGAAGGTTCAGGAGTATCCAACTTTGAAGGTGTGTCATGTTGTCTGTGGGTGCATGGCTGTCTGCTCGTCTCCTAGGTGCCCCATACTGGGGGTCAGGCATAGCATTGGGGCGTTGGGGGCGTGCGTTGACGCTTTCGCTCTGTACTGTCGGCTCCATTTTCCTAAAACGCGTCACATTGTACGGCGCACTGCTTCGGCTTCCCAGCCCGTCCGTTTTTACCACAAAGTGTCGACGCCGTCAGTTCAACAATGCCGAAAACTGTTCCTAATCGCGTACTGATTGGATCAAATTGACCACGTCGCCCCGATGCGCGTTTCGCTGTTTATTTTTTTGCCTTCCCCTCCCCCGTAATGTTATATAAAGTAATGAGAAGTGCCAAGTGCTTGCTGTCAGCGAATGGAGACTTTTTTTTGTTGTCACACAGCTGAAGGTTTGTTACAGTTGTATCTCCTGCGATACATTGTAGCAAACTACTAAAGAGATATTTTGTGCTTGTGTCCAAACTGGAAACATTTGTGTCATGTGGAGATCTGAAAACAAAAACTAGATCTCAACTAATCTGGATTCATGTCCTCTTAAAGGGGTATTCTCAAACTAATGCGGTGGGATAGGGGTTCACTCTCTGACCGCTGGGTCACCCATCAATCCTGAGAACCGATGCTCTGAAGAGCCCATGTGAGTGCAGCGGAGCACTTCTGCTCTTGTCAATCTTAAAGGGGTTGTCCGGAGGTGTAACACCTGGCACCCCCGACATTCAGCTATTCCCAGTGCCGGTGGTGGCTGGATGTGATAAGTTGCAGAGGGGAACAGCACATCTCCATCAGCTGCACGGCTGGGTGCTGCACATCTGCCCCTATTCCATTCTATAAGGGTGACTCTGCAGTACCCCGCTACGTCAACTGTGCACCTGATGGAGCTGTGCTGTTTCGCCATTGCTGGCAGTGGGAACAGCTGATCGGTGCGGTGCCATGTGTCATAACCCCACCGATCTGGTATTGATGACCTATCCTAAAGATACACCATCAGTATTAAAGAACCGGACAACCCCTTTAAAGAGACCACCAGAGATTGCCAAGCGCAACTTACGGCACTCCCATAAGAATGGACGGAGGAGCAGTGCCCACGATCGGCCTCCACTCACATGGTATTTCAGGACCCCAATTCATAGGATCTTGGGGGTCCCTGCCGTCAGCGATCGGAAATGTATCCACCTGTCCCATTAACTTCCAAATTTGACGCTAACCCTTTAAGAATTTGGTGCATCTCTCATTGTGCACCTCAAGAAATGTGCTCCATTCAGGGACTGGAGTGTATTTCTATGGTGCCGCGTGGATTATTCTGTCGTCATATACGCCAAATTCGTGTCATGAATTATGATGAATGTTGGTTGTCCTCTGCCGCACCCCTCTTGGCTATGCCCTTTGCACTTTCCAAAAAGTTGGTGTAAAAGTCTAAAAAAAAAACCAAACCAAAAACATTTGCAAAGTAGTAGTCCAGGGCTGAAGGTTCTGTAGGTCGCTGATGAAATGTCTGGGGAATCACTTTCTTCTTCTGGAAATTTGATCGAACCCTGGAAGAAACATGGTGGCTAGTGATTCACTAGCAGTTCTGGGGTTTGGACAGATTCATGGTGAGCCCTGGTGGTTTGGGGGTTCACTTGTAGTCTGGGAGATCCATGTTCTTCTACGATTCCCGGAGTTTTAAGAAATGTTACAGATAAATGTCAGATGCTGGTGGTTTGGCTGGTTCTCCATAATCTTGGTCGTTCTCTAGATTCTTGAAGGTCTGTAAGATCCCTGTTGCTTCTGGGAGGTCACCAGAAGAGCGGGTGTTCTTTGAGATCCATCATACATTTTTATGCTTGATTTATTTTTTAAGTAAATCCAGTGTAGGAGATCTCTGGTGGCCTAGAGGTTTAGATGATCTCTGCTAGAAGGGTTTGCAGATGGTTATTGTCTGGGGGATCTTTTTCTTTTTCCGGAGATTTGATGGAACTCTGGAACAAACATGGTGGCTACTGGTTGACTAGCAGTCCTGGAGTTTGGGCAGATTCTTGGTGGTCCCTGGTTGGTTGCAGGTAGACTGGTCATCTTGAGTTTTAGTGGCCCGAGAGATCTATTCTCTTAGGTTCCCAGTATGATATTATGGATGTTTGGCAGATAACTGGTTTTCCGTGAGGGCCCATACATTTTGGATTTTTGGCTGATCCTTGAATCATGGGGAAGTGTCGAGAAGAGCAGGAGTTCTCTGATTGCCATTCTCCTGTATGTCCCAGATCCTTTATAGTCTTGGGAGGTCTTCATCTGTTTGAGAGATGGAGATCCTCAATAGTTAGGGTCTACCTGATACCTATAACCCTACAGTTGAGTAGCGTTGTTAGGTTTCTCCTTTCTATAATTTGGTAAGAATTTTCGTGAAAAAATAGGACCCAATTTCCATCAGTGACTCGAACTTGCCAGCGACGTAGACATATGAATTTGGGTTGCCACGTCTGAATGAAGTCTTACTGGCAGATGTTTGTGGCATCTATAGAGTATTGCCATCATTGACTGTTGACACATTGCCACAACTCCCTCTCCTCTCGCATTCCTCAGCTGCAATCCCCTATTGCCCGCATTCCTCCACCATATGTTGAGATGCAGGTTCACATCAGAGAAGGGTTAAAAGAAAGAACTCGTCAAGTAATTGTGTAAAATATGAGAAATAATTAAACTATGTACATCCACGGTGGTCTGCGGTGTACATTGTAGGGCCCGACAGATGTGTTGCCGCTGTGTTATTATGATGTGGCAGCGGCGGGTATCAGTAATTGCTTCCTGTGTAATGATAGTGAGGAAGCGGCGCTCTTGCATAGTGTAGACGGTTCTGGAGGAGCCTGTTCTTTTCAGGCCTCCTCCTGACTTCACATCCTTTCTGCTGAGCAGAGGTTTGAGTCATGCACAGGAATGTGCAGCTGCTGGAAAACATCTACTCCGTGAAGACGTTTTTATATCCGACTGATTCTGGTGCAACTTGTAGTAGGTGGAGAACTACAAGGCC
Organism: Ranitomeya variabilis; assembly: GCF_051348905.1. NCBI lineage: Eukaryota > Metazoa > Chordata > Amphibia > Anura > Dendrobatidae > Ranitomeya > Ranitomeya variabilis. The sequence continues at coordinate 1,115,760,676 of NC_135232.1, read as the reverse complement.
CAATATCATCATCAATGATTGTTTGATCCTCCCAACAACTGTAGACATATAAACCTGTATTTGTTTCATGGTTTTGCTGCCTGATTTTCTGATTCCATGCTGCACCATCCATGTGAAAGTGTATTACTTTGCTTTTATAGCACCAACATATACCGCAGCGCTGTACAGATATTATCCGCAGTGTCCTCATTGGGGCTCACAATCTAGATTCCATACCAGTACGGCATGGAGTGAGGGAGGAAACCAAAGGAAATCCACGCAAACACGGGGAGAACATACAAACTCCTTAAGATGTTGTCCTTGGTTGAATTTTAGCCCAGGACCCCAGTAATAATGCTATCCACTGAGCCATCGTACTGCCCATCAAATATAGGCGACTGGACACATTTATACAAGGTCTTCGAGCCAGTAATACCCCCACCCTTCCTTGAAAACCTTCATGCCCCCATGCACTTAAGATAGCTGTAGGTCATACAATGGTTTGACCAACTGTTCAGGTGGCGGCTATTTTGCCCGAGTGCTCCCTTGTTCTCCATGAGAGAGCCACTGGTAGACATTTCTGGCGGTGGCTTTTCCTGAAATTGGCCATACCGAATCCTTAACTCAATCATCTGTCCAGGGCTCCCACACACATTTGACTCTTGTCCTGTAGTTATAGCAGTGCCCTCTCCACCTCATTGGTCCAGGAGGCACACCTGGTAATGCATTGAATTTAGGATGCCCGTGGACCCCTATTCACCAGACGGAGGCCAGAAAAGTGTTCTTGCGGCCGGTTTCAGTTTTCGTATGATATAACTATATCAGAAAGATTTTCGCTCTCCTACCATCATTATGGACACCTATGCACGTCATCTTCCTTCCCTAGAATGCAGATAAAGTAAAGTTGCACCGCTAGCCCTATGCAACTTGTCACAGTTGAGTAGCCCCCCCCACATGGCAAAACTGTCCTGTCCGTGCACTAAATGGATGTCATTGACTTGAACGGCAATTAAACTATCTCCATAAAACTGTAAAATATTAGTATTCTGTTACTATTATGGCAGTGTCGTTCTTTTTTTCTATACTTTTCTGAATCACCTCAAAAAGGGCCTTTGTTACCAAATCTTTCATGTGCATCGAGGCACACAATGTGATTGGCACTGCAGAGCAGAATAACCCATTATTTATTTTTTAATTTTGCCTCTCCAAGATATTAGCAGTCAAAGTATTTGGCGCCTAACTAATTTTAAAGTTCCAGTGGGCGTTACCAGAGAGATTTCACTGGGGGCGTGTAATCCTTCCTCTTTCAGATGCTGACCAATCATTAGTAGGCAGTGACAAACTAGGAAAAGAAAAGCCCGCCCCCAACAATACTTTAGTCTACTTTCCTCACTGCAGCACAGCAGACCTTTGTGTGATTGACTGTCAGTTTTTATCTCCAGCAGTCAGTGTGGGGGGGGGAGGGCAGTAGTGTAAGTTGGGTCTCATTACAAACACTTCTAGTATCACCTTTCAAATGAACTTTATTGGCAGGACCAGTTACCACTAACATTGCCAAAGCAAGTGTGCTGCCAACTCTGCTGTACTCCCTCCCTCCCTACACTGACTGTAGGAGATGAAAACTGTTACTCACACTCGAGTCTGCTGTTCTCCAGCACATGTGATAACTCTGCATTGAGGAGAGCAGACTGTCATTATGTCTCACAAACATTATGAATATCTAATCAGAGGACCACATACACCAACCCCGCCTTAGAACACGAGCATATCATTAACACAAAACTGGCAATAAAGATTAAGAAACAACCACAAGACTGATTTCATCAACCAAGATATAATTTTAATCAGTATAACGGCGCCGATCTGACATTGTGTGTAGGTTCCTATGCACAATCCTGTTGACATTTTCCCTTTAAATAAACAAACTGAGCTCAGAGAGTGAATCCTTCATTAGATAGGTGGTGTCAGAGTTTTATAGTCCCAACATCCAAGTAAGGAAAGTTAAAAATGACACACTTACTTTGTATTTTAAGCAAAAAAAAATGAGATTTTTTTCATAATTTACATTTTTAAAAATTGCAAAAGTTTGGCCAAGGTTTTAGAACTTAATTAATCTGTTAGCTATGGCTTGTTAACGATCATCGTTAGGAAAGGTCAGGTGATGCAAATTTCCCAGCCTTATAAAAACCCAGCCTCCTCTAACCTTGTGCCAAAAAACAGCAGCCATGGGTTCTTCTAAGCAGCTGCCTAGCACTCTGAAAATGAAAGTGGTGGAGGTCCACAAACCAGGAGAAGGCTATTTAGAAGATAACAAATCGTTTTCAAGTTGCCCTTTCCACAGTTCGCAAAGTAATAAAGAAATGGAAGTTACCGGAACAGTGGAAGTCAAGATAAGGTCTGGAAGACCAAGCAAAATTTCAGTGAGAGATGTTCATAGGATTGCTAGAGAGGCAAATCATAATCCCCACTTGATTGCAAAAGATCTTTAGAAAGATTTAGCAGACTCTGGCATTGTGGTACATTGTTCTACTGTTCAGAGACGCCTGCACAAATTTGGCCTTCATGGAAGTCATCAGAAGAGAACTTCTCCTGCGTCCTCATTCCTTATCATAAAATTCAACGTCAGAAGTATGCAAGGAAACAAGTCCTGTGGACCGATGAGGTTAAAATAAAATTCTTTGGCCACAATGATTGAAGTTGTGTGTGGAGAAAAAAGGGCACAGAACTTCAGGAAAAGAACATCTCTCCAACCATTAAGCATAGGAGTGGATCAATCTTGCTTTGGGGTTGTTGCAGCCAATGGCACGAGGAACATTTCATGGGTAGAGGGATTCAATGAAATTTCAACAAATTCTTGATGCTAACATAACACCATCTGTACAAAAAAGCTTAAGTTGAAAAGAGGATGGCTTCTGCAAATGGATAATGATTAGAGATGGGAGGACACCTGGATATTCGGGTCCGGCCAAACAGTTACAAAAAGTTCGGGTACCAGAACAGTACTCGTACCCCATTCACTTGAATGGGGAGCCTGAACATCTAGTGTTTGCTGTGCTGTCATGTGCATGAAAGCGCGGCAAACACCACTTCTGATCAGAGGTAAAATTATCACCGCCGGTTAGACAGCCGTGGTTCCCACACTGTTAAAAGACATCGTGAGTGCGCAGCTGTGATCGGAGGCATAAAGTTTACCTCCGGTCACTGCTGTCAGCTGATGGGACTACTGCTTCCATCAGCTGCCGCTAATAACAGCGAGAGCAGGAGCAGCTGATGGGGAGTATTCATCGGCCGGCACTTGCGTTGTAAATAAATAATTAAGAAAATAAAATGTTGTAGGTTCCTCTCTACTTTTGATAACCAGCCAGGCAAAACTCACAGCGCTGGTTATCAAGAATAGAGGGGTCCCCACTCCAATTTTTTTTAAATTATTTAAAAAAAGGCATTGGGTCTTCCCCCTCCCCCCATTTTTGACAACCAGCATTGCTAACTCTCACAGCTGGGGGCTGGTATTCTCAGGCTGGTAAGGGCCCATGAATATTGCCCCCCCCCCCCCCGAGCCTAAAAATAGCAGCCCACAGCTGCCCCAGAAAAGGCACATCTATTAGATGCGCCAATTCTGGCGCGTTGCCCGGATTTTCCCACTTGCCCTGTAGCGGTGGCAAGTGGGGTTCATATTTGTAGGGTTGATGTCACCTTTGTATTGTCCAGTGACATAAAGCCCATGGCTTAGTAATGGAGAGGTATCTATAAGACACCTATCCATTACTAAGCCTATAGTTGTATGGTAAATAAACACACAGCCAGAATAAAGTGTCTTAGGCTACTTTCACACTAGCGTCGTGCAGTGAACGTCGCTATGCGTCGTTTTGTAGAAAAAACGCATCTTGCAAAAGTGCTTGCTGGATGCGTTTTTTCTCCATAGACTTGTATTAGCGACGGATTGCCACACGTCGCAACCGTCGTGCAACGGTTCCATTGTGTTGCTTCGGTCCGTCGCCACCAAAAAACGTTGCATGTACCGTTTTTTGGTGCGTCGTGTCCAGCATTTCCGACCGCTCATGCGCGGCCGGAACTCCGCCCCCGCCTCCCCGCACCTCACAATGGGGCAGCAGATGCGTTGAAAAACTGCATCCGCTGCCCCCGTTGTGCGGCGCTTGCACAGTATGCGTCGGTACGTCACAACGTCGCATTGCGACGTGCGTTGTACGACGCTAGTGTGAAAGTAGCTTTATTTGAAATAAAACAAAACACACTTTTCCTTTTTTATTCAAAAATAACAAACACAGTTATATTCGCCTAACGTCTAATTCCACTGATGCCCTCATCTCCTGTAATAAAACAAAAATAAAAAAAAATGCAATATCCCTACACCTTACTGACGTTCTGTCCCACGCCATAATCCATGTCTGGGGGATAAATAATTTTCAACCTGTACGGTGCCAAGATGGGAAGGGAATGAGCTGCTGCGAGTGCAGCAACAGTGACTAGCAGTGACGTCATTGAGGTTATCACCAGTCACTGAGGCTATGTTCCCAGCCAGCCTAATGAACTGCGGTGACCTCTATGAGATCCCCGCTCGCTCATTGAGAAAGTCTCACGGTGCAGAGGCGAGTTCACCGCAGTTCAAATTCACTGCAGTGAAATTCTTCCGAACTTGCCTCTGCATTGTGAGATAATTTTACCGCCTGTCAGAAGCAGTGTTTGCCGTGCTGTCATGCACAAGACAGCGCTACAAGCACCCGGTGTTTGGGGGGCCGAACTTGAACAGTAACATGGACTTCCTGGTGAAGTCCATGTTCAGTGTCCGTGCCCGAACAGTAGGTGTTTGGTACAGACGCCGAACTTTACTGTTCGGGTTCACCCATCTCTAATACTGATCCTAAACACATGTCAAAATCCAGAATAGATGACTTCAAAAGGCACAAGCTGCAGGTTTTATAATGGCCCTCACTGTCCCCTGATCTGAACATCATTGAAAATCTGTGGCTAGACTCAAAATAGTAGAGGATGCAAGACGACCCAGGAATCTCACAGGACTGGAAGAATTGAAAGACTCTTGGCTGGCTACAAAAAGCATTTACAAGCTGTGGTACTTTGAAAAGGGGGTGATACGTCTATATCTATATCTCTTCAAAAATACAAAAGAAATGTTTCATCTTTAACTTTAGGCCTTTTAGAGATCATTTCATCTTCAACTTGCTTAACTGTTCATAATAACAGTAATTTTTTAACTTTTTCAAATGCGGGGAGTTGGAATGATTGTGCAAGAGGTCCCGTAAGAAGAGGGGACAGACTGCCTACAGCTCCGTATGTTTCCTTCTATTTCTCAACTGAGATGGATCCAGGAACAGAAACCTAAATACAGCAGGCAGGAATAGAAGCACATGTGTAACACAGGGATGCTCGCTATTCCATTTTGCTCATATGAACCAATGATCTTATGCTTATGCCCACATCTAGGACTTGGTCTCACTTGGGTATATCTCAATGTTGTAGCGGATTGTAAAGTTCATGCATATCCTAAATTGATGGCCGATTTTACAGCTTATTCACATTTGTCTCCTATATCGACCGATGTTTGTAAGGCTCATTCACATTCGTATCTTTTTGCTGATGGCTCACTCTAGGGTTCGTTTGAACTCTTAATCTCTTATTGATGGATTAATCTATGACTCATTTGCGCTTGATCGTCTCCACTTATCAACGGCTGACTTTGGGGCTCATTCACTCGAACATCTCCTCTTGCCAATGACTCTGGCACTCATATAGCCTCTTCTATGGCTCATTCTAGGGTTTGTTTGCGCCCGTGCATCTCCTCTTTTTGATGGCTCACTCTAGGGATCATTCGTACTTGAGCATCACCTGTTCTTGATAGCTCATTTTAGGGCTTGTTTTCATTTGAGCATCTTGTCTTTTCAATGGTCCACGCTTGGGCTCATTTTATAATCGTATTGGCTTGTGCTGATGAGTCACTTTAGATCTTGTTCACACTTGAGAATCTTCTATTGTAGATGGCTCAGTCAAGAACTCGTTTGCACTTGAGCATCTCCTTTTGTCCATTTCTCATTTGCACTCATCTCCTTATGTTGATGGCTTGTCCAAGGACATATTCACACTTGAGAATCTCCTCTTGTCTGGCTCATTCTGGGCCTCCTTTGCGCTCGAGCGTCTCCTCTTGTCGATGGCTCACTCTGGGCCTCCTTTGCGCTCGAGCGTCTCCTCTTGTCGATGGCTCACTCTGGGCCTCCTTTGCGCTCGAGCGTCTCCTCTTGTCGATGGCTCACTTTGGCCTCCTTTGCGCTCGAGCGTCTCCTCTTGTCGATGGCTCACTCTGGGCCTCCTTTGCGCTCGAGCGTCTCCTCTTGTCGATGGCTCACTCTGGCCTCCTTTGCGCTCGAGCGTCTCCTCTTGTCGATGGCTCACTCTGGGCCTCCTTTGCTCTCGAGCGTCTCCTCTTGTCGATGGCTCACTCTGGGCCTCCTTTGTTCTCGAGCGTCTCCTCTTGTTGATGGCTCACTCTGGCCTCCTTTGCGCTCGAGCGTCTCCTCTTGTCGATGGCTCACTCTGGGCCTCCTTTGCTCTCGAGCGTCTCCTCTTGTCGATGGCTCACTCTGGGCCTCCTTTGTTCTCGAGCGTCTCCTCTTGTCGATGGCTCACTCTGGGCCTCCTTTGCGCTCGAGCGTCTCCTCTTGTCGATGGCTCACTCTGGGCCTCCTTTGCGCTTGAGCGTCTCCTCTTGTCGATGGCTCACTCTGGCCTCCTTTGCGCTCGAACGTCTCTTGTCGATGGATCACTCTGGGCCTCCTTTGTTCTCGAGCGTCTCCTCTTGTCGATGGCTCACTCTGGGCCTCCTTTGTTCTCGAGCGTCTCCTCTTGTCGATGGCTCACTCTGGGCCTCCTTTGCGCTCGAGCGTCTCCTCTTGACGATGGCTCACTCTGGGCCTCCTTTGCGCTCGAGCGTCTCCTCTTGACGATGGCTCACTCTGGGCCTCCTTTGCTCTCGAGCGTCTCCTCTTGTCGATGGCTCACTCTGGCCTCCTTTGCTCTCGTTTTTTTTTTTTTTTTTTATTATTTTCTTAATGTGTATTGGTGTTCAAGGCTAGATTCTGGAGAAACTGCAGGAAATAATTCTGTGATTGCGAGGTTTTCTGTAAGGGTAAAACCAGTCTTGCATATGATGATGGAGCTTTTCAGAGATTAATTACATTACCGTCATTCCAAATATCTTCTGCTTATTAGGACATGTAATTGTATGCCGTTTTTCTGTTGTGTTTTGTCAGTTTTGATTTTGCCATTAGTTTTTTCTTTTTAATTAAACCTTTAGGCTACAGCCGTGTTTGTTGGTTTAATTAGCTAAATATTAGAAGAAAGCCGGAGAAACAAAGGAAGAAATATAGGTGCCCATAGATATTAGACGTGTGGACATTTGGTCACATTCACGGAGAATGTTGGCTTGTATTTTTCAGATGCTTTCAGGACAGATCTGGGCAAACTGTGGCCCATGAGTAATCCGGTCCATGGTAAGGGACACACAAAGGGAATTTAGATGCTGTGGTAGGGGTTCTAGGCAGAGGCGTAGCTAGGGGTTTTTGCTCAGGGGGGGCGAAACTTCTGAGTGGGCCCCTAACCAGGTAACCTTGATCACAACAGGGTGACGCACCCTAATAGTGGAGGAGAATCTCAGCAGATGACCGCGCTGTTGCTGAAAATAATCTTTATATAAAGACCAATATTGATATTACCGCCATATGGTCAGTGGTAGATACCAGTCCTGCAGAACATATAAGAGATCACAGCACAGTTACAGATGGTGACTTACCGCTGACGTTCTTTCTGATGGAATCGTTCATTTTTCCCGTCTTTTCCATCTGGCCCAGACCGACATGACAACTTCTCCAGCCACGACTCGGCTGCAGAGAATGCAACAAAAACACATTTGACTTTTCACATTTTCACCACCGTCCCCATCTATTCCCATCCTGCTGATACCCCAATACTGAGCCGCTGCTGCCGTATGTGTCCCTATTACTGCACCTGATACCCCAATACTGAGCCGCTGCTGCCGTATGTGTCCCTATTACTGCACCTGATACCCCAATACTGGGCCGCTGCTGCCGTATGTGTCCCTATTACTGCACCTGATACCACAATACTGAGCCGCTGCTGCCGTATGTGTCCCTATTACTGCACCTGATACCACAATACTGAGCCGCTGCTGCCGTATGTGTCCCTATTACTGCCCCTGATACCCCAATACTGAGCCGCTGCTGCCGTATGTGTCCCTATTACTGCACCTGATACCACAATACTGAGCCGCTGCTGCCGTATGTGTCCCTATTACTGCCCCTGATACCCCAATACTGAGCCGCTGCTGCCGTATGTGACCCTATTACTGCCCCTCCCCTGATACCCCAATACTGAGCCGCTGCTGCCGTATGTGTCCCTATTACTGCACCTGATACCCCAATACTGAGCCACTGCTGCCGTATGTGTCCCTATTACTGCCCCTGATACCCCAATACTGAGCCGCTGCTGCCGTATGTGTCCCTATTACTGCACCTGATACCCCAATACTGAGCCGCTGCTGCCGTATGTGTCCCTATTACTGCCCCTGATACCCCAATACTGAGCCGCTGCTGCCGTATGTGTCCCTATTACTGCCCCTCCCCTGATACCCCAATACTGAGCCGCTGCTGCCGTATGTGTCCCTATTACTGCACCTGATACCCCAATACTGAGCCACTGCTGCCGTATGTGTCCCTATTACTACCCCTGATACCCCAATACTGAGCCGCTGCTGCCGTATGTGTCCCTATTACTGCCCCTGATACCCCAATACTGAGCCGCTGCTGCCGTATGTGTCCCTATTACTGCACCTGATACCCCAATACTGAGCCACTGCTGCCGTATGTGTCCCTATTACTGCACCTGATACCCCAATACTGAGCCGCTGCTGCCGTATGTGTCCCTATTACTGCACCTGATACAGCAGCAGCGGCTCAGTATTGGGGTATGTGTCCCTATTACTGCCCCTGATACCCCAATACTGAGCCACTGCTGCCGTATGTGTCCCTATTACTGCCCCTGATACCCCAATACTGAGCCGCTGCTGCCGTATGTGTCCCTATTACTGCCCCTGATACCCCAATACTGAGCCGCTGCTGCCATATGTGTCCCTATTACTGCACCTGATACCTCAATACTGAGCCGCTGCTGCCGTATGTGTCCCTATTACTGCACCTGATACCCCAATACTGAGCCACTGCTGCCGTATGTGACCCTATTACTGCCCCTGATACCCCAATACTGAGCTGCTGCTGCCGTATGTGTCCTTATTACTGCCCCTGATACCCCAATACTGAGCCGCTGCTGCCGTATGTGTCCCTATTACTGCACCTGATACCCCAATACTGAGCCGCTGCTGCCGTATGTGTCCCTATTACTGCACCTGATACCCCAATACTGAGCCGCTGCTGCCGTATGTGTCCCTATTACTGCCCCTGATACCCCAATACTGAGCCGCTGCTGCCGTATGTGTCCCTATTACTGCACCTGATACCCCAATACTGAGCCGCTGCTGCCGTATGTGTCCCTATTACTGCCCCTGATACCCCAATACTGAGCCGCTGCTGCCGTATGTGTCCCTATTACTGCACCTGATACCCCAATACTGAGCCGCTGCTGCCATATGTGTCCCTATTACTGCACCCACTGTGTGGTTCTTTGTGCCCTCTAAATTCTAAAGCAACTCTATAATATAGTAATGCTGGGTGCAAGTGCCCTAGAAAACGGTGCCCACATTTGTCCCCTAGAAAGTAATAATGCTTTCTGTGTGCCCCTTTGACAGTCACAGTAAGGTCGGGGTCACACTTGCCCTGCCGGGTGGCTTTTTATATCTCTAGTAAGTGCAGTTTTTTCTTCTTTCGTATATATAAATAAGGTATGCTGGACGGAAGCCTACGAGGCACTATGCTTACATCAGTTTCTTTTAGAATAAGCTGTCCTGTGTATGCACATGAGGAATAAAGCAATTTCTGCCAATTGACTTGCATCCTGCATTTTTACCACTACACCCCCCCCCCCACCTCCACTGCAGACTCTTATCTAAATTTTCAGTACTCTCTGAGCTAGTGGTAGGTAAGACTAACTGCTATGATGTCTTTAATACGGAGCACATAATAATAATCTTTATTTTTATATAGCGCTAACATATTCCACAGCGCTTTACAGTTTGCACACATTATCATCACTGTCCCCAATGGGGCTCACAATCTAAATTCCCTATCAGTATGTCTTTGGAATGTGAGAGGAAACCGGAGAACCCGGAGGAAACCCACGCAAACACGGGGAGAACATACAAACTCCTTGCAGATCTTCTTGTCCAAGGCTGGATTAGAACCCAGGACTCCAGCGCTGCAAGGCTGCAGTGCTAACCACTGAGCCACCGAGCTGCACATCATGCTAGGATGCATTAATTCTCTCCATTCCTTAGTTACCACACAGACAAAAGCGGCAGAGGCAAGGATGACATTACAGTAGTACTGAGCAGAGTAGCTATGAATCCAGCTCTGGGATGAGGTTAAAAGACTTGTTTGGAAGCTCAGCCTTCATTTTCACCTTTTTTTTTTTCCACTTTGCTTCTCACTCCTTATCTCCTCTAACCCTCTCTGTAAAGTATAATAGGAGGTGTTACTTTTGGCAGCCGGTCTTGAGTTTAGCTGTTTTTTTTTTTTTTTTTTTTTTCTTATTTTATTTTTATTATTATAATGAAGAAATTACTAGTTCAGTAGACTGCAGAGAGAGGAAGAAGAGACTTCAAAATGGAGAATGAAGCATATTTCTCTAAGATATCAGGGCTGTGGAGTCGGTAAGCCAAATCTCCGACTCTTCAATTTCCCTGACTTCCGACTCCAACTCCACAGCACTGGGCACTACTGAGCATGTGCATAAAGTGCAGCACAGATTCATCTCATCTACGACTCCACAGCACTGGTCACTACTGAGCATGTGCATAAAGTGCAGCACAGATTCATCTCAACTAAAAGTCGAGGTCCTTAGATCAGGAACATAACAGACATTTATAGGACATTTCATAATGTTCCCAAATTTTGTAAACATTTTAAGTACATCCTGCATTATACTACTGTACCCAATTTATTATATATTTTAGGAGTCAGTCCATTTTATACCGACTCCAAATCAGACTCAGATTGCGCCAAAATGGACACTGACTCCACAGCCATGGTGGTCGGGGCAAGTGTCTGTGGTCGAGGCACGTGCGTTTGCACAGAATTTAACCCCCGTGATTCAACTCTGCTGCTTTAGTGAAATCGATGGTACTCCTGGCTCGCCAAGATGTTGAGAGAAGTCGCCCCATCATGCTTCCACAGGGAAAGCGTTTTTGAAAAAATTGCAGACAGCCGGAGAAGGATTATGATGTGTCTCATGCAGGGGACGGGAACAATCGTGCAGTGGGAAAATGTGCAGTACGGATAACTAGTCTCATCCCAAGGGCCCTGGATGCGCTAAATATTCATGTCCGCTGGTGTAGGGAGGGCCCCATACAATATGTTGTTTCCATGCCTGGTCGGGAGGAGGATTTAATAGCGCCTAGCAGTGAATAAAAAAAGGGTTTTCTTCAAGTTTTTCATGGCAATTGATCAGATTATATGCTCCTATTAGAAATGGCTGTCCATTGTAGTCAACAGATCCTTAAAGGGAGTTGGAGTTTTCATTTTTTAGTATTTAAAGCTTAATCGATGTATAGGGAAACAACTTACTTACGTGGTTTAGCAGAAGGTGGAGACGACCAGATATACTATCATTTTGATGTAAATTATTATGAAATTATGACCGCTGATGACTGGCGTAGATCTCCGTTTGGGGCGCACGGGAAGCCCATAGCTGTACCCAATTTATTAAAAGCTGTGTGCGCCCAACGACAATAAAGCACAGTGTCTGTGTCCCCTTTATTGTTTGTCCTTTCAAGTTGTTGTGGGTGTTTATAACTTCCTGCACAAAGAAGCAGCCGTGGATCATTGTGCAAGGAAAGCTTAGAAGGGAGAAGTATCGTTAAATGCACTCTGCAGCCCCGTCTTTCTGAGGACCCATGGTGGACCCAGATATATGGCCACCACCAATTATGCAACATATAGTATTGTCCAGGAAAAGCCTGGCATTTGTCTGGTGCTAGCCGTTATTGTTTCTCTGGTCACTGATAAGGGTTTTGCTGATGGTTGGAAATGAGATTTTCTAGGCACTGTGTTGGATACGTGGACCTTTCTCCAGCATCGGTTATATCCCTTTTTTCTTTCAGGTTCCTTATGAGACTCTCAACAAGCGCTTTCGGGCAGCGCAGAAAAACATAGATCGAGAGACGAGCCACGTCACCATGGTTGTGGCCGAGCTGGAAAAGACGTTGAGTAGTTGCCCAGCTGTAGACTCTGTGGTCAGCCTGCTGGACGGAGTGGTGGAGAAACTGAGCGTTCTTAAGAGAAAGGTAAGCCTACTTCTTAGTTTATGTATCTTCTGATACATAGTGTGTACTGTAGTGTCACCACTTGTAGACTGTATATATGATATGTATATTATACGCTGCTGGCAGCTCCATGTGTAATTGCCGTACCCATGATGTACCAGATGTGCTCGATGGGAGACAAGTCGGGTAAGCTTCAGGCCATGGTAGCATTCTTAGGCCACACAGGGTGCTCACGGTAGCAGATACTAAATGCGGCTTGGTGTTCTTGTGTTGAAAAAAGAGCTCCTGGGACATTTTGGAGAACTGGAGGGTCACTAGTTCCAAAATGATCCATTCTGTTCTAAAAGTGAAATTGGACATCACATACTGAGCCTATGGCATCTAAACCATCAGGAGGCATTTGCACTACATTGGGCTAAGCCAGACGTCCAGTTAACTTTGCTCTATTGACCTCACGTCATTGCTCTCAAAGGCTATCATAGTACGGCGTAAGATGGCAATGGAGGCAGGAATGGAGTACCGATTTTGTCTTGGACACGATGATAGCCGGAGATTGATCTGGAAACCACATGGTCAACATCATGAAGAGGCTTTCATGAGGGGAATGAGTAGGTTGTAGAAACATTTCTCAAAAGTGTCCTAGGAGCTGTTTTTCAACACGACAGTGCCAGGCCGCATGTGGCTCAGGTTACTGTGAGCAGACTGTTTGGCCTAAATGTGCTACAATGGCCTACAGAGTCTCCGGACTTGTCTCTGGTGATTGAGCGTATCTGGGACGGTGATTACACAATTGTTTCCAGATCTTCCCCAAACACCAGTCTTGACTAACTAGGGCTTGTTTTTGATGTAGGTCTTTTATTTACAGTATGCTCCAAAAAAACTGTAAAATCATGCTAGGGCTTATCTCGGAGTAGGTCTTTGCTTTTTCAGAGAACCATGATATGTACGTTTGATATACTTGTACTTTTTGCCGCTTCACGTCTCGTCCGAGAGGCCTCGTCATACTTTGATGTGATCAGGTGATATTTTGCAGTGGTTCTATGGAGCAGAAGATTGAGGCTGTCCTTCTTCTAGTCCGACTCTCCTTTGATGTCAGTCTTTCTCCCCAGTGAATGCTTCATTTGTATCTTTGTGAATTTGGGGAAGTATGCGGGAGGAAGATGGAGGAGGGGTTGTGCTACTTGATAATGACATCATGGCCTTTTAATGCTTCTGTCATTTGTCTGTATGTAACCAGGGACATTTGAGTGGCCGCCCCTGTGTACCTTGAATGACCTCATGTTGTTACCAAACTTCTACAGAAATGGCTATATTTTATGCTAGCCATAAACTTTACATAGTTCTCCCTCATTGCCATATATATGATGTAACATTATTTGTAAGCATGGAGATAAGCAGCGGTAAGACCGGAGCAAATGGTCAGACCTGTAAAAATTTAGCCTGTCCAACCATTTTGTGCGAAGTGCTGGCGAGATCCACTACCAGTCAGTAAGCCACTAAAAGAAATTTAAAATTTGCAGTTTTCATTCTGGTCACTGGGCCTATGATACGCTGATACTTCATGTTCTGATGAAATAATTTCTCTTCAGTCATCTAATTATCAGCAGAGGCAGTATTACAATCAGGGCTGGCATTACCCCCAGTGCTGGGGTGCTGAGCCAGCGGGGGGCCCCCACTTTCCGTCGTGGACACCAGGAGGCTATGGTGCCCTTGAGTCGGGCCTCCCCCCCCCCCCCCCCCCCGTGCTTTAAACTGTTTGAAATACTCACCTCTCCTCGTTCCCCACTGGCCGCAGGTCTGGTCTCCATTATTCTGTATGGAGCATTATATTTGGCCCATTATTCTGTATGAAGCAATATGGGGCCCATTATTTTGTATAGAGCAATATATGGGGCCCATTATTCTGTATGGAGCAATATATGGGGCCCATTATTCTGTATGGAGCATTATATGAGGACCATTATTCTGTATGGAGCAATATATGGGGCCCATTATTCTGTATGGAGCATTATATGGGGACCATTATTCTGTATGGAGCAATATATGGGGCCCATTATTCTGTATGGAGCATTATATGGGGACCATTATTCTGTATGGCGCAATATATAGGGCCCGTTATTCTGTATGGAGCATTATATGGGGACCATTATACTGTATGGAGCAATATATGGGGAGCATTATACCGTGTGGAGCAATATATGGGGAGCATTATACCGTGTGGAGCAATATACGGGGAGCATTATACCGTGTAGAGCAATATATGGGGAGCATTATACCGTGTGGAGCAAAATATGGGGCCCATTATTCTGCGTGGAGCATTATATGGGGCCCATTATTCTGTATGGAGCATTATATGGGGACCATTATCCTGTATGGAGCACTATATGGGGACCTATATACTGTATGGAGCACTTATATGGGGACCATCATACTGTATGGGGTCCATTATTTTCAATGGAGCACTATATGGGGACCTATATACTGTATAGAGCACTATATGGGGACCATGATACTGTATGGAGCATTATATGGGGACCGTTATTCTGTATGGAGCAATATATGGGGCACATTATTCTGTATGGAGCAATATATGGGGCACATTATACTGTATGGAGCAATGTATGGGGACCATTATTCTGTATGGAGCATTATATGGGCACCATTATACTGTATGGAGAATTATATGGGGACCATTATACTTTTATGCAGCAATATGTGGGGACCATTATACTGTATGGAGCATTATATGGGGGACCATTATTCTGTATGGAGCAATATATGGGGACCATTATACTGTATGGAGCAATGTATGGGGCCATTATACTGTATGGAGCAATACATGAGGACCATTATACTGTATGGAGCACTGTATGGTGCTCATTATTCTGTATGGAGGACTATGTGGTGTCCATATTACTGTATGTAAGACTATGTGGTGCCCATAATACTGTATAGAGGACTATGTGGTGCCCATAATACTGTATGGAGGACTATGCTGTCCAGTTTCTGAGCTATTGTAGAATATATAATAGATATCACTCATGTAATGTAAGAAGTGAAATCTTTGGCATTGTACTATAACTATATTTTTCTGCCGTATCTGTGCATCATGAATCGTGGTATCTGTCAAAGGGGCCCACTGAGACATTTGCCTGGTGCCCACGAAAACCTGGAGCCGGCCCTGATTACAATGACTGATAACACCTCTATATACAGTAGATAGCACAGGATTCAAAATAGATGTTACAGCTCACCTCCTCTCCTACTTGTACTATAACCTCTATGCAGATCAGATCATTTCCACAACACCTGTTGTTAGATTTTTAACCCCTTCACTACCTTGCGATTTTTCCAAGCCATAATTTTTTTAAAATTATTTTTCCCGCCGTATAGCCGTTTGAGGGCTTTCTTTTTTGCGGGTCGAGTTGTACTTTTGAATTACACCATAGATTGTACCATTTAGCATACTGGACAACTAGAGGAAAATTCCAAATGCAGTGAAATTACTAAAAAAAAAAAAAGTGCAATTCCGCAATTAGTTTTGGTGTTTGTTTGTTTTTTTTATACATTGTTTAATGCTAAAACTGACCTGGCAATACGATTTTTCAGATCAGTACGAGTACGCAGATACCAAACATGTATAGGTTCTTTTTTTATTTAAGTGACACATTTTTCGACACCTGTACGGTCTCCATTTTTCGGGATCTGGGGCCATTTGAGGGCTTCTTTTTTGCACCCCGAGCTGACCTTTTTATTATTAGCATTTTGGGGTAGATATTCAATGTTGCGGTTGAGAAAATTTTTTTAATTGTGGCGTTTCCTATTTTGTTTTTTTAACTGTCATCTGATCGCCTGTGCTATACCCATCAGCTGCTGTATGTAGCATAAATCATGATCTCCTACGAATGCTGGCCACGAGTCGACTTTTGTAGGGGATTAAATATGACAGCCAGGGGTTTCTTTCGCTGACCCACGGCTGTTATGGCAACTCATGGGCAGGATTTGTTACACATTTCCGCCTGGCTCGTGTTAATTGCTGCTGTTGGTTATTTGACAGCGACATTTAACTGGTTAACAGCCGTGGGTGGATCTCTGATCCACCCATAGCTGTTAGAGGCACATGACAGCTGATCATGTCAGCTGTTGTGTGTCTGAAAAGATGCTGGCTCAGCGCTGGAGCCCGCATCAATGACAGAGTCACGGCCTTTGAAGTACCTATAGTGGCTTGCGAAAGTTTTTTGAGTCATCGTCTTGTTGAAAGATGAACCTCTGTACCAGTCTCAAATCGCTGACATTGAAATACAGGGATATTCTTGAGCATAACCTGTTTCCCACCATCCATCTTCCCTTCGACTTAGGCCATTTTCCCTGTCTTTGCTGCAGAAAAACATCCCCACAGCATGATGCTGCCACCACCCATGTAACTGTGGGGATGCTGTTATTCGGATGATGAGCTGTGATGGTTTAGCGGTAGTGATAAGCAAGTATTCTCGTTATGCGGGTTTTCCGAGTATTTTGGGCGTGCTCAGAGATTTACTTTGTGTTTCCGAAGCTGCATGATTTGCGGCTGCTAGACAGCCTGAATACATGTGGGGATTCCCTAACAAACAGGCAATCCCCACATGTATTCAGGCTGTCTAGAAGCCGCAAATCAGGCATCTGTGGCGACACAAAGTAAATCTCCGAGCATGCCCAAAATACTCGGAGACCACCTGAGCATGCTGAGAAAACCCAAGTAACGAGCATACTCGCTCATCACTATTTAGCGGCAGACATAGCCTTTACCTTTTGTCATCGCCATATAATGTGGGACGTTCTGAGACATTGTGCCTGTTCCAAATTAAATTGTAAAATTCAAATACATGCACGGAAGAAACACGCTAATACACTGAGCATCAAGGCAGATCTCTCTTTAGTATATACACTGCTCAAAAAAATAAAGGGAACACTTAAACAACAGAATATAACTTCAAGTAAATCAAACTTCTGTGAAATCATACTGTCCACTTAGGAAGCAACACTGATTGACAATCAATTTCACATGCTGGTGTGCAAATGGAATAGAAAACAGATGGAAGTTATTGGCAATTTTCAAGACACTCAATAAAGGAGTGGTTCTGCAGGTGGGGACCACAGACCACATCTCAGTACCAATGCTTTCTGGCTGATGTTTTGGTCACTTTTGAATGTTGGTTGTGCTTTCACACTCGTGGTAGCATGAGACGGACTCTATGACCCACACAAGTGGCTCAGGTAGTGGAGCTCATCCAGGATGGCACATCAATGCGAGCTGTGGCAAGAAGGTTTGCTGGGTCTGTCAGCGTAGTGTCCAGAGGCTGGAGGCGCTACCAGGAGACAGTGCACCAGGAGACGTGGAGGGGGGCCGTAGGAGGGCAACAACCCAGCAGCAGGACCGCTACCTCAGCCTTTGTGCAAGGAGGAACAGGAGGAGCACTGCCAGAGCCCTGCAAAATGACCTCCAGCAGGCCACAAATGTGCATGTGTCTGCACAAATGGTTAGAAACCGACTCCATGAGGATGGTCTGAGTTCCCGACATCCACAGATGGGGTTGTGCTCATAGCTCAACACCGTGCAGGACGCTTGGCATTTGCCACAGAACACCAGGATTGGCAAATTCGCCACTGGCGCCCTGTGCTCTTCACAGATGAGCACATGTGACAGACGTGACAGAGTCTGGAGATGCCATGGAGAGCGATCTGCTGCCTGCAACATCCTTCAGCATGACCAGTTTGGCAGTGGGTCAGTAATGGTGTGGGGCTGCATTTCTTTGGAGGGCAGCACAGCCCTCCATGTGCTCGCCAGAGGTAGCCTGACTGCAATTAGGTACCGGGATGAGATCCTCAGACCCATTGTGAGACCATATGCTGGTGCAGGGGGCCCTGGGTTCCTTCTTATGCATGATAATGCCAGACCTCGTGTGTGTCAGCAGTTCCTGTATGATGAAGGCATTGAAGCTATGGACTGGCCCGCCCGCTCCCCAGACCTGAATCCAATCGAGTACATCTGGGAGACCATATCTCATTCCATCCACCAATGCCACGTTGCACCACAGACTGGCCAAGAGTTCACTGATGATTAAAAAAAAAAAAAAAAAAAACACCATAAGAGGAAAAACATCCACTATTCTAGACAAAAAAACACCAGTATACAGGCAGAGATGCTTACCTGTCTAAGGCCTCCAACAATTGCACTAACCAAGGTGCAGCGGACCCAAGTTAAGATGGCAAAGACACAGGTGCAATAATACCAATAAGGCCTCTTTCACACTTCAGTCTTTTGGCGTCAGTTTGAATCCGCCGTTTTGGTCAAATAGCGGATCCGCCATTTTTTTTGGTGGATCCGCTATTTTCCCATAGACTTGCATTAGCGACGGATTGTGGCGGATGGTCGTCCATTCAATCTGCCATGTGACGGATCCGTCGAGATTTGGCGGACGTCATCTAGACATTGACGGACATTATAACGTTTTTTGTCTGCGCCGAAATGGCGGTTCGCAATGGATCCGTCGCGTCCGCCATTTCCTAGAATGGCCGCCTATGGGCGACGGATCCGTTGCATCCGTCATTTGGCGGATCCGTCGCCCCAATCCGCTTTTTCAATTGAGCATGCTCCAAAAAGTAGATACTTTTCCCAGACAACCCCCCCAAGTAACGGATCCGTCAAAAAAACGGATCCGTTAGAACCGTTTTCTCAACAATTTTGACGGATCCGTCACTATGTCAGAGCAGACTGACCCCAAACAACTGAAGTGTGAAAGAAGCCTAAGGCAGCCACCCTACAATCAGGAATTGGCCGCTTGGTGCACCTGTGCAAACAAATAGTTTGTATGTGGCGTGTTCACACAGGATTGCAAAGTATATGGCTCAAAGCCTATTAATGACGCCACGTAGCGGGCTCACCATAATGCATCCTGTGTGAACAGAGGCCACAGTGTACAGAGCCATCTAGGGCCCAGCCGCACCCTGGTTAGTGCAATTGTTGGAGGCTTTGGACAGGTAAGCATCTCTGCCTGTATACTGGTGTATTTTTCACTGATGTTTTAAACCATGTCTTGAAGGAGATCCCTCAGAAGACATCCGCCGCCTCATCAGGAGCATGCCCAGGCATTGTAGGGAGGTCATACAGGCACGTGGAGGCCACACACACTACTGAGCATCATTTCCTTGTCTTGAGGCATTTCTGCTCAAGTTGGATCAGCCTGTAATTTGATTTTCCACTTTGATTTTGCGTATCATTCCAAATCCAGACCTCCATGGGATATTAATTTTGATTTACATTGATCCTTTTTATGTTTTATTATTCTCAATGCATTCCACTATGTAATGAATAAAGAATTGCAACTGGAATATTTCATTCAGTGATATCTAGGATGTGGTATTTTAGTGTTCCCTTTATTTTTTTGAGCAGTGTATATACAGTTGTTCTCAAAAGTTTACATACCCCGGCAGAGTTTTTGCTTTCTTGGCCTTTTTTCAGAGAATATGAATAACACCAAAACTTTTTCTCCACTCAAGGCTAGTGGTTGGGTGAAGCCATGGGGAGAGGAGGGGACAACTTTTCTTTCAAGCTGATCAGACCTGATAGGCCCTTGTAACTACCATGATAGCCACAGGCTGAACTTCATAGGAGAACCCACAATTTATCTAAATGGTATAAGCGAAGGAGCGATCACCTGTTCAAGTCCCCTATGTGGACAAGAAAATGAAGGAGAGAAAAATTTTTTTATTTTTTTTTTTACAAATTAAAAAAAAAATCTTAAGGACTATTTTTTCTTTTTTAGTTTTTAATACGGAAACAATGGTATAATCTTGTGGAAAAAAGTCTTGACTGTCAAAATATAAAGTTTTTTTTTTTTTTTAATTGTACGTTAAAAGCCCAAAGAGAAAATAAATAAATAATAATAAAAAATAAAATTGTTATACATCTATATTTACTCGGACTCCCATGACAGCACGACGAGAGAGGGGATCCGCCCATCAGGAACAGGAAACCTACAGATACAAAAGGGCGGCACCTCTCCCCTGCATCAGTTGGTTTCCTGTTCCTGAAGGGACGGGTGCCTACAGATGAATCTTAAAGGAGCCCAGGCCGGCCGGCCGAATCCGGTAGCGAGGGGGTCTCCTACCTCGGCCGGTGCGGAGATCCCTGGAGACGCCACGGTGGTCCTTGCTGGACTGCACGTCGGTGGCGTTCGCAGCAGGGAGCGGAGTCCGGAGGATTTCCTGCCTCCATCAGCGTCAGCACCGGTAAGTATCTCCCATTGGCGGTGCAGCGGTGCGTGCATGCGGGGTGCCGGCGTCAGGACTGTGGGTGAACACCCGGAGCGCTGCGATCCGTCCCCGGCGTCCTGCACCGCTCTCAGCGTGTGCTGGAGCGTTTCCGGGTGCGGTGACGTGGGGGGGCGGAGTTAGTAGCCGCTTCCGGGTTGCCGGATGTCTGCGCATGCGCGGTCAATCCAAAATGGCGGCGCCCATCGCATCCTGAACGCCGGTTTTCCCAAAGGCTTCCTACCCTCCCTGCTGTGTCCTGGACCAATAGGGATAGCGCTGGCCTATCTGCTGACCGGATCCAAGGGGGATTTAAGCAGGTGACGACTTTAGAACCCTGCTTTTGGCCGCAATTCGTCATGGAGAGCGGTGGTGAGCAGCAGCAGCTGCTGGATGATGTGCGTCAGAAGCCCAAAGAGAAGGACAGAAGCGACCAGTCCAGTCGTAAAAGCTCATCCGGGCAGGGATCCAGAGCTTCGACTAGGAAAGAACCCCCTCGTATTCCGGTACTTTACTTTGGCGCACGGGTAAGTGATCTACGTGAAAGTTCACTCTGTGACGCGGGCCCCTTATACTTTATCGTTCTAGGGGAAGAAGAGTGCGGACAAGTCAAAACATAAGGAATGTGCCCTCTGTGGAGTCCCCTTACCAGACTCTTGTCCCAAAAAATGATGTGCCCCCTGTATTCAACAGACGGTGAGGTCTACAGGAGTGGTTGGGTGGAAGTGACATTAGGTCAGATAGTAGTTATCACCTATATTGTCCTCCCCTAGGTAGCGGAAGAGTCTGTGAGTGCGGCAAACCTGAAGGAGATGATCCGTTTGGAAGTAAGGGAATCCCTACGGTCCCTATCCCAAGCGGGAGGTTCAAAACGTAGGACCCCCATGGACTCTAATTCTTCGGAGGAAGAAAGAGAAGAGGGTGCCTATCACTCTAGTCCTTCCTCCTCTTCATCAGATGAGGAGTCTGGACGATTCTGTCTACCCCTGGATAGGATTGACAAAGTGGTCAAGTCAGTTAGAGGCACAATGGGTATAGAAGAACCCAAGCCGCAGCCCTCAAAACAGGAGATGATGTTCAGCGGATTGGATCGTAAAAAACATAGATCTTTTCCGGTGAACGAGAAGATCCAAGACTTGATCCTCCGGGAATGGAAGAAACCGGAAAAGAAGGGTTCCTTACCGCCAGCATTAAAACGCAGGTACCCTTTTGATGATCCGGTTGTGGAGACGTGGGATAAAGCCCCTAAGTTGGATGCAGCGGTGGCAAAAGCATCAAAGAAAGCCTCGTTGCCATTTGAGGATATGGGGACCCTCAAGGACCCCCTTGACAGGAAGGCAGATACTTTCCTTAAAGGTACCTGGGAGACGGCGGCTGGATCTCTCAGACCAGCAGTTGCCGCGACATGTACAGCCAGGTCTTTAATGGTCTGGCTGGATCAGTTAGAGTCCCAGCTCAAGGAGGGCGCTTCCAGAGATACTATTCTGAAGGCTCTACCAACAATTCAGAATGCTGCGGCCTTTCTGTCGGACGCATCTGTGGACTCAGTCAGAATGGCGGCTAGAGCGGCAGGACTCTCCAACGCGGCTCGTAGAGCCTTATGGTTGAAGTGCTGGTCAGGCGACATTCAATCCAGAACTAAACTCTGCGCCATCCCGTGTAAAGGAGAGTATCTCTTTGGTCCAACTCTGGATGAGTTGCTGGAGAAAGCTGGGGATGACAAGAAGAAATTTCCTAATCTGTCTTCAGCATCCTACCGTCGGCCCTTCAATAGAAGGAGATTTGGTCGCGGAAAGAAACGCGGGACCTCACCCTCTAGAGAGAGTTTTAGATGGGAGGATAGACGCGGAAGAGGTACGGGCTACATGTTTCGCCGTTCCTCAAAAGAACAGAAAAAACCGGACCAATGACTAGCAATCCCTGTGGGGGGTAGACTGTCAGCATTCTCCTCAGCATGGTTTGACATTACGAACAGTAAATGGGTCCGAGGCATTATAGCAAAAGGTCTAAGGCTTGACTTCGATCACTGGCCTCGAGATAAATTTAAATTAACCCCTTTACGTTCCTCCCCCCTTGAACAAGCAGCCCTGGAAGCAGAGGTTATGAACTTATGCTCCAAAAATGTTTTGATCGAAATCCCAGAATCAGAAAGAGGAAGGGGATTTTACTCTCCTCTTTTTCTGATCAAGAAGCCAGACGGATCGTTTAGAACGATCATAAATCTCAAGGGCCTTAATGAGTTTCTGGTCAATGAATCGTTCAAAATGGAAACAATCAGTTCAGCAATAAAAATGTTGTTTAAACACTGCTTCATGGTAGTTGTGGATTTAAAGGACGCATACTATCATGTTCCGATACATGAAGACTTCCAGAGATTCCTGAGAGTAGCTGTGTCAATGGGGGGACAAATTCGTCATTTCCAGTTCAGAGCTCTTCCCTTTGGCTTATCAGCGGCTCCTAGGGTATTTACAAAGTTAGTGGCCGAAGTCATGGCGCACTTACAAGAGTCTGACATCCTGATTGTCCCCTATTTGGATGATTTCCTTATAGTAGGGAGTTCAGCAGACCATTGCCTTTCACAACTAGAAACAACCACAACCAAACTTGAGCATCTGGGGTGGATCGTAAATTATGATAAATCCCGATTACAGCCCCAAAAAATACAGAGATTCTTAGGGCTGTTGTTAAATTCAGAAACTCAACAGTGTTGTCTTCCGCCCGACAAGTTGTTACACATCCAACAACAGGTGTCTAGGGCAATTGATAAACCATCCATGACCCTTAGACAGGCTATGTCACTGTTAGGATCTCTAACCTCATGCATTCCCGCTGTCCGTTGGGCCCAATTTCACACCAGACCTTTGCAATCCGAGGTACTGGTTAATGATAGAGTTTTACAAGGGTCTTTGCAGAGTCAGATTACCTTGGGTCCAAAAGCCCTTACTTCTCTTAGATGGTGGCTAAACAGTGACAATTTATCGGCGGGAGTTCCCTGGGTGACACAGGTGACACGTATTGTAACAGACGCTAGCCCTTCGGGTTGGGGAGCACACATGGATGACATGATAGTTCAGGGTCTATGGGACCCCCTAACATCAGCCTCCTCCAACCAAAGAGAGTTAATGGCAATTGAACTTTCAGTTAAAAAATTCCTCATATATCTGCAGGGTCACCATGTCAAGATCCTCTCGGACAACCAGGTGGCGGTCGCATACATAAATCACCAGGGTGGAACTCATTCCGAATCACTGATGAGAGTGGCGGATCGTCTATTCCAGACAGCGGAGAACCATTTTCTATCTTTAACCGCACTGCATATAAGAGGAAAAGAAAATGTGAAAGCGGACTTTCTAAGCCGCAACACCCTGAGACAAGGGGAGTGGTCTCTAAACAGTCTCGTGTTCAACCAGATTGTCCACAAATGGGGACATCCAGAGGTGGATTTATTTGCCACCAGGGACAACCGAAAGACAATAAAATTCTGTTCCCTTAATCCCAGGGAGAATCCTCTGGCGGTAGACGCCTATCTGATCAATTGGGATTTTCAGCTGGCGTATGCGTTCCCCCCGCTAGGCCTGATACCTCTGGTAATCAGGAAAATAAGAGAAGATCGGGCAAGAGTTATATTGATTGCCCCATTCTGGCCCAGAAGGGCCTGGTTCACCTGGCTCAGGATCATGTCAGTGGAGGACCCCTGGGTGCTTCCGGACATTCCAGATTTACTCTACCAGGGTCCAATCAGCCATCCACAAGTAAAGAGTCTCCATTTGACGGCATGGAGTTTGAGAGGGCGTTACTGAAAGACAAAGGGTTCTCCCCAAATTTAATTGAAACCCTTATGAAAAGTAGGAAACAGATTACGACAACAATCTACGCTAGAACCTGGTGGAAATTCCTGGCCTCTTCTGATTTTAATTTAGAAGAGGGAATACCTATAAAACAGATCTTAGAATTCCTGCAAAAAGGCTTAGAGCTAAATCTATCCACTAGTACTCTAAAGGTACAGGTCTCGGCCCTAGGGGCCCTATTTTCCTGTAACATCGCCAATAATTATTGGATTTCAAGGTTTATTAAAGCATCTAGTAGAGCTAGACCCATACATAAGGATAGATCTATGCCTTGGGATCTCAACCTAGTCCTGTCAGCATTGACTAAAGAGCCGTTTGAACCATTACAATCAGCTTCAATTAAGGCCTTATCCCTTAAGACAGCATTTCTGGTAGCAATTACATCTGCCCGTAGGGTGGGAGACATACAAGCTCTCTCCAGGCTTCCCCCTTATACAGAGTTTCTGCCGGATAGGGTAGTCCTCAGACCAGACCCGGCCTATTTACCAAAAGTATCATCACGGTTTCACAGGTCACAGGAGATAGTTTTACCGTCTTTCCTTCCCAATCCCTCCAACCCTAAAGAAGAGCTACTCCATACGTTAGACGTTAGGAGATGCCTGCTAGAATACATCTCGGTTACCGATACATGGAAGAAAGATAATGCGTTATTTTTATCTTTCCAAAGTCCTAGAAAGGGACTCAGGGTATCAAAGTACACACTAGCAAAGTGGATTAGGGAGGCTATCTCTTTGGCTTATACTGCAGGTGGGGGTCCGACTCCGCAGAATCTGAGGGCGCATTCCACCAGGGATTCCTACATCCTGGGCGGAAAAATCTGGAGTATCAATCGACCAGATATGTAAGGCGGCCACATGGTCATCCCCGTCCACCTTTAAACCCTATAGGTTGGATTTGGGGGCTTCCTCTGATCTCGCCTTCGGGTTAAGGGTGCTACAAGCTATAGTCCCTCCCTAAGGTACCTTACATCTCTGTAATTCTCTCGTCGTGCTGTCATGGGAGTCCGAGTAAAGCATTAAGCTACTTACGGGTAGCGGCATTTCTCGGAGGCCCATGACAGCACCCTTAGTTCCCTCCCTATTCACGTGGGGGTTGCACCTCCTATAATGTATATATCTCACGTATGATACCCAGTTCCAATATATTGGTTAAAATTTTTTATATAAACTGTATGTAATGTATATTTTTGCGTGCCACTAACCGTGGTAGTCCTCTCAAGGCTCTGAAATACAACTGATGCAGGGGAGAGGTGCCGCCCTTTTGTATCTGTAGGTTTCCTGTTCCTGATGGGCGGATCCCCTCTCTCGTCGTGCTGTCATGGGCCTCCGAGAAATGCCGCTACCCGTAAGTAGCTTAATGCTATCTATGAAACATCAGAATTTACATGGTTTTTGGTCACTGCATTTCTCTCAAAAAATACAATAAAAATTGATAAAATGTCATATGTACACTCAACTGGTCTGAATAAAACTGTCAACCCGAGGCTGCGGTGAGTTAAAAACCAAGGTAAAGGTCTTCGAACAAGTGGAGGAAAAAAATCTAAAGAAAAAATACTATAAACTTTTAGGTTCTTGAGGAGTGAAGCGCCTGTAGATATTATAGAGGGCGGTCCCACCGAGGGAAGAGTTGCTTCTGCTTCTCTCTAAAAAGGACAACGATTTTATTAGATGGCGCCTTTTATCTTCCCCCAAGTTTACCAGGGGTTTCAGCCGTGGATCCTCGGGGTGGCTCCATCGCCCATCTTAGAAATCCCCCCCAAAAAGCTGATTCATGGATTTGCGGTGGGGGATTTAGTTTTAGGGGATTGTCCTATGGTAGGATCTGCGTTTTCTCCTCATTTGTGAGGTCTTCACTCGCACGTCCCAGGTCTGACGTTGCTTGTCTGCGATGCCGCCATGTACGCCGCCTGACTGTGAAGTGGACTCGCATCCAGTTAACAATGTGTGACCGGCGATCCGGGGCGCAGTGAATGAAAGGGACGTCAAATCAATCACCGTGATTTACATGTATTCTGGTCCCGGCATGTTTGCTTTTCAATCCAGCAGCTCGGAGACATTGATGGATTGGACAATGAGAGCGCGTCCGCGTTCCTCCGCACTCCCTCAATTCGCAGCATTTTATTACATAGTCTAGGATGTTTATTTTTTCTCTTTTTTCCTTGCACCCTGTGAATTACCAAATTATCAGTGTTTCTAGGTACAAGTAGAATCCGGCTGACCCCAATACTTTCCATAATAATTTGCTAATGACCAGGCCCGGGCTTGTCGGAGATGGGCTACAAACTCGCACACATTAAGTACCTATGGATTGGCATTTATGCATATTAACTCCTTCCTGACCTTGGACGTCACTTGTACGTCATGGAAGGGAATGACTTTCCGATGTTGGACATACTGGGTACGTTATGGCGATCTTGCTCCCGCAGGAGCTCTGCGCACTCGACTGCCACCTGGTTTTCAGCTAACATGATGGTTGACACCTGACTCTCACTGCCAGGAGCGGTCCCTGCACAGATTTTGGCAGTTGAACCCCCTAAATGCTGCAAACGATATCAGTTACAGCATTTAAAAAGCAAGGAGATGGAGCTCCCTCTCCCCTTCAGTCGGCGCCCCTGTGACGTCATCGCGAGGGCCCGATCTTTACCATGGTGACCTGAGGTCATCATGACGACATCCGGGCCACCAGGCTTTGACCAGCCATTTAGACCAATGCTTATGCTTTATAATGCTTTATAACAGCGATCAGGCACCTGAAAGTCCCATAGTGGGATTAAATAAAAACATAAATAAAAAATACAAAAAAGTATATATTGTACCCATAAATGTTATATTTTTATATATATATATAAAAAAAAATCATTTGGTATTGCTGCATCCCAAATGATCCGCCCCATAAAACTGTTATACTAGTTAATCCCTTCAGTAAACACAGTATAAAAAAAGGCTAAATAATGATGCTTTATTATAAATATAAATGAATAATAATGAATAAAACCCAATCAAGAACATAAATGTAAATAAAAATGGTACTGTTGAAAACATCATCTTGTCCCACAAAAAAAACAAGCCGCCATACAGCTGCATCAGCGGAAAAATAAAAAAGTTATAGCTCTCAGAATAAAGTGATGCAAAAATATATTTTACTTTCAATAAAATAGTTTCTGTGTAAAAGCGCCAAAACATAAAAAAAGATATAAGATGTAATCGTACTGACCTGAAGAATAAAATAATAAAACCAATTCTTCACCTGCTGTTGATTTTTTTTTTTTTTTTTTTTTCCCCATTCTGTCTCCCAAAGATCGCAGTAAGGCTTGGTGCACATTTATCCTGCACTCTGCACTGAGCGCTTACACCGGGGTTTCAGTGTAAATCTCTGAAATACCTGATTCAGATGGAACCTGCTACGGAAGATTCTGTATAATGAGGCCGATGGAGGCACTGTGGATGCTGTCTTGCCTATGATCTGGCTGTGTCCTTCTATTAAGGTGTGCATAAAAGTGCAGTCCACCTTAGTTTCGTGAAACTCTGAAAAGGACACCGCTGAATAGAGGCCAGATGGAGTCCAGCGTAACTCTGCTGCTTCATTATAGTAAATGGATCCTTCAGGGGTTTCATCTGTCACGTCACTCGGAGATTTAGATGGCAACCTCAAAGTACTGTATATACTCGAGTATTAGCCGATCCGAGTATAAGTCGAGTCACCTAGTTTTGCCACAGAAAACCGGGTAAGCTTATTGACTCCAATATAACTGGGTGCATTGTCCCCTCATCCCTGTCCTGCTATGCGTGGCTCGCCCCGTCGCTGTCCTGCTATTCGTGGCTCCACCTGTCTCTGTCCTGATATGTGGCTACCCTGTTTTGTCCTGGTATGTGGCTCCCCCGTTTTGTCCTGGTATGTGTGGCTCCCCCATCCTGTCCTGGAATGTGTGGCTCCCCCGTCCTGTCCTGGTATGTGTGGCACCCCCATCCTGTCCTGGTATGTGTGGCTGCCCCATCCTGTCCTGGTATGTGTGGCTCCCCCGTCCTGTCCTGGTATGTGTGGCTCCCCCGTCCTGTCCTGGTATGTGTGGCACCCCCGTCCTGTCCTGGTATGTGTGGCTCCCCCATCCTGTCCTGGTATGTGTGGCTCCCCCATCCTGTCCTGGTATGTGTGGCTTCCCCTGTTGTATGCATGGCTCTCCCGGTCCCGCATGGCTCACCCCCCCCATCCCATCGTTGCATGCATGGCTTATTCCCCCTCCCCCGTCCTACTCGCGCCGTTACTGCATCTCCGTTGTCCCAGCGCTGCAGCTCTCCTGCGCTGAGCGGTCACGTGGTACCACTCATTAAGGTAATGAATATGCGCTCCACGCCTATGGAAGTGGAGATGCGTGCATATTCATTACCTTAATGAGCGGTACCACGTGACCGCTCAGCACAGGAAGAGCTGCCGGGACGGAGATGCAGCAACGGCTCCAGGAGGGTGAGGTATAATGTCTTCTGTTAGCCGTCTCCTGCCGTTGCTCCGCCGCTTCCTCTCCCCTTCTGACTTTCTGGACAATGACTCGTGTATAAGCCGAGGGGGGTGTTTTCAGCACAAAAAATGTGCTGAAAATCTCGGCTTATACACGAGTATATACGGTAAGTACTCGGCGTAGAGCGCTGGATAAATGTGATCCCAAACATTTATGTAAAATGTTCCTAACAAAAGCGTCAGAGTCCACAGGTCCGTCGTCTGTCAGTGGAAATAAAGGGGGCTTCCACATTAGTGGTAATACAAAGACTCTGGAAAAGCGAAATGGCTCCTTGCCCCCCCCAAAGAAATGCAGCTGATTGTGCTCCCAGATCCAAAAGCCCCCCTCCCTTCTGAGCCCCAGTGTGCCTAAACCACATTTACAGTCCACATGTTTGTTATTTGTATAGTGATGAGAGCCCGCCTAATTTATGGGTGAATGTGCTGGTCACTACAACGTGCTGGTCACTACAACGTGCTGGTCACTACAACGTGCTGGTCACTACAACGTGCTGGTCACTACAACGTGCTGGTCACTACAACGTGCTGGTCACTACAACGTACTGGGCACTACAATAGCAGATTAGCAATTTTCGCTCAACAACATCTACTACTGGTTGTTTCTGGAAAACACCTATGGAGTTAAAATCGTCACTACATCTGTAGATAAATTCCCAAAGGGTTATATTTCCAAATGTGAAGTGACTTGAGGGGGAATTCTGCTCTTTTAGCTCTTAGTGGCTCTGTATATGGAATCCGCAAACTATTCTAGGAAAATCTGAGCTCCAGAAGGCAAATAGCGCTCCGTCCCTCCCGAGTCTCGACGTGTGGCAAAGCAGTACTGTGCAGCCACATATGAGGTATTGCCACATTCAGCAGAAATTACTGGACAAGTTTTGGTGTGATTTTACACATTTCCCCTTGTGAAAATGTAAAACCTGGGGTTAAAACAAAATATTGGTGGTAAAAATGTAATTACTCCTTCTTTACTGCCCAATGACACAAGTTTCTGTGACACACCTGTGGTGTCAATATGATCACTGCACCTCTCGATGAAATCGTTGAGAGGTGTAGTTTGTAAAATGAGGTCTCTTATGAGGGGTTTCTGTTCTGGCAGCTCAGGGGCTTTGCCAATGTGACATTGCACCCTCAAACCATAACTACAAAATCTGCACTATGATATGGCGCTTCTTCCCTTCTGAGCTTTGCACTGTGCCTCAAAACTAGTTTTCGACCAAATATGGGGCATCGGCGTATTCGGGAGAAATTGTACAAAAGTTTTTGGGGTCCATTTTCTCCTGTTAACCTTGTGAAAATAAAATGAAATTGGGGATAAAACTAAAGAACATTTTTGTGGGAAAAAAAGGGTTTTTTTTTTGTTTTTTTTTCACAGCTCAACATTATGCATTTCTGTGAAGTACCTGGGGGTTTAAGGTGCTCCCCACACGTCGAGATAAGTTCCTTGAGGGATCTAGTTTCCAAAATGGTGTCACTTCAGGGGGTTTCCACTATTTAGGCACACCAGGGCTCTCCAAATGCGACATGACATGTGCACTAGATTGCAGCCAATTTTGCTTTCATAAAGTCAAATGGCGCTCCTTCCCTTCTGAGCCCTGCTGTGTGACTAAACAGTAGTTTTCCCCCACATATGGAGTATTGGCGTTCTCAAGAGAAATGGCACAACAAATGTTGTTGTACAGGGGTTACCACAACAGCATGGAGCCATAAGACCACAACGTCTGATTGCTCCTACTTCGACGCTGAGAAGAAGCACTTCTCCTTCATTTTAAATGTGTTTAACCCCTGTTCTGCCAGAATGAAGAATCTGCCATGTTGGAAATCACTGTGCTCAGTTAGCCACTCCTTTTCCCTTTCCCTGGGCTCTGTTACTAATCCTCGTCAGAGCTAGCTTTATTTCTGCATGGCTAACGGAGGGAAAGAAGAGTTGGAGGAGTTCTTAGTGACTGTTTCTTGGTTTGTATGTGTGGTAATTCCCTATCCTTCTCTATTTTAATTTATTTCCCTACCTCCATGCCCCGCTGCATTCCTCTGTTATATGTGAGTGAATATTTTGTATGTCTGGAGTTTTCTGTTAACCCTTGTTTGTGTTGCCTTGTTTGTCGGGTTGGTGTACTATGGTGCACAGTAGCACCCCTCTTCCCTGGGTGGGGGAAAAGAACAGACGGAGGGCTAACTCCCCTCCTCCATAGAACTTTTGCAATGTTTGGGAGCCGGGTTTCAGAATTTGAGAAAAGAAAAACAAAAAATACCTCTTTAAATTAATTAGGAGCCTGTCTACACTCCTTCTGATCACAACAAACACGGTGGATTATTCCTTAATGATACCAGTGTCCATCTTTTATCTGTCGCTTCTCTCCGTCCAGGCGGTGGAGTCCATCCAGGCGGAGGATGAGAGCGCCAAGTTGTGCAAAAGGCGAATCGAACACTTAAAGGAGCACAGCAGCGACCAGACTCCTGCCGTAAATATGTGGAAGAAGAAGCGCATGGACCGCATGATGGTGGAACATCTTCTGCGCTGCGGCTACTACAACACCGCAGTGAAGCTGGCCAGGCAGAGCGGCATAGAGGTGAGACCGCGTAATAGAGGTGAGACTGCCGCATAGAGGTGAGACCGCGGCGTAGACCAAACACAGGGGTATAATACAGGATGTAACTCGGGATCAGTAATGTATATACACAGTGACTGCACCAGCAGAATAGTGAGTGCAGCTCTGGGGTATAATACAGGATGTAACTCAGGATCAGTAATGTAATGTATGTACACAGTGACTGCACCAGCAGAATAGTGAGTGCAGCTCTGGGGTATAATACAGGATGTAACTCAGGATCAGTAATGTAATGTATGTACACAGTGACTGCACCAGCAGAATAGTGAGTGCAGCTCTGGGATATAATACAGGATGTATAAAGTAATTCATATATAAAGTAAACTATCACTGTAAAATGGCAACGTGATGGTGCATGGGGGGAAGAACCCATTGGAGGGTGAAGAAACTGTTAGTTATCACATTTTCATATG
Source organism: Ranitomeya variabilis (assembly GCF_051348905.1). Taxonomy (NCBI): domain Eukaryota; kingdom Metazoa; phylum Chordata; class Amphibia; order Anura; family Dendrobatidae; genus Ranitomeya; species Ranitomeya variabilis. The sequence continues at coordinate 1,115,728,551 of NC_135232.1, read as the reverse complement.
ACTGTGTGTGTGTATATATATATATATATATATATATATGTGTATATATATATATATATATATATATATATATATATATATATATATATATATATATATATATATATATATATATATATATATATATATAGTATACATATGCTCCTGTGTGTAGATATGACTGTTACTTGTTATGGCGGCCCTCACTCTTAATTCCATCCTTGAATATGATCCATCCAATGTGTCCAGTGTTGCCGAGTAGCTTCTGGTGATACTTTAGTGGCTGATCGCTTCCATTTTCAAAGTATATTCCACCTCGACTCCTTACTGATCACTGACATACGATTATGTGGTGGTGATGGTGTGAGGAGACGATGAGTGCTGGCTGTAACGAACTACCGTCATCCAACAGTTCTTGTGTAATCGGATGAACCTCCAACGATCTCCGGTATGTAAGCCCTGTAGACGTCATGGTCAATAACAGCTGCGGCGTCTAAACAGTTAGATAAAGTCTTTGTTGAGGAGCCCTAAACTCCCTCATCAGTAACCAAATATCGCGTCCCGAAGGGAAGTTGTATTTGCGTTGGGCTATTTAAGCAAAGTGTCTATAAGGACTATATGTGCCACAGCAATACTGAATTGTTGCTCAATGAAAAACCAAAACGGCAACAAAAAAATTAGAGTACCCAAGAATCCATCACAGTATTTAATGTGACTCTTTAAAATTCCCTGCTTGACCCCTTCCAAAAAAGTCATCAATATATTCAGAATGTGAAGTCCTTCATCTCCTGCGTACGAGGCCTCTGACTCTGCGCACGTCCACATTCACTCCGCGAGTTCTTTTACATGGAATTATCTGAATTTTTATTCTTTTTTTACCCAAGAAAATAATGAGACGAGGTTGTATATCAACAGGTGGCGGCAGAAAAATCTGTGCTAATCAAATCTGACTATTGAGGTAATTTGCTAATGGTTTTCAGCTCTCTAATGAGGTGATAAACAGCGGCGAGTCAGAGGGATAGAAGCGGCCGTAACAAATGATTTTGATAGAGCGGGCTATAAAGGCGGCTCATCAGAGCTGGCTTGTTAGACCCAGGAATGATTTTATTTTGATACCTTTATGACCTTGGATTTCACAATTGGAAGCAAAAATGCAGAATATTTTATTTTTATAGTCGCAGATCCCGCAAGGAGCTTCATGTGTATCGGCTAGTTTGTGATTTCGATCAGGGTTAATCATATTCTTGCATTTAGTCAATTTCTCCGACTTATGCGGTGACAGCGTGTGTGTGTGTGTGTATGAGTATATATGTGTATATATGTGTGTATATATATGTATATATATATATATATATATGTGTGTGTATTTTACTCATGAAAGTTAAAAATACTTGGAAAAAAAACAATGGCTGAGATCTGAAATTTATAATGAAGTGCTAAGGAGGTTACGACAGGTTCCACAAGGCTACGATATGGTCGACAGTGGTCAAGGCTAAAGCAAGGCCACAAAGTAAACCGAATTCTAGTGAACATCGAGTTGTGGGTTTACAATGGTTGGCTCACATAGCCACCTGTATGTTGACTCTCCGAATCCAAGCCATAGCCCTAGCTGTTTGAAAGCCCGAGCTGCAGACTTGCCCTGGGTGAGGTCTCCTTTGGGTGCATGAACTCATTGAGTCTTTCACTTATTGGAGAACACTCAATTGTAATTGCATTGGCCTCTTGGTTAAGGCTAATATGAGACATTTACTTATTCCTAGCCTAAATTTTTGGCAAAGGAAGGCAACCAATCCCAGAAGATACTGTGACTTTCTTGTTCAGAGGATAGATACAGCTGTCATTTATTTCTTCTTTAGTCAGTGCATGAGTAAAGTTAAGATTTGTATCTGGTAAAAGTCCAGAAGAGAAATTGAGATATGTCTTTTTCTTGATTCCCCTCCCCCTTGATTTTCATTGACCTTGGTGACCAATAAAGAAAATCTGTGTCTCGAGATAAGAGATTTCTGTCTTTGATCCTGTATCCTTGGCTGTTTAGACTACACTGAGTTATATAAGAAAAATTAGAGCTGTAGAATAGCTATAGGAAAATTACAGTAAAAAGAAGATACTTAACGAATAGATTGGCCAATATATGTGAGGCCTTCGTCAAGGCGTCTTTCATTGTTGGGTCCCTGTCCTGATAAGACACCTCTCTAGGGCTAAAAAGCCTTCAATATATGGAGCATAAAGGAATGAGTCAGATGATTTTCTTTATATACGTAGTGTCCTTTTTGACTTTGGTTGACTTGGATGGGCTGGCATGTGTCTGCAGATTTGGATGTTCACAACCCAGTGGACTGAATTTTCTTGTACTTTTTCTACTCCTATTAACTTCAAAGTAGTTCAGACTCAAAAAGTCCTAGATATATCTTCCCCTGAAAATGAGCATGTTCTTGGAAGACCTACTGATTTCTATTATTGACAAAAGACCCTCCAAATGTCAAGTTCCCGTAAATCTGTTGGACATTCTGTCTATTGTAGGTTGACGTCGTATGTATATATTAAAAAAAGAATCTTCCATGTCAATCTCGGCTTAAATGATTTAATATTAAACTAATCAAGGTCAACTTTTTGTTATGTTTCTGAGCATTTTTAGAGGAAAAAAATAAATCTCCGGCCATTATTCCTTCTTCACTCGAGTGGTCCAAGCTTTCCACTTCCGTGAAACTGATCTGGTCATTGGAAGACCTACTGATCTTGAACATTGGCCACCAAGATGGTCAATTACACGTATGTCTGTTTGATATCCTGTCTCTAGTAGGGGTGACACAGTAAAATCTTTTTTACATATTCATGGGGCTGACCAATCTGTTATTGACTGATTGAACTTACCGTATTATTTATCGAAATCAAGAAACTCTCTGCTGGTTAAAAAAAAAAAAAAACTCAACGGAAAGTAGACAGATTCTTTTGCCATCACAACTTCACCACTGAAGGAGTCAAAGCTCTGCGCTTCCCTGCAACAGATTTTGTTATTGGATAACATACTTGACCTTGAATGTTGATCAATACATGCTGGCCATCCGGTCTCTAGTAGGGGTGATACAGTTTGTGAAAGCTCCCTGAGCCAATCAAAGATTGGACAATAAAATGTGGTGTTACTCAAGGTCAACTTATTAAAAGAAGCTCCATAGAAACCTGACAAAGGAAAAAACACCCATCTATAAAGTACCATTAAGTCTGTTGGACAACCTGCCTATAAGAAGGTTGCCCTAAAATCTCTTCTTCTAAATGAGGGGGCTAGCTAATCTGTGACGTATTAATTGAGATCAAGAAACTCTAAGCTGGTTTAAAAAGCTCATGAGAATCTTGCAGTCTTACTTTTCCACCTGAAGGAAGGTAGTTCTACACTTCCCTGAAACTGATCTGGTCATTGGATGATTTTAAATCTTGAATGTTGACCAAGCGACATTCTAGCCATGAAGTACCCTCATAGTGGACATCCTGAGTCTCGTAAAGTTAACACAGTATACAAAGCTCTCCAAAACTAAGATTGGTCTAGCTATGTAGTAATAATCAAGGTCAACTGTTTAAAATTGCTCAACAGAACCCTGACAGAGGAAAATATCTTCTAACGCCTTCAGAATAGTACGTCAGCTGGCAGATCCCCTGCTTTGAGGTGGGCTCCGGCGGTGAGCCCACCTCAAAGCCGCGACATGTTGGCTGTTTTGTACAGCTGACATGTGCGCGCAATGAGCGGAATCGCGATCCGCCCGCGCCCATTAACTAGTTAAATGCCGCTGTCAAACCCTGACAGCGGCATTTAACTAGCGCTCCCGGCCACGCGGCAGGAAGTGCTCGCACCGCTGACCCCCGTCACATGATCGGGGGTCATCGGTGCATTGCCATAACAACCAGAGGTCTCCTTGAGACCTCTATGGTTGTTGATGGCCGATTGCTTTGAGCGCCACCCTGTGGTCGGCGTTCAAAGCACACCTGCATTTCTGCTACATAGAGGTGATCTCTGCTTCACCTCTATGTAGCAGAGCCGATCGTGTAGTGCATGCTTCTAGCCTCCTATGGAGGCTATTGAAGCATGCCAAAATGAAAAAAAAAAAAAAAAAAAAAAGTGTTGAAAAATATAAAAAAAAATAAAAAATATATAAAAGTTCAAATCACCCCCCTTTCGCCCCAATCAAAATAAAACAATAAAAAAAAACAAACAAACCTACACATATTTGGTATTGCCGAGTTCAGAATCGCCCGATCTATCAATAAAAACAATTATTAACCTGATTGCTAAATGGCGTAGCGAGAAAAAAAATCAAAACGCCAAAATTACATTTTTTTGGTCGCCGCGACATTGCATTAAAATGCAATAACGGCGATCAAAAGAACGTATCTGCACCAAAATGGTATCATTAAAAACGCCAGCTCGGCACGCAAAAAATAAGCCCTCACCCGACCCCAGATCACGAAAATTGAAGACGCTACGGGTATTGGAAAATGGCGCAATTTTTTAAATTTTTTTATTTTTTTTAGCAAAAAAATGGAAATTTGGAAAAAATTTTTACCACTTAGATAAAATAGAACCTATACATGTTTGGTATCTATGAACTCGTAATGACCTGGAGAATCATAATGGCAGGTCAGTTTCAACATTTAGTGAACCTACCAAAAAAGCCAAACAAAAAAATTGTGAGATTGCACTTTTTTTGCAATTTCATTGCACTTGGAATTTTTTTCCCGTTTTCTGTTACACGGCATGGTAAAACCAATGGTATCGTTCAAAAGTACATCTCGTCCCGCAAAAAATAAGCCTCACATGGCCATATTGATGGAAAAATAAAACAGTTATGGCTCTGGGAAGGAGGAGAGCGAAAAACGAAAAAACAAAAAAAGCTCCGGGGGTGAAGGGGCTAAAGTCATTAGTTCTCCACTGGCGAGGTCCCAGCTCTACATTTCCTTGAAACTGATCTGGGCGTTGGAAGCCTTACTGATCTTGACTATTGGGCAAGAGACCACCCAGATGTCAATTACACTTGTGTCTGATTGTCAGGTCTCTAATAGGGTTGACACAGTATGTGAAATCTGTTTCCCTGTGTGTGGGGCTGGGAAATCTGCAATTGTCTAATATAGTATTTATCAAAATCAATAACTCTTGCCGTCATTACTTCTCCGCTGGAGGAGTCCGAGCTGTACATGTCCATGAAATAAAGCTTGTCACTTGATGACCTAAAATCATCTTAAATGTTGACCAAGACACCTTTCAGCTATCAAGCAATTTTATATTATGCCTGCTGGCCATCCCAGTAGAGGTGATACAGTATGTAAAACCTCCCCTTAGCCAATCGAAGATTGGACAGCAAAGTGTGGTACTAATCGAGGTCAGCTTCTTAAAAGAAGCTCAGCAGAAACTTGACAGAGAAAAAAAGAATCTCCTGTCATCATTACTTATTCACTGGAGGGATCCCAGCTTAATACTTCCCTAAAAACTGCTACTTCAACCCTATACAACCCCCACCCTCCCTTAACCTCCCTTCTTTCGAGGTTCACTCTGTCCGTATCTACTCTCCCTCTAATCTCCAAATGGCTGTCATATACCGACCACCGGGCTCAGCCACTGCTTTCATTGACCAATTTTCCACCTGGCTTCTTCACTTTCTCTCTGCTGACATCCCCACCATCATAATGGGAGACTTTAATATCCCTACTGACACCCGTCAACCAGCAGCCTCCAAGCTCCTGGCCCTTACCTCATCCTTTGGACTTATTCGGTGGTCCTCCTCAGCCACCCACACAGACGGACATACGCTAGACCTCATCTTCACCCGCCTCTGTTCCTTATCTAATCTCACAACCTCTCCCTTCCCCTTATCTGACCACCATCTACTCACCTTCTCTTCCTTGTCCTCCTCACCTGCCCCCCACGTCCAGCCAGTACCACATCCTCACAGAAACCTTGCACACCTAAACATTCACAGACTCTCAGACTCTCTTCTACCCCTGTTCTTCATATCTTCACTCCACGACACGGATAGCGCCACCGCTTTCTATTACTCCACCCTCACATCAGCCATAGACTCAGTCACCCCTCTCATGCATAGCAAAGTGCGACAAATCAATAGGCAACCCTGGCATAACAGCCTCACCAAGAAACTCCGACAAGCATCCAGGGTCGCTGAGCGGCGTTGGAAAAAAACACGCCTGCCAGACAACTTCACCACTTTCAAACAAGCTACACTTGCCTTCAAACTAGCCCTCACTTCTGCTAAACAGACCTATTTCACTAACCTTGTATCTTCACTATCCTACAACCCAAAACAACTGTTCAGCACATTTAACTCTCTCCTCCGCCCACCACTGCCACCTCCAACTCCCCTAATCTCTTCTGAGGACTTTGCCACCTACTTCAAAAACAAGATCGACCAAACAAGGCAAACCTTTACTTTTCCACCACCCCAACCACTCCATATACCAGACCTCTGCCCTTCCCCAATAACTTCCCTCTCCAACATAACTGAAGGAGAACTTACTCGCCTCCTTTCCAAATCATACCTCACCACCTGTGCACTTGACCCCATCCCTTCCCACTTGCTCCCCAACCTCACTAACGTGCTCATTCCAGCCCTAACCCATCTCTTCAACCTATCGCTATCTTCTGGTACTTTCCCCTCTGCCTTCAAACATGCCACCATCACACCCATCCTCAAAAAAGCTAACCTTGACCCAACCGCTATGCCCAGCTATCGCCCCATATCACTGCTCCCATTTGCTTCCAAACTCCTTGAACAGCATGTCCATGGTCAACTTTCCTCCCACCTCTCATCTAACTCTCTCCTTGACAACCTCCAATCTGGCTTCCGCCCCACCACTCCACCGAAACTGCTCTGACCAAAATTACTAATGACTTACTCACAGCCACAGCTAACAGACAGTTCTCCATCCTCCTCCTTCTCGATCTGTCCTCTGCTTTCGACACAGTTGACCACCTCCTACTGCTACAGATTCTTTCTTCCCTCAGCATCAAAGGCCTTGCCCTGTCCTGGATTGCCTCATACCTTTCCGACCGCACATTTAGCGTTTCCCACTCACACACTACCTCCTCACCCCTCCCCCTCTCTGTTGGAGTCCTTCAAGGCTCTGTCCTAGGGCCTCTACTTTTTTCCATCTATACCCTTGGCCTAGGACAACTCATAAAGTCCCATGGCTTCCAGTACCACCTATACGCGGACGACACTCAGATCTACCTCTCTGGCTCAGATGTCGCCTCTCTTCTGTCCAGAATCCCAGAGTGTCTGTCAGACATATCCTCCTTCTTCAACTCTCGCTTCCTAAAACTCAATGTAGACAAAACCGAACTCATCATCTTTCCCCCATCTCGCGTATCCCCCCTACCTGAACTATCTATTATAGTAAACAGCATCACACTCTCTCCCGCACCTGAAATCCACTGCCTCGGGGTAACTCTCGATTCTGCCCTGTCCTTCAAACCGCATGTCCAAACCCTTGCCACCTCCTGTCGCCTCCAACTCAAAAATATTGCCAGAATCCGTCCCTTCCTCAGCCCGCAATCTACTAAAACTCTTGTGCATGCCCTCATCATCTCCCGCCTCGATTACTGCAACACCCTCCTCTGTGGCCTCCCCGCTAACTCCCTTGCAACACTCCAGTCTGTCCTCAACTCTGCTGCTCGGCTAATCCACCTCTCTCCTTGCTACTCCCCTGCTTCACCCCTCTGCAAATCCCTCCACTGGCTCCCAATTCCCCAACGAATCCAGTTCAAACTACTAACACTGATCTACAAAGCCATCCACAACCTTTCCCCTCCCTATATCTCTGAACTAATCTCCCACTATCTTCCCTCACGTAATCTTCGATCCTCCCAAGACCTCCTTCTCTCCTCCACACTTATTCGTTCCTCACACAACCGCCTCCAAGATTTTACCCGAATATCCCCCATGCTCTGGAATTCCACGCCTCAACACGTCCGATTATCCATCACCCTCGGATCCTTCAGACGGAATTTGAAAACCCATCTCTTCAGGAAAGCCTACAGCCTGCAATAACCATTCTGCCGCCTCACCAACCACCTTAGCTGCCGCCATGTCACCGACCACCCGAGCTGCCGCCATGTCACCGACCACCCGAGCTGCCGCCACGTGACCGACCACCCGAGCTGCCGCCACGTGACCGACCACCCGAGCTGCCGCCACGTGACCGACCACCCGAGCTGCCGCCACGTGACCGACCACCCGAGCTGCCGCCACGTCACTGACCACCCGAGCTGCCGCCACGTCACTGACCACCCAAGCTGCCGCCACGTCACCGACCACCCGAGCTGCCGCCACGTCACCGACCACCCGAGCTGCCGCCACGTCACCGACCACCCGAGCTGCAGCACACCAACCTCCTGTCTCTTCCCCACTATCCTGAAGAATGTAAGTCCGCAAGGACAGGGTCCTCTCCCCTTTGTACCAGTCTGTCACTGTAAATTTGTTTACTGTTAACGATATCTATAACCCTGTATGTAACCCCTTTTCACATGTACAGCACCATGGAATTAATGGTGCTATATAAATCAATAAAAATAATAAAACTGACGTCATTGGAAGACCTACTAATCTTGAATATTGGCCAGGAGATCACCTATCTATAGTACCTTTAAGTTGCCGATTAAACGATCTATAGGAAGGTTGACATCAGTAAATATGTGGCTGGCCAATCTGTGATTGATTCATTTGGTATTAATTGAGATCAAGAAATTCTCAGCTGGTTAAGAAAGCCCATCAGAATCTTGACGTCTTACTGTTCCTCCTGAAAGGTCTTAGTTCTACACTCTACGGAAATCGATGTTCTCATTGGATGACTTGGAATCTTGAATGTTAACCGAGGAACCTTCTAGCTGTGCAGTAACCTTATATCTGGTGGACATCATATCTGTAGTAAAGTTAACAAAGCATATAAACATTTCCTGGCCAATCTCTTTTCTAATCAAGATTAAAGCAAGCTCAGGAGAAACTTAATCTATCGTCGTTACTTCTCCACTGGACGATTTCAAATTCTAAATTTCTGTACGCAACTGTTGGCTGAGAAACCCCTTTGTCTGTTGGACATCTTGTGTCTTGTAGGGTTGTCTAGTAGGGTTATTACAAAGAAAATAGAAAATCTCTTCTCCTCGGCCAGTATAATATTGGAAAATGTTATTATGATTACAGAGGTCATGAAACCCAAAATTGGTTAAAGATCAGCAGAAACTTTTACATGGGGAAAAAAAAGTATCTTGCGTTCATTACTTTTTCTCTTTAATTGGTACAAAAAAAACCAAAACATTAACAACTTTTTTAAAACAATATTTTCTTTTTTTAATGGGAATATGAAAAGCATATGCAAATGGAGTCTTTTCACATTGCTCCGCGAAAATGAACAAAGTGCTAACCAACTAATTGATACCCTTGTCTTGTGTGCTTTGTGTCTCCGTGTAAATGGTTTTATCTCTGCAAAAAAAATCTGTCATTTAATCCCTTTCATGCAGCCCCTCATTATGGATCTTGCTACGTGATGAATAATTCCTGTCTGTGTATTATTTAGTTTTTTGCTTGAAGCTTTCTATACTAGATGTAAAAGAACATTTTCTCTGGGGTCCCCAGAGGGCAGCTCAAACACTGTTAGATAACGCTGCAATTAGAAGAAATCAAAGTCAATATTGCCTGTAAAATCAAATACTATTAAATAACGGATAATTCTTTCCCAGACGTTGGCCCTTTACTCTTTTGCTATCCGTCTTTTGTATTTTTTTTCTTACCGTTGATATCAATTTTGGAGAATTTGGCTATGTTTTTGTTTGAATCGTGTTTATTGAAGCAAATAAACAATACAGCAATGAAATAAATGGAATACTATCTACTTTTCCGTCATAAAGTTAGTGTCTCAACAATTTTAAAGTTTTATTGGCCAAAGCCAATATTGTCTCTTTTCCAGTTTAATAATAATAATTATTACTATTATAATAGGCAATCATTGGAAAAAAACTATTCGTAACTCCAAATGCGAAGTTACATATATTGATAGTAGCTATCACATGTAAGATGAGGAAAGTTTGAGAAAAGGAAAGGTAGTGAAAGAGGGAAGGAAGAGAAGAAGAAAATAATAAAGATAAAGACAAGAAGATATATTGTAGTTAATTGGGTACAGGGGAGCCGGATTCCTTCCCTCGGGTGAACCCCAACCCCCATCCAATGGTGGACAAGATGGCGACCTGCTGAGTTTGGTTTCAGATCATGGAAACAGGGTAAGTTAAATAAGTAATGTTCAGGATGTAAGAACAGCTGAAACTAATCCAAATATAGATCAGGGTCTAGATAGCCATACATCTAAATCTGGAGTTTCTCAATGCAATCCATGGAGCCCAAGTATTGTAGAATTTGGTAGGATCCCCAGTAGTCTGATTTATCAATTGCGCCATTCTATAAATATCATTAAGTTTCGCAACAAATTCAGAGCATGAGGGGAATTTTTCTTGTTTCCAATACGGGGGTGATCAAGTTCCTAGCAGCCGTGAGGAAATGTCTGAGAAGATTCTTCTTAAATCCAGATATTGACAAGTCACATAAAGACAGGAGGGCTAATTCTGCTGTGGGCCGAACCTTACGAATAGATAGTTTATTATAGAGCTCAAAAATTGACATCCACAATTTCTGTATGGGCGGACAGTCCCACCAGATATGGACATATGTTCCCTTTTCCTCTCCAGCATATATCTGGGATCACTGGGAACATGGCATGTACCAAGGTAGGGCATCTATACCACCTCGACAGGATCTTATAGCTCCTCTCCTGTGACACAGAGGACAGCGAGGATAGGATCTTGTCCCTCTCCTCTTGAGATAGATATCCCCAAATCATTCTCCCATTTTGAAAAAAATATTGGAAAATTGTGCGTTGGGGTATTTGGCTATGTTTTTAATTAGCACTTATGGACTGGTTGGTCATAACTGGAAGCCTAGAGACCATCTTGAAGAAGGAGACAAAAGTAGATGGCACTCTAGCTGGACTTGGGCGTTGTATCAGTAGTGTCTTGATTGGGGTGTGTGGTCTTTAGTCAGTAAAGGTAGTGCAGACAGATAAAAGTATCCGGAAGGAATGGCGAACCACCACATTGATGGTTCCACCTTGTTGGCAATGAGACATTAGATGAAGTGTACAACAAACCTTTTAGCTCAAGTTTGGTAAATTAGGCCCAAAAAAGCTGAGAATCTTCTCATCGGTGGTACTGGGAAGACCGTTTTCTTTTTTCCTGAGTAGAATTAGTTGACATACTTTTTTTCCCAGGGAGCATTGTCTGTAAGAGTTTTCCTACACTAGGTAGTTCTTCGTAAGAAGTATTACCCCGTGAAAGATCTCTTCCTAACTAATCATCCCCATACACATTAGACTAATGTCTGCGAAACCGACAGATCTCGACTGTCTGGTCAACTCTGTGTGTAAAAGAAGTTGCTGGCCAACTGATCATTGGAGGAGATGTCAATCGGGCACAGTCAATCTTGGACTGCCGATTACATTGTTCTCCCGGTGATAAGCCTCCCACAGAAATGTTAGCCTTCGGCTCTTCGTGCAGAACACTGTAGCGCTCGCATGAAGGAGTGCCATTTTGGGGAGACGGCCAAGATGGCTGTTGCCGAAGCATTGTTCAGCCGATTCTTCGTTTGGAGGCCAGCCATCTGTGTATGGTGGCTTAAGACTTTTTTTTTGGGGGGGGGAATCGCATTGTTCTACTTTTGTGGTATAGATTTTTTGATACCTCTGAAGGGTTCACAAATAGAGATGGGCGAACCCAGACGGTAAAGTTCGGGGACCCTGCCAAACACCTAGTGTCCGTGCATGGACCCCAAACACTGGCTTCTCTATGAAGTGGGTGTTACTGTTTGTGTTCGACACCACAAATATCAGCTGTTTCCCATCTGTGTGACCGTGTGAGAAACATCGGCGGCTGTGATCGACGGTAAGTTTATTACCTTCTGTCAGAGAACTACGGTTCCCATGCTGTGAAATGACAGTGTGAGCCAGTAGCTGTGACCGGTAAAAAGGTTACCGCCAGTCACAGGCGTTGACTGATGAGAGGGTACGAATCATACTGATAACAACTAGTGCAGGCGCCACTGATGACCATCATTAGGCTCTTGTACTATAAATAAAAAATAAATTTAAAAAATGACGTGGGACCTCTTCTATTTTTGATAACCATCACAGGCTTGGCTTGATGTCAGTAGCTATAAAACAGATGACATCAACCCCAACCCTAGTACTCCACTTGTCACCGCACCAGGGTAATCTGCATCTAATAGATGCGCCTTTTCTGGGTCAGCTGCGGGCCCCTTATCAGTCAGAGAATACCAGTCCCCAGTTGTCCGCTTTAGCTTGGCTGGTTCTCAAAAATGGGCGGGACCCCACACCATGTGTGTGTTTTTTTTTTATATATATATTATTTCAATAATTTAAATTAAAAAAAATAAAAATAAAAAAAAGGCGTGGGACCCCTCTATTCTTGATAACCAGCCATGATAAAGCTGAGGGCTGCAACCCGCAGTTGTCAGTTTTGCCTGTGCTGGTTGTCAAAAATAGAAGATACACCCCATGTCATTATTTTATAAGCGACGGCTGTTGAATACTCCCATCAGCTGCACCTTCTCTCGCTGTCATCAGACAGCAGGCGTACGCTGATGAGAGTAGTACTCTCATATCAGCCGACTCCTGTGACCCGAGGTAAAAAGTGTGGGGACCGCAGCGCTCTCACTGGCGATGGGGATCTTATTGCTGATCAGAGCCCGTGTTTGCTGTGACGTCACGCAGATGACTGTGTGGCAAACAGTGGATGTTTGGGCTCCCCATTCATCTCAATGAGGTCCGGTTTCGGTACTGTTCTGGTACCCGAACCAAACATTCACGGGTTCACCCATCACTATTCACAATCTTTTTTTCCCTGCAACTGTTCCGCCCTCATTATCTTCCACAAGGGCATCAATCAATATGATGTCTCTGACGCATGTATGTAAAATGAGCCTATAAGTTGTATGTCATTATGGGCGCTGCGCGAGGAGGTAAATGAAGCAAAGGTTCCTTTCCTACTGATCACCGAGACCCGTCTAAATAAAAAGAAACCGCCCGATGGCAGCCATCATCAAGGAGCCTCACCAATAATGGGTTTGCATCAATTTTCGTTCTGAAATAGAAAATCACTGGAGGATTTCTTAATAAATAAAAAAAAAAGTGGGAAGGTGATTGATAATAAAGCTTGCGTGCTTATATGGAAATGTGTGTAGAAAGCTGTCACTACATGTATAAAGTGAACAGAGGGCATCTCGCTACTGCCAAGTTGGGTAACCCATTAAAGCCTTTTATTTTCAAGTTGCCCCTTTTTTTTTTTTTTTTTTTCATTTGTCTTGGAGACGTCATGTGCCAAGGAAATGGTGCAATTACATAAAGAAAAATATCGTAGTTTACGGAACAACTTCCATGGCAATGAGTTTTTTTTTCTTTTGAGATTTTTTTGGATCTGAAAAACCCCTCATACCTTGCTGCAGTTAGTTGTAAATAAACAAAATAGGCTGTGCTCCCCCTCCCCGGGTCCAGTTCTGAGTTCCCACCGCTGTTTCTAGTGTCTGTTATTGCCTGCAGCGCGGTCGATGTGACTTCACTTAATGTGGTCTTCAGCTCTGTGTCGTGCCATCAACTTGGGCAAAGCCGTTAAGCTTACAGATTGGCTACAGTGCTGTCGACTTGATGTCAGCACTGCAGATTATCACAGACTCCGGGAGCAGTGGTGAGGACGCAGTGCTGGACCTGGGGACAGTGAGTAAACGTATTATTATTAATAATAATAATAATAATAATATTTTGAAATCAAAATGCGCCAGTGGAGACTGGTTTTCCAAAACTGGAAAACATCTTTAATCATTATTTTATTTTTTTTATCATTTTGTGAGAGAGGGCCAGGGTCGTAGTCGTGACTGAGACTATCTGCTTACACGTGCCCTGGCCTCCCGCCACACGCAAACAGTGTCCCCTATTTAGCGTACCTTCAGCTACATCATCTGCACCGTCAGGGTCCCATCTGAGCGGCCGAAGTTCTGCTGCTGGTGGTGTTACACAAATAGAGACAGAGTTCACGTTCAACTTTAAACAGACAACTTTACTGGTTTCTTCTCTCAGCACATCCATGTCTTTTGCAGCATCCACATAAGATTCCACACAGTTTATATCCTTCGCTTTCCCTGTGCTTTTTCCTATGTCTTTCACTTCATATCCGGGACTTCCCGACCCGCATGGTATCGCACTGTCCTCCCTGTCCGGCTTGACTACTCTTTTGAGTTCACCTGTCCGTTTCGCACCAGACATAAGGGCGTCTGCCCAAGTAGCAGGCTGCCACGTTTTTGGGAGCGACCTGCTTTACTGTCCTGCTGTGACTCTTGCTCTCACTATTGATGTCTTCGCTTCTTTCTCTGCTGCTGTCACTGCTGCACTTTTGGCCTGGTTGCCCTGGACGACTGGGTCCCTTTGCTTCAATGTTGCGGGGCCCCCTGTGTCGCCCTGGGCTCGAAGGCCCTCCGGGATTTCCCGGGATCACTGGCCCCTCCTGAGCTGTCTCAGCTCCCTGGTTCCACTGACTAGAAAACAGGAAATTCCATTTCTTACCCACAGCAGGCCCCTCCTAATTTAACTGTTACTGTTACTGAGTTCCTATCTCTAATCTCATTGTGCTATAATGCCCCCCTCTAGTGGCTGTTACTACGCTTTCCCTATATTTAATATACAAATGGTAGCATGAAGAACATAAGTGTTACAAAACACAACAGTAGATATATATATAAATTGAACATACAGCATTTAGTACCAGCTTCAACCGAGACTTGCTTAAAGGAGTGGGGGCATACACCAGTCTCTGTCACCCCTTTTTTTTTTTTTTGCTTTGTAATCATAGAGAAGCATGATGTAGGGGCAGAGACCCTGATTCCAGCAATGTATCGTTTACTGGACTGTGTTTTGCGATTTCAATAAAATTAGAGTTTTATCAGCAGTAGATTATCACTACAGGACTAGGTGTCTCGTGCCTCCTGTTCCAACCACGCCCACAGCATCGATTGACAGCCTTTTGACAGTACACAGTATACACAGAAATCTGCCTATCAGTGGTGGGGTCAGGGTTATGCACAGCTCAGCATTCAAGCTCTGCTAGATCTGCAGCAGAGAAAGCATAAATTGGAACACAATAGTTGCACCCAGTAAACAAAGTGATACAACCCTGGAAGCGGTGTCTCTGTCCCTACATCATACTGCTGTCAGATTATATGATGAAAACTTGCTGACAGATTACCTTTAAATAAAAAAAACATTTTGCATTGATAAGTCTTCCATAAATGGCCTATGTTCACACGTTGCGGATTTTGCTGCGGATCCAATTCTGGCAGGCTGTTCCTGGTGCAGACGCATCGGGGTAATGGGATTAGGGATTGGTGCCAGCAGCTGTCGCGGACACCAAGCCCGAGCTTTAGTAACAAAGCTCGGCACCCTCATTACTAAACCTGTAAGTAAAGAGTTAAATAAATACACACACTGAGAATATAGTATCGTAGTTTGCTGCGATTGTCCTCGTATTTTGGATGAGATTCACCAATGCGAGTCAATGGGTGTGAGAAAAGACTTGCACGTCACGCGGACCATGCTTTTACCGTCTGATTTTTTTTTTTATAACACATCCATGTTCTTGAAAACCCGACATTTCATCTGCCGCATACCATAAAATCGCAGCATGACCCGACAGAATAGAATGGATATATACACACAATAGATATAGTCACATGTATAATTAGTATAGTGTGTGTGTGTGTGCAACTTACTGTACATGTATTTAATGAATTATTATTTTTATGAAAAAAATGGTGTGGGCTCCTGTATAATTTTCATAACCAGCAGGTGGAAAGCCAACAGTTGGGGGCAGATGTTTATAGCCTGGGAAGAGGGTAATACCCATGGAGCTTCCCAGGATATTAATATCAGCTCACAGCTGTATACTTATCCTTTACTGGCTATTAAAATGGGGGACCCCAAAAAAAGATGTAGGGTCCCCCTATAATTAATAACCAGCAAAGGCTAGTCATACAGCTGCCAGCTGATATTAATAGCCTAGGAAAGGGCCATGGATATTGGCCCCCTCCCAGGATAAAAACATCAGCTCTCAGCTGCCCCATATATGTATGTATATGTGTATATATGTTGCCATGAAACCAGTTTAATGCAATTTCATGTCATCCAAGAAAGAGTAATATGGGGGGCTATAGGGTGACCAACCTAGCTAACATTGGACAGCCAAAGTCTCTTTGTAGCCCTAGCCAAATGCCTGTTTTTTTCATCATTGGAGTCTATTGGTGGCATGTGGCTGATGGATGACCTCCACCCTGTGAACATGTATCTTCCATATCTGTCTGTTTCGGCCTCTATCTATTACTAATATTGCTGCGTTGTGCCTTCGGGGCTGTTCCGGATAACTGTCATATGCTGAACGTTTCTATTGTGCGGGTTTTCAGTCCCGCGCCTCCGGAAATGCCTCCACTCTCAATGTGCTGGAACGAGCTCATTTCTATGTTAATACAAACATTTGCAGGACGGGATTATTGTGTTTGCAGCACATTGAATTGTACCGCTCCCCACAGAGGAGAAGGCTTTCTTTATATTCTCTTCCATTGAAGAATGAACCGTCACAGCGTGACATATTTATGCGATTCCAAATAATCTCTGTGGATGCCAATTCAAAATAAATCAGGTTCATCGCCTCCTTCCAAGACGTCCCGATTCCCTTCAGCGGAGCTTTTAAGAAACTCGGCGCGCGTTAGCCTGCAACATTTTAATGCTTTCGAAAGGCGCCATCCTTCATCTGTACATCAGGCCGTCTCCGAGGGGGGTCAGGATGGAGGCAGCCATGTTGTTTGCTTAACTGAGGCTCAGGTTACATGCCCTATCACATCGGAGGATTGACTATACGGCAATAATAGAATACTCCTCTAATATTGAGCTTGCGCCTTTCTTCTTTCTCTATAGATGGCTGCCGGCTGAACGCTCATATGTTTGACAGTGACTACTCTCACCTCACTACCAAACACATCTCCTCTGGATTCAGAAGATCTGTTTCAATATAATTTGTATACAGCCGTCCCTTATTTACTCCATTATTCTCCCAGTTCCTGACAACAGGATTTGCCCCTATTAACTAATGGCAGAGCTGCATTTGTCAAACTAATTTCTGTTACCGTCTTTTCAGTTAGTCCACCGAGGACTCTCAATTCTAAGTATCCGATGTTTTTTTTCATGCTGATTCCAGTATAAAACCCCCACCCCCTGAAAAAGCACTAGCTAAACGCTCAAGAGAATGAACATAAGCATTTCTATGTAAAAACGACTTTCTGTTCTCATGTTCAGGTTCTTTAGGTGGCTTTTTTAAAAGCTTCAGGTTTCCAAAGACACCATAGCGGTGAAAAGAAGTGAGTGAGCCATTCTTCAGGAGTTTACTCCAAACCGAGGAAGAAGGTCACAAGTTTCTCTTTACCGTTGGTGAAGATACTCCTAAACCACTTAGTTGAATAACATCAACTGGTATTGTCCCATTGTACTCCCTACACACGTGTGTCCTGCTGTGCAGGGCTGTGGAGTCGGAGTCCATTTTGGTGGAGTCGATGTCATGGAAATTGAGGAGTCGGAGGTTTGGCTTACCGACTCCACAGCCGTTCTTCTTCGGTCCACTGATTTGTGTTCATGTGTTTTGTGTACATATATGACCTAGAATCCAACAACTTTTCTTCTATGCATCTATCCTGTACTATGAATGTGTCTTGAGTAGCGCGGTAGTGTGTACTGATACCACTTTCTTTAAGACTAGCGGTAATATTGCTTATTCCTTGTGATTTCCATATGGCTTTCTTGACTTTTGCTCTCAAAAGGTCTTCTTCTCCTCTTAAAATAGTTTGTCTACTACTTTATCATTGATGACCCCAACCGATCAATGTCTAATCAGTTGGGGTCCGACACCGGAAACCTGTGCCGATCAGCTGTTCTGTGTTGGCGGCTTGAACTGCTCAGTTGTGGAGCTGCTCCGTCTTCTGGTGGTGGCCGCGGCCAGGTGCTGCACATCCGCCTCCTATCACCGGCACTGGATTTCCGACAAGTTTACATCCCGTGACACATCGGCAAGCAATGACTGTCTGTGTATTATGGGTTTTTGCTTTAGCTCTTCTCACATCTATCTCTGGAATTTGAGATCTTTTGCCAAACCAGGATGAGTGTCGTGATATTTCCTGTTGGTGATTATTTTCTTCCTATTGAACAGCTGTTCTTTATATTGCTTTATTGGCTTTGGTTTTCTTGGAGGGGAGCGCGGGAACCACAGAAATTCAGCCTCCGGTATTCTTTATTGCCTCCTGTATTTGATAGTTAAAACTTTTCAGCTTTAAAGGAAAACGCCGGTGAAAAATAAGTTGACATTTATTTTTACAGCTGTTAACTCTTTCCTCTTATCGGCGGAGTTTAGATTGCCGGTGCTAGGAAATTGCATGATAAGGTGGAGTCTTATCTCCCGCTTACACATTAGACGAACATGGGCCGAACCTGTCGATATCCAGCATGACTGATTTTGCCGATCCTGTTGTCTGGCGGTGGCTTTCTTTTAGAGAACACGATTGTTCAGTAGAGCAATCACTCCTGTGTATGGGAGAGCCGGGTGAGATAGCTGCCGGCTGACCGACCAAACCGTCATTTGGCCAAAAGGCATCTAACGTGTATGGGGGGGCTTTAGTTTGTTGGTTTATGTAATCCCCTTGTTACCTTCTAGAAACCATACTATAACCACAAAGCTTGAACCATGCCTACTCATTACTGTGTTTGGCTGTTACGTGATGTCAAACTATGGACTCGACTTTTCATGAAGTGGCTTTTTTTTGTTCTCATTGGATTGTGCACATTATAGATTTAGACTGGAGGCAATAACTCAAAGGGACCAATATGGAAGCAAGGAGTTAAGAAACATGTAAGAAACAAGCCAGGATATGTGTTACACCTTAGATTCCTCAAATTATACCCCTTTTGTTCTGATGACAGCTTTTTACTGCCTTGGCGTTAATTTAGGCAGCTTCATCAGGTCGTCACCTGGAATGGCTTCCAGGAGTCTTGGAGGAGTTCCCTCAGGTGCTGATCATTTGTCAGCTGCTTTGCCTTCACTGTGTGGTCCACCTCATCCCAAACCATCATCGTTGGGTTGAGCTCGAGTAATGGAGGTGATGTAATTTGACGCAGCACTCGCGCTTCCCTGTCCTCCTTAGTCACATAGCCCTTGTATTCCCTAGAAATGTGCCTTTTGCAACATAAATGATTGACCCAATAAGCGCAGACCACATGGAGTGGCATGTCTCTGCAGAATGCTATAGTAGCCATACTTGGTAAGGGTACCTCGAATTCTTCTTAAATCACCAGCTTAGAACCCCCGGACCATCGCTTTTTCCTCCATGCTTCACAGAGGGCTCCATACTTGTAGAAGGCATTCACTCACCTTCTCTGTGCCTCACAAAGATATGGGGCTTAGTAGTAAAATTCTCACATTTTGCCCCATCAGATTATAGTACTGATTTCTACTGATCTATTGTCATGTCTTTGTGTTGCTTGACTCTACCAAAAAGTCCTACTTCTCAGTCTTCGATGGACAGTTAATGTTGAGTTGTGTCTGCTACTTGATTCTCGGCAATTCTTGGTCATCCTTTCCAGGGGTGGCCTCATGAGAGCCAATTTCATCATCTTCATTGATGGTTTTCACGAATGCACTTTGAAGATGCCTTCAACGTTCTAGCAATTTTCAGAATTGACTGATCTTCAAGTCTTATAGTAATGATGGACTGCTGTTTGTCTTTGCTTAGTTGAGTCGTTCTTGCCATTTTCTGGCTTAGAACAGTTGAGGAGTAGGAATGAACAATGGACAGAGCTGTGTACCAACATGGCCTCTGCAGAACCTACCTAATCGCAAAGAATTTCTGAAGGTCTGTGACTCCACAAATGAACTCTTGATGAGGCAGACCTGTTCATTGGAAGCCAGCTTTGGTAGCAGCTTATGCCAAGGGAGTGCAAAGCTGTCATCTGCGTAAAAGGGGGCTACTTCGAGGAATCTAAGGTGTAACACACATTCTGGTTTTGTTTCGCGCGTGTTTTTTTTACTCTTCCTTTCCATTTGTGCTCCCTCCTGATTTTGCCGCCTTCAGTCTGAATCTCCAATGTGCACATTCTAATAAAAACAAGCAAAACCATTGTAGGCTTTTCCAAATTTTTTTCCTGTTATAATGGGTGGAAAAAAAAATAAAATTTACTGTTGGCAACTGACAGTCAGTAACACAGGTCCCCCTAGTTGCTACAGTGTAGGAGCTAACACGGGTAGCCCCAAGCCCTAATGGTGCCATTTGGCTTTGCTGGTACATTATGGCTTTTATATTGGAACAATGTGCACATTTTTCCCATTTAGAACTACGCAGGAACGTCATTTGTCCTGCTCGGCTTCTTCTCTAGTGCACGCTCAGTACAGTGCAGTCCAGGCAGTGAATAATCCAAATAACCAAATTTAGGTTCTGGTGACCAGATCTTTGGCATACGATGAAACATTCTTCTATAGAAAAATATATAATCGTTTTTTCTTTTTTTTCCTGGTGATGCAAAATCCTGCATGTGCCACTGCCTGTTGGATGTTTTGACAAGGAATTGGCAGCTGTGACGACTGGTAATGCAGAAGACTCTTTAAAGGTCACCATAGATCTGTTGTCACATTCCATTGAGTATAAAGAACTTTCCAGTCCTTAAATGGGAGACATAAAAAAAAATTCTCATTATTTATCTGATTTGATGTTGCTGCTTTGATGATCATCGTAGGTACAGGATATTTGCCAGTAAGTAAATGACCGTTGTAAAACTCTACAAAGCTTCAGTGCAAGGATTGTTCTGCTGCAGTGTTAACAAGCCTTCCTACAGGAGAACATTTGTGGTAAAAAATTGGACAAAGTCTAAAAGTATGTTACCCTTTTATTGATGCACTAGAATTATGGGGAACATTTAGGTCCCTTTTGAAACCTTTGCATTGGCACCAGAACTTGTCGGACCCCTTAAAGTGGTGCTCGTTAAAAATGTTCTTAGCAATGGATGCTGACAAAGGACAAAGGAAGAATATGAACAGTAGCCATCATTGATGTGGCTCATTCTTTTCCGAGGAATTTTCCAATGTACTAATATATTGACTTTTTTGATTCTTGTAGGATTTGGTAAATATAGAAATGTTCCTGACTGCAAAAGAAGTGGAGGAATCCCTTGAAAGACAAGAAACCATGACCTGCCTGGCATGGTGCCACGATAACAAGTCCAGACTTAGGAAAATGAAGGTACGGGAAGCCATGGCTCATTTACGGTGATACACTTTGGGTATTTTTGCAAGGTTTCAGGATAGACCACAAATGTTGTCGTAGTTTTTGGGTTGTAGGCATAGCTATTATGGATGGAGGGTTGGGGCTAAAATGGGCCACCGCCAAAGGATCTTAATGACGAAGGGTAGAGATGAGCCAAATTTTGAATTCTGGAGATTGTCTTGAATTCAGTCTGGAAATTCGAACGTGCCTTTATATGGTCTGAAGTCTCTACAGATCCTAGAGCAGGATAAGCAAAAGATAACAAAGTCCATGCATGCAGCTTCCCTCCCGTTCCTCGT
The DNA here is from genome assembly GCF_051348905.1 of Ranitomeya variabilis. Classification (NCBI taxonomy): domain Eukaryota; kingdom Metazoa; phylum Chordata; class Amphibia; order Anura; family Dendrobatidae; genus Ranitomeya; species Ranitomeya variabilis. The sequence goes on along the minus strand of NC_135232.1, from coordinate 1,115,706,821 downwards.
CTAGGTACCTATGGTCACTGACTAAGCCTAATGCAATGTCACAACGTTCTTCAGCCGCAACATCATAAACTGGTGAGGCCTAGTCGGTGCCGGAGGTGCCAAATATCACTTTGAAAATAGAAGAGGATCAGAGCAACCTAGAAGAGGACCTGACTGGGTACTGCCCAGAGACAAGTGAGGGCCAGGGAAATGGGAAATAATATATTTTTTTTAAACCCTTCCCAACCCTTTAAAATCAAGCTAATTTTGTTGGATTCACCCGAAGCAAATCACAAATATGTATTCTGACAATTCTTGAGTTTTTGTAAAATTCAAGCTTTTGGTTCACCTTGGATTAATTCTCTTAACGCTAGTGATTGGGATTTTCCCCACAAAAAAGGGTGGAATCTGTCTGGAAATGGAAAAAGTTTAAGTTCATGGAGTCGAGGAGGTTTCATGGAGTCAAGGAGGTGGGAGGTGCTCTGGGGTAGTAATGGTATCCTTAAGGTTGGTGGACATAGTAGGATGGCGTCTTGGGCTATTTGGCCCCAGGCTTACTGATTGCACCCCTGCAGTTATTACGTCTTGAGGAAATGCCGGTGGAACTGTAAGTACAAAGTAAGCTGCCAAACAAGTAATTAGTCTTGTGACAAGTGGGACTTGACAAATGCAAATATCCAATATCCGGCAGAGAGGATGAAGTCCCGAGATTAATCATCAGATCAGTGCACATTGCGTAAGGCTCTTGATTCAAAATGTCAAAGCTACAGACCTTCACGTTCCTGGGAAAAGGTGTAAAACTGATTACTGTAATAAGTCGGCTCCACACTTAGCCATAGGCAGCGTGGTATACGGTATATACTGGTCAGGGACACTGGAGAATAATGCACAGAATGTGAGTATTGTGGAGCTGAGAGCTAGATCTACGGACATTAATGGGGTTATCCATGACTACCGTCAATATCCGATCACAACATTGTTGGTTTGTGTTCCAGTCACAAAGTGGCGGTAATTACTAATAATGTTTAGACTTATTTTATGATACAAGTAATGTCTCATGTTCTTTACCTTCTCCAGAGCTGCCTGGAGTTCAGCCTGAGGATCCAGGAGTTCATAGAGCTAATCCGACAGAACAAGAGACTGGACGCTGTTAGGTAAGAACTCCGAGTGCCGTATTCCGTATGGAGAGTAGAAATATACCGCACATCTGACCGTATAGAAGTGGAGGGGATGCAACAGATGGTTAGGGGCCAAAACATTGCCCAGATGATAAATGTATGAGGTGTTGTCTCCATATTACATCTTCTGCATAGTATATATGGTCATTCTTCAGGATGACCTTTCACTTTCCATAAATGTGTTTTTTTTTTTTTTTTGTTTTTGTTTTTGATAACCTTGTGTAAAAGACACTGTTCTCCTGAATCCTTCATTGTTTTTCTTTTGTTCCTACTCCTTTCTTTTACTGAGATATGGTCCTTTCTTCCCTGTATATAATTCTAGTCTAGTTAGCCAAGTGGGCCTCAAGTCCTCCATATATAATGGGCACCACATAGCCCTCCATACAGTATAATGGGCACCACATAGCCCTCCATACAGTATAATGGGCACCGCATAGCCCTCCATACAGTATAATGGGCACCACATAGCCCTCCATATAGTATAATGGGCACCACATAGCCCTCCTTATAGTATAATGAGCCCCGCATAGGCCTCCCTATACTATAATGAGCCCTGCATAGGCCTCCGTATACTATAATGTGTCCCACATCCTCCATATAGTATAATGGGCCACACGTAGCCCTCCATACAGTATAATGGGCTCCACGTAGCCCTCCATACAGTATAATGGGCACCACATAGTCCTCCATACAGTATATTGGGCTCCACATAGTGCTTCATACAGTATAATGGGCTCCACATAGTGCTCCATACAGTATAATGGGCTTCACATAGCCCTCCATACAGTATAATGGACCCCCACATAGCGCTCCATACAGTATTGTGGGCTCCACATCTAGCAGCCCTCTCCTTCTGGCTAACCAGTTAGATGCTGATTTTGACTGCAGCTGCAGGAGTTTCATCAGGAGGCGGCTATTTGTATCAGCAGTTTCCTGCAGCTGATCAAGCAGCAGGAATTGCCCCACTGCCAGATGGTGGGACTGATCTACTCGGCATGTGTGACCACCAGCACGGGACTCGAGGACATTCTAAAATATAAGGAAATAACTGCAGTGGGCGCCATAATGAGTATTTTAACTGCAGGAGGATTTTAACGCACAATTGATATCCACTTTAAAACGCAAGAGTAATAACCCGCTGCTGCGTGAGGCGGCATTACGACAAGTAGCAATTTGAGGCATGACTATAAAAATCGGCCCTGAAAGCGCGTTCAGCAATGAGTCCTAATGGCTGCAAATGTAGAGTAGCATCAGATTAAAATCTTGGACTATCAGCAATTCCTTATACACAAGATAAGCAGGCGGCGAAGCCAAGGATGCACTAATTTTTTTTTACCATAAATTTCAGTGGACAGCAGGGGGAAGCCTGTGCTAGAACTGTGTGTGGGTCCCTTGCTCTATAACAGTGGTGACTGTGGACTATTGAATCCTTGCAGTGCGCATGTGACTGTAAGTATGCGATTTGCATGTCACGTGCAGACTAGACTTGAATTGAGCCAGGCTGCACATGTCTAGTCGGTATGTGGCCGGAAGTATGGGAATTACATACCGTACTTGTGGTAACGTGACCGCCCGCTCTCAGCGTCGGCATCGGAGAATTCTCACAGCGTGCACTGAAGATTCACAAGCCTGCAGTCACATAGAGCAACTGCAAACTTTAACCTCAAGCCCTGGACAACCCTTTTAAAGAAATTTGAACAGTTTTGGGTATTTTTTTTTCTTAAATTTTTTTGACTAAAAGTCATTTTGGCAATAGAGTTTCGTTAAAAATGTGGCACCGATTGCCTTCTATAGTCACAATGTTAAATGGTCAATTGCTGCCTGCAGAATGAGTTATCTGAGAGTCAGTCAGTGAGCTCATTTTGCCAGGAGAGGTTATAACTCTTGTATCTGTCTTTCACTGAGCTCCTCTCAGCTGATTTATGACCACATGAAAGTTTGATATGGTCCTAAATCACCTGAATAACTTTTTTTTCTAAGAGTATATATATATATATATCTCTTAGACCTGATGAGGCTGGTCTGCTTGCTTTGAAAATGCATGTCCATTTATATTTTGAGTCTGGTGACTGATCTGCACTAGCCTCCTGCAGGGGTAAATGTAAAATTACATGGCGACCATTAAAAGAAAGGCTGTCTATGAAGTGCTCAGATATGCGGGGGCTGATGGAGCAGGAGACCCTGTTACAGAGCACGTAGTGGGGGCCTAATATCCTAGTGGGGTATATGGACATGGAATGTCAGGGTGGGACAATCACTTTTAAAGGTGGTGAGTGTTTATTGATAGGTGATATACAGATTATCACTAGAACCGGGCGTCCGTACATGACCAAGGTGGAGTGTCGAGGGTCCTGCTCCACAATCACTCCATTCATGCTCGTCCCTTGGTCATGCAGTAGGGAGGGATGGGGGTCTCGGGGCCTTCGTTCTTGCAGTCGTTGGAGTTTCTAGAACGTAGCATCGGTCATGATTGGTAAATCTCACAGGCAGACCTAGGGAGGCCGATCCGGACCCTGGCGGCTTTTGAGACCCATTGGCACAGAAGAAGCCCCCTCTGTCAAAATCTTTAGATGCTGCATCTAAATGACCAGCATCGGAGATAACTCTGATCCTGACCCTTTTATTGGATGTCGGCAGTACGTTACAGCTGGAATCTGTTGCTGATCGGTTCCTTCCAAATCACAGGTTGGTCCCGCCTTTTAGACCCCTAGAGATCTACCGTAAACAAACTGTCCTGCAGTGCCCCCACAGGGGAAATAAAGCATTGCATGGTGCCTATTGACACCAGTGGACAGTCCAAGCATTGCAGACACTCTGTGACCACTCCTAACTCCGGAGTTCTATCCCCCCGATCTTGTGATTGGAGGGGGTCCCTGTGGTCGGACCCCCAGCCGTGAGATGACCCCTGTTAAGCTGTATTTGGCGCTTGTTTTTCAGTACTGTCTCTTGAATTAATTCTTGCCTCCTTCCTTCCAGACATGCGAGGAAACATTTTAGTCAGGCAGAAGGAAGTCAGTTGGATGAAGTGCGACAAGTGATGGGGATGCTGGCCTTTCCTTCAGACACGCACATCTCTCCCTACAAGGTGAGTGCGGCCTGGGTACGGCCCGCCGTGAGTGACCTGATGGGCTAAGGAAAATACACAGCAAAATTTGCTGAAGATTTCCATTTGCGTAAGGGGAGATCCGCAGCGTAGATCGGCACGTTAAACCATAAAAATGTGCACTGCAGGCCGATTTACATCCAGGCGTCACATTCATGTTATGTAGCGTGTGCATAAATTTAGCTGCAGATGTAAGACACACTGGCCCTACAGGGGTAATAAAAAAATAATCTAACTCTGGTGCCCTTTAGAGTTTTGCAGCGTTGACATATGGTCTACAATTTGTGACCGCTGCAGCCAATTATTGGCTTCACAGATCACATACCAGGGTATGACTGCGAAGACCAGTGATTGACGGCAGTGGTCATGTGTCCTGTTAACAAAGGACTCTGCAGAGGAGCAGTGAGGCAGCGCCCGAGTGGTAGAATAGTTCCACCGCAAACCACCTTCTCACATGTCGTGGACTCCTTTTCTTATGTGCGGTTGGATCTATTAGCTTGGATCCACATTCATTTAGGATTCCAAGATTCCAGTTATTTCTTGGAGATTTCTGTTTTAATTGTACATCATCCTTTTATTTCACCTTAAAGGGAAGCGGTCAAATACTACTTGCTTCTATGGGTAGGTTAAAGTGAGTCTGTCGACAGAAAATGACAGTTCCAACCAATCACAGGTGCCCAGTGCATCCGTGGTGCGGCCAGAGAGTTTGTGGCGCCCGTGGTGCGGCCAGAGAGTTTGTGGCGCCCGTGGTGCGGCCAGAGAGTTTGTGGCGCCCGTGGTGCGGCCAGAATGTTTGTGGTGCCCGTGGTGTGGCCAGTGAGTTTGTGGCGCGGCCAGAGAGTTTGTGGCGCTCGTGGTGCAGCCAGAGAGTTTGTGGCGCCCGTGGTGCGGCCAGAGAGTTTGTGGCTCCTGTGGTGTGGCCAGAGAGTTTGTGGTGCGGCCAGAGAGTTTGTGGCGCCCGTGGTGCGGCCAGAGAGTTTGTGGCGCCCGTGGTGCGGCCAGAGAGTTTGTGGCGCCCGTGGTGCGGCCAGAGAGGTAGGTTTGGAGCACCTTCCCATTTACCATACTTGTTTTCCATCTATCTTCACCATTCTCTGACCCACATAAACCCCGAGAGTTTGGGTGCGCCATGCATAAGGTATAATATCATTAATGTAGACTTTTTGGAAAGTTGCTTAACTCTGCATTTAGGAAGCAAAGGAGCAATAAAAAAAATGAGGGTGTCCATAGCCTCTAAGGCCTCGGAGATCTGAACTGGAGAGATATCTACACATGTAAGTGATGTTCTAAGCCCGGAGTTTGGATCACACAAGAAATGTGTAATACCGTGTAATTAACCTCCTCGCTTTCCATCCAGTCCCTGCGGATCGCCCGGTAGGGGAGACAGCGGTAAATTACAGGTTCTGTCCGCCAAGCTATAATCACCATTTCGGGATTTGCTGTCATCTTCCGCTCTTCATCAGTGAGTGATCTCTCCTGGTCTGTCTGTGCTTAGAGTGGAGATATTTGTCTTTTTAGAGTTCCTCTTTCCAAAGAAAGGGCGATATCTGATCAGGTCCCTCTTTATTGGTTGGTCACGTAATGGTCGGTGGAGGTCTCAGAACTGGGACCACCAGTGATCGGGAGAGTTGAGACGTAGCGGTGGTTTAAATGATCAAGGCTCGTGCAGGTCCTTGCTCGGCCTCGTGGCCGGGAGTGGTGCTGTACAGAGAGAGATTACATAAGCACTGTCTCCTCTTCATTCTTGGGGTTAGTAGGGTTCCCAGAGGTCTAGACACCCAAGAAGCCGTCTCAGATGAGAGCGCAGTGTAGTCTAGATCCTGGTCCGAACTGTCAATCACAAGGAGCGCTCCGCCCCGCTGTGCACCAGGAAACTGGGAGGCAGGGGAGCAATGTGCTCCTGAAGATTCATTTTGATAGTAAACCTATATAATGACTGTGATAAGACCTCTCTGTAATGATCCCCTTATTTCTAGGACCTCCTGGACCCCGCCCGGTGGCGTATGCTCATCCAACAGTTCCGCTATGACAACTATAGACTACACCAACTGGGAAACAACTCGGTCTTTACCATAACTCTGCAAGCAGGGCTGTCTGCCATCAAAACACCGTATCCTTCACACTGCGGACCCCTGGATTGTGCGGCCTCAAAGTCTTCAGTGTCTGTCGGTGATACCCCTGGATCTGGGCTGCACGCTCTGCCAAAATGTTTTTTGGAGTTCATGTATTACTTGGGGCATTTTTGCTCAGGGGCGTAATGATTGCTATTGTAGAGGGTGTAATCAGGTCCGTAAAGGAGAGGGACCCGACGTCTCCAGCGCCCGTGTCAGCTGGATGTGAGTCCGACGATGTGTATTCTGCTGTAATGTATTGCGGTGTAGAGACATGCCGGCTCCCTGCACTGCAATAAATGACTCCGGCCAATCGGAGGCCGGCAGCTGACGCCGGCATGCTCATCAGGGCCGGGCTTCCCAGAGTCAGCTGCTGGCATCTGCGCCGGGTATGGAAGAGGACGCGGAGAAAGGAAAGTACACAGAATTTATTTTTTTTAAATGTGTTGTGGCAAAGGGAGGACATTATACCAGGAAGGGGCCCAGGATGGAAGACATCATGCCAGGATGGGGGACATTATACCAGGAAGGAGCCCAGGATGAGGGACATTACACCAGGAAGGGGCCCAGGATGGAGGACATTACACTAGGGAGGGGCCCAGGATGAGGGACATTATACCAGGAACGGACCCATGATAGGCTACATTATACCAGGAAGGGGCACAGGATGGGGTCATTATTCCAGGAAGGGGCACAAGATGGGGGTCATTATTCCAGGAAGGGGCCCAGGATGGGGGGTCATTAATCCAGGAAGGGGCCCAGGATGGGGGTTATTATTCCAGGATGGGGCCCAGGATGGGGGACATGATTACAGGAAGGGGCCCAGGATGAGGGTCATTATTCCAGGATGGGGGTCATTATTCCAGGAAAGGGCCCAGAATGGGGGTCATTATTCTAGGAAGCGGCCCAGGAAAGGGGTCATTAATCCAGGAAGGGGCCCAGGATGGGGGTCATTATTCCTGGATGGGGCCCAGGATGGGGGACATGATTACATGAAGGGGCCCAGGATGAGGGTCATTATTCCAGGATGGGGGTGATTATTCCAGGAAAGGGCCCAGGATGGGGGTCATTATTCCAGGAAGGGGCCCAGGATGGGGGTCATTATTCTACGAAGGGGCCCAGGATGGGGGTCATTATTCCAGGAAGGGGCCCAGGATGGGGGTCATTATTCCAGGAAAGGGCCCAGGATGGGGGTCATTATTCTACGAAGGGGCCCAGGATGAGGGTCATTATTCCAGGAAGGGGCCCAGGATGGGGGTCATTATTCCAGGAAGGGGCCCAGGATGGGGGTCATTATTCCAGGAAGGGACCCAGGATGGAGGTCATTATTACAGGAAAGGGCCCAGGATGGGGGTCATTATTCCACGAAGGGGCCCAGGATGGGGGTCATTATTCCAGGAAGGGGCCCAGGATGGAGGTCATTATTACAGGAAAGGGCCCAGGATGGTGGTCATTATTACAGGAAGGGGCCCAGGATGGAGGTCATTATTACAGGAAAGGGCCCAGGATGGGGGTCATTATTCCAGGAAGGGGCCCAGGATGGAGGTCATTATTACAGGAAAGGGCCCAGGATGGAGGTCATTATTCCACGAAGGGGCCCAGGAAGGGGGTCATTATTCCAGGAAGGGGCCCAGGATGGGGGTCATTATTCCAGGAAAGGGCCCAGGATGGGGGTCATTATTCCAGGAAAGGGCCCAGGATGGGGGTCATTATTCCAGGAAGGGGCCCAGGATGGAGGTCATTATTACAGGAAAGGGCCCAGGATGGGGGTCATTATTCCACGAAGGGGCCCAGGATGGGGGTCATTATTCCAGGAAAGGGCCCAGGATGGGGGTCATTATTCCAGGAAGGGGCCCAGGATGGAGGTCATTATTACAGGAAAGGGCCCAGGATGGGGGTCATTATTCCACGAAGGGGCCCAGGAAGGGGGTCATTATTCCAGGAAGGGGCCCAGGATGGGGGTCATTATTCCAGGAAGGGGCCCAGGTTGTTAGTCATTATTTCAGAAAGGGGCCCGGGACGGGGGACATCATTACATGGGGGGCAAACACGTATATCTTTATAAGATCTGGAACGCTACAAGGGCCCCATACATCAGAGTAACATGCAGATGGGGCCCAGGTCCAAATGTTGCCTCGGGGCCCGTCTGTGTCTAGTGATGCCACTGCTTTTGCTGCATGGAAACTAGCAAATCTGTACAGGGAAATGTCCTGAAAGGTTAGGAAATAAGACCGCTCTTTGTGATCGGTTTCTGCATAGCGAGCACCCAGGGGACGAGATACTACTGTGCTCAGAAGGATGTGACACATTAAAGGGGTTCGGGGAGAACAAGTTATCAGGAATCCATAGGATAGATGATGCTGATTGGTGGGAGTCCGACCGCTGGTGCCGGCACCAATTGTCAGAATGGAAAATTTGTCTCCCAAAAGAGGTATCGAATCCCTGTTGTTACAAAATGGCACGGCAGATCGGATGTCTGACCACTGCTCCATTCATTCCCTATGGAGCTGCCAAACACCGCACTCGGCCGCCCCATAAGGAACGACTGGCGCACTGGTGGAGTATGTGCACTGCCAGGGAGAAGAGTTCCAATTGGTGCAGATCCTCAAAATGCCAGTAGAAAAGCGTGGACGTGCTGCCCTCCTTTACCACAGCGAGGTGAAACTGCTCTTGGTGCACTTTACAGTCTTGTACATCCAGGAACTGTCCTGATTTATCTTGCATTCCTGTTTTGGGCATGATTTCTCTTTATCGGCATTCTGTCAGCACTATAAGTGCAAGGACTACCTTTCTCTACCTTCCTAGCATGTATTGTTCCTGCCTATTATCCAATAGCTAGAATAAAAAATCCATCCTGATTGGAAACCCCACCAGTCTTACCATTGAGCTATGTCTTGTAGTGCAGCTCTTGTCTTTTTGAAGTAAATAGGATGAGTTGCAATACCAGACACGGCCATTGGCAATAGTGGCGCTGTTTCTAGAAGTTTCACAAAACCTTAAGGATCAAGTTTTAGGATAAATGTTTATACTGGAAGAAAAACACTTTAGCCCCTGTAACCGATGAAGATGTGAGCAGTGACGGACAACCCCTTAAATCTAAAATGTCATATTACCAGTTCTTCTGATTTACCCTTAACCGCCTCACAAACAGACAGTGCTACAAAGAGGACGGGACTTCCAAAAACCCCGACTGCCCGGTGTGCAGCAAGTCCCTGAGTAAGCTCGCCCAGCCCCTTCCCATGGCGCACTGCGCCAACTCCAGGCTGGTGTGCAAGATCTCTGGGGACGTGATGAATGAGAACAACCCTCCCATGATGCTGCCCAATGGCTACGTCTACGGATACAACGTGAGTTCTCAAATTCTGTTCTTCGCGGGATCTCGGTGATCGGCAAAGCCGATGATCCGCTGTAACCCCTTCTTAACAAGGCATTTTCACTCCTCCCTTCCCGCTTTCTAAGAACAATTGAAAAACATAAAACAGAATATATAAAAACTGAAACAAAAATGAAAAGGTACAGTCAAAAAATATAAAATTGAATTAAAAAGAAAAGAAAAAAAGGTTAAAAAACCTTTTTTTCTTTTCTTTTTAATTCAATTTTATATTTTTTTACTGTACCTTTTTATTTTTGTTTCAGTTTTTATATATTCTGTTTTATGTTTTTCAATTGTACCTTTTTTTATTTTTTTCAAACAAAAAATATATTTTTTGTAACATTTTTTTACCACCTTTTTAATATATTTTTTTCCATCCTAAATGACAATCTTCTATATATTACAGCATATATCAGCATCTTGCAATCACGTTAAATGGGAGCTGGTGCACACGCGCACCAAAAATCTGGCCAGTGACAGCGGGTTTTAAAGCACGGTACAATGTGGTCTTGGCTCCAGAGCCTCCTCCATACACCGGGACCTGTCTTCTGATGTTCATGCATGTCACACAAGGGGTTAAATTGGTGATCATTGATCTCCCAGTATTTGGATTCCCACGTAAATGGCATCGAGGCAGTAGAGTGGAAATGGCGGTGGTGTCCGGGTGCTGCCAAGGATGTCAAGATGAACCAGGTGTCGAACAAATTTATTTTAAAACCACGCGTTTCAGAGTTGGATCATCTCCTTCTGGTGTACTGCCTATGTATTACACCTGAAGGAGATGATCCAACTCTAAAACGCGTGGTTTTAAAATAAATTTGGACACCTGGCTCATCTTGGCCTCCCTGGACACCACCGCCATTTCTTCTCTACTACCTTGATTTTTAGTGGCCAAGCCGGAGTCTCCCATGTGCTGATCAGATGGTTTCAGAGGTACTTCTCCTGGTCAGATATGTTGCCTTGTGTACAACCTCTCGGAAAGCGATGGCTGCCAAAAGGTGGCATTATGGTCCGTTTTCTTCTCTTTTTGGGGGGGGGGGGGAGGAGAGACTATTCACAATTTTTCGCAGGGAGCACGTGGGGTTCTAAAACTCCTGTAATAATCTTGAATTTTTCTTTCTTTCCTTCCATTCAGTCTCTTCTTTCTATTCGCCAAGATGACAAAGTGACTTGCCCAAGAACCAAAGAAGTCTTCAACTTCTCTCAAGCCGAGAAGGTCTACATCATGTAGACGTCAAACGTGCCTCCCTATCGCTGCCGAAGATCCGCTGGAGGTGGGGGGAGAAGGGTCCAACATTCGGCAGCATCATACGCACAACGGGCCGACGGGGACGCCGGGTGCCCTTCTTCACGGTTGCATTTATCCACTTTTATTGCGACCAAAGATTTATAAATGCGCAACAACAACAACAACAACAACAACAAAAACGAGAAATAATAATAAAAAAAATCATAATAGTGCAAAAAAAACGGAAATAAAACATTTTGAACTTTTAGGAAATTAATTGTTTTTTTTTTGTTTTTTTTATTGTGAGCAATCTTTTTTTATTTTTTTTGGAACAGAAGAGAAAACTGAAGCGGCTCTTTAACTCCTGACCCTTTTGGTAAGGGGCGGCGTTAGTTCTGTGTTAGGTCTTGGGATCATATCCGTTATTGCTGCCTTATTCCTAGCTTTCAGAATGTACCACTGACATGGAGACACATTACAGTCCTTCCATCCTGCGTTGGATCTCTCTTCCGCTCCCGGGACCTATGTTTTTAAGAAGTTATTATCCTCGAGACTTCCCCCAACCCTGCAGGAAAAGCCACGGTTCAGTTTTTAGCCGCGCAGGAACCATCTTCATCCACCGCAGAAGAACATTTTAGTCTTTCCGAGTCATTAGGAACCAGTGCTGTAGAAATCTGTATTTAGTGCTTATTTTTGCATGTCGGTGTTCATTAGCTAATAAAAAAAAAAAAATTGTAAATTTGATGCCCATTCTGGTGTTTTTATTTATTTAATTTTTTTTTTTTTTTTTTACGTCTGAGTGAAATCTTGAATATGGGTTTGGAGCGGTGCCGAGGTTTAATTGCTCTTGGTGCAGATTACTGCAGCACACTATGACTTTTCTTACCTAATTCTTGCCTGGATTTTATAAGATTGTGACCGGCCATGGGGCAAATAAAAATGGCATGTGATAGTGGAGTTTAGAATATAGATGAGTATGGGGAGCAACGTGAAAAAAACTGTACAGAGCTTATTGGTTTTTTGCTTTTTTTTTCCCTTTTAAATGGAATTTGTCATCAGAAAATTACCTATTGTTTAAATCAAGTTTTTGTTGTTTTTTTTTTTTTTTGGGGGGGGGGGGGCGGGACTGTTCTTTTATTTTTCATATCACGATCTACGTTAAATAAAAAAAAATCAGATATCTAGTAATATTCTCATTGGCTACTAAGACTAAGGGTACGTGTCCACGTTCAGGAAACGCTGCGTGTTTGACGCTGCGTGGGGCCGCAGCGTCAAATACGCAGCGTCCAGATGTTCCAACATAGTGGAGGGGATTTAATGAAATCCCGTGTCCACTATGCGTGGAATCACGCATCCGTCGGCCCTGCGACTCCGGACATGCTGCGCGTCTTTTAAGATCGCAGCATGTCCGTGTTCCTTGCTGCGCCGCCGTAAGGAATAGCACAGGGCCCTATGCGAGGGGTGCGATGATCCCGGATGTGTGCAATGCACATCCGGCATCATCGCGTCCCAGAAGGGGGCGGGGCTTAGCGCCGAGCGGGTTTGCCGCTCCGACGATACCGCCGGCCATCCTGAACGTGGACACGTACCCTAATACTAGATTTACACATTATGTCCCTTTCCGAAAGTCACCAGGACTGACCCTACTAATTTGTATACAAGTGTTTTAATGTTCATAATTGTACAGGAGGGGGAGGAGGTGAGCTGTGACATCACCTATTGTGAAACTTGTGTTATCAAACTTATATAGAGGTGTTACCGATGCCAATATAGTTGAAAACCATGATGGAAGAAGGAAGCCAACAATGCGGGGACATTATTCTGTGAGGATGACTATGTGGGGCCCATTATTCTGCGAGGAGGACTATGTGGGGCCCATTATTCTGCGAGGAGGACTATGTGGGGCCCATTATTCTGCGAGGAGGACTATGGGGCCCATTATTCTGTGAGGATGACTATGTGGGGCCCATTATTCTGCGAGGAGGACTATGCGGGGCCCATTATTCTGCGAGGAGGACTATGCGGGGCCCATTATACTGTGTTGTGTGTTATAGTTGAGCATCATACTGTTTGGGTCATCATACTTTGTTTAGAGGATTGAGGGGGGTGCAGTACAGCCATCATACTGTGTGTGTGTGTGGTATCATACGGTGTTTGAGGGGCTTTTTTGTTGGCATCATATTTTATGGGGGCAATGAAAGGGCAATTTAGGGGCTTCAGTAGGAAGAAAATTACTTTGTAAGGGCTGCAAAAATGTGACACATCCTGCTCTTATTTTTTTTTGGGGGGGGTGGGCCCAATTAGAACTTTTTCTATGGGGCCCCATGATTTTTATTTAAGCCACTGCCCACGATGATATCCCCCAGTGCTCCAGTCATTTGATCTGACTCTTCAGATCTATTAATTAAAATGTACTTTATTCATGGGACAACCCTTTAAGTTTGTTTTCGCATGAAAATCTTCATTGTTACGTGTGATAAGGAAAAACTTCATCAATTGTAAACCTTTTTCTAATAAATATCAAGGTTGGCGCGCAACTTTATCCAAGTGTTTAATTTTGTCCCTCTGTGTGTTTGAGTCTGACATTGCAGGAGCTGAGCCTGCTTCATGCCGCCCAGTTGACGGCTAATGTTACATAGCCAATAACCGACAGTAACTGATGTGATTGCTGCTTGCTCCAATCGCATCAGTTTAACCCCTTCACATGCCGCTGTCAAGCGTGATCTAAAGTACCGATAAAGTGAAGAACTGCAAAAACAATAAAACTTTTGGTGAAAAAATATAATGTTTTAATTCATTAAAAATATTAAAATAGTGGGGAGCTGTGCAACAAGTAAAGTTCTCGAAGAAAAAGTATGGGGAATGGGTGTAATAATAATAATGGTATTATTCGCTAAAATTATATACAGTCATGATCACAAGTGTTAGCACCCTTGAAATTGTTGCCAAAAATAAATAAAAAATTATTGTAGTTACACGTTTATTTTTTGTTTGTTTTTTTGTTTTGTTATTCCAATACCCACAGATACAAAAAGTTGGGATTTAACATGGGCTAGCGGGAAGTGCGTCATTCAACCTTCCCATCAGCTTCCCTGTCACGTGATTGCGGCAGGGCCGATGGGTTGTTATCATACCCGGGGGTCTGCTGAAGACCCCCATGCCGGTCATGGCGATCCTCCTGTGAACACCAGCTCGTGACCAGCCTTCATAGGAGATCGTGATGTTTGCAATGCTATGTATAGCACACGCGATCAGAAGATCATAATGCCAGAATTTTTTATTTTTATTTTTTTGGTGCCGCAACATTACAATGAGGTGATCAAAACATTATATCTACCCCAAAATGGTATGAATAAACACGTCGGCTCAGGGCGCAAAAAAATAAGCCTTCACCCAGCTCCAGATCCCGAAAAATGGAAACGCTACAGGTCTTTGAAAATGTTGCCAAACGCAAAAACTTTTTTCTTACTAATTTCAGATTTTTTATTTTTTTTTAAAATTTAAATTAATTAATCAGAGTGGCGGATCAAACGCGTCAATGCAAGTTTATTGGTTCATGAAAAAAAATTGGACAGTTTTCTGATGCCATCCGAATGGTGTGCATTTTTCATGGACTGTTTGATAAAGGCTTAAAAAAAAAAAAAAAAAACTATTAAAAAAAAAAAAAAATGACCAAACCCTGACTCTGATCAAAAACACTCAAGAAACTTGGACCGTTGTTTCTGCTTTGAAGAAAATGAATTGACTTGTGAAGAAGCCCCGAGGCGTGCAATGATCTTTCCCAAAAGACAATACTGTTCAGGTTCCTGTTGTCCTCACTGTCGCTCCGAGATTCCTATGGTAGGAGGGCCGCCGGTGTGATCGTTATTACTAATCACGAGAACTGTCTGATTCATGGATCGTCGCAGTCCTCTGAGGTAACGTTAATATGTTCAGCATACAAAAAGGATGCGTTGGAAGAAAATATTCTTGTGACTTCAACAGTTTAGTTTTGGTGCCACCTCCTGGTCTTTAGATTTACTCCGAGGAATCCTTTTGCGTAATCTAATTTTTATATATCTATAATATAACTGCAGATGTGATTTTTCTGTCCGAAGCCTTCGGTGCATGCGCAAGAATCCGTGCATGCTTCACAGCGGCGTCTTTATCTCCAGGAGGTGAGGAAAGGGAGGTGAGGAAAGGGGGGGTGGGGGGGAGGTGAGGAAAGGGGGGGGGTGGGGGGGAGGAAAGGGGGGGGAGGTGAGGAAAGGGGGGGTGGGGGGGAGGGGAAGTAAAGAGGGAGGGTGAGGAGAGGGGGAAGTAAGGAGGGAGGTGGAGAGTGGGGAGGTAAAGAGGGAGGGTGACGGGAGATACAGTAAAGAGGGAGGGAGGGTGGGGAGGTAAAGGGGGAGGGTGAGGTGAAAGTGGGTAGGTAAAGAGGGAGGGGAGAAAGGGCGGGGGTGGGAGAGAGGGAGGTTGAGGAGAGAGGGGGTGAAGGGAGGGTAAAGGGAGAGAGAAAAGGAGGTGGGGACTCGGGAGAGAGAGGGATGGGAAGAGAACCAATAAAAATGCACAACACCTGGGCATAAAACAGGTTCAATAGCTAAAACTTTAGTCAAATTTTAATATAATAATACTAATATTTTGGAACAAAGCATTTATAGAAGGGGAGCTTTGACTCTTAGCTGGAGGATAGATCTTGTTTCTGCGAGAGTCTATCTCTCTGAAGGGCCTGTTCTGTCCAGCATTACACCGACAATCTAAGGGGTATCGTTTCTCCTTATGGAGAGTGACATACCAGCTCTGGCTTGTCAAGGTAAGGAGGCTTATTTGCCGTACAATGCTCCTCTGGGAAATTAAATATGCAAATTGCCTCTTCTGAGAAAAAGAGGGACTTAACTCTATAGCGCCACCTGCTGGAAGTAGCGATCCTACAAGTCACAATCAACCCTTTAACGAGTCGTGCAATATGACTATTCTGAATTCTCCTAAGTCATATTGCACGACTCATTAAAGGGTTGATTGTGACTTGTAGGATCGCTACTTCCAGCAGGTGGCACTATAGAGTTAAGTCCTCTTTTTCTCAGAAGAGGCAATTTGCATACCGACAATCTATTCATTGATTGACCTGGTGCAATACTTCATGTCCCCTGTGGGGGCGCTGCAGGGAATCTGAGCACTTACTCGCTAGTGATCTATCGTTGATCAGTGTGGATCCAGCGGTCAAGCAGAAGTTATTCTGAACATCTAGGATGAGAATTTAGATAATAGGAGTCTTCAGACCCTGCTTGGTGTTTGTTCCCTCTAGTCTGAGAGCTCTTTTCCTAGTAAACAAAATCATGAGACAAGAAGAGCATGGCGGCCATGAACACATGAGGGTCGGCACGGGAGAAGTAGCACCAGCGATACAGCAGTTACATAATAAACTGCGCCATTACTCGCAAATGACTTCAGTAAGAAGAAAAAGAATCAATAGATCTCCTCGGCGTGGCGCTCGCTCGATGTTCCCAAGTATTTCCTCTTTATTTACCTCTTCTCCGGCTGACTATTGACTTCCTCGCATTGACCATATATCTGCGGGCGCACACTTCAGTCCACCTGACCGCACTAAACACTTCTCTCCTTGCAGGAATTGCTTGTTACGTTTCTCGATGGTGATCAATCAGGAGTCCACAGAGGTGGTTACAAGACAAGTAGCTGAGCAGCCACAATATGGCTCCATCATCTGCGGCCAGAGCGTAAGTCGCTGGGGGAAATATTAACGTCACAGTCCTCCAATCCCATTGGGCATCTTGGTGTTGTCGCCACATTTCTCTAAGGTGTCGTTCACACTTGACTGCAGTTTTGCGGCGCAAAGGGGACAAGACATAGCTATGTCATTGTGCAGAGTGCAGCAGCGCCTGACACGGCAGAGCTATGTCATTGTGCAGAGTGCAGCAGCGCCTGACACGGCAGAGCTATGTCATTGTGCAGAGTGCAGCAGCGCCTGACACGGCAGAGCTATGTCATTGTGCAGAGTGCAGCAGCGCCTGACACGGCAGAGCTATGTCATTGTGCAGAGTGCAGCAGCGCCTGACACGGCAGAGCTATGTCATTGTGCAGAGTGCAGCAGCGCCTGACACGGCAGAGCTACGTCATTGTGCAGAGTGCAGCAGCGCCTGACACGGCAGAGCTATGTCATTGTGCAGAGTGCAGCAGCGCCTGACACGGCAGAGCTACGTCATTGTGCAGAGTGCAGCAGCGCCTGACACGGCAGAGCTATGTCATTGTGCAGAGTGCAGCAGCGCCTGACACGGCAGAGCTATGTCATTGTGCAGAGTGCAGCAGCGCCTGACACGGCAGAGCTACGTCATTGTGCAGAGTGCAGCAGCGCCTGACACGGCGGAGCTACATCATAGCTACCTCATTGTGCAGAGTGCAGCAGCGCCTGACACGGCAGAGCTACGTCATTGTGCAGAGTGCAGCAGCACCTTACATGGCGTAGCTATGTCATTGTGCGGAATGCAGCAGCACCTGACATGGCAGAGCTCCCTCAATCTGCAGAGTGCAGCAGCACCTGACATGGCAGAGCTGCGTAACTGTGCAGAATGCAGCAGCACCTGACGTGGCACGCTCGGGTGGTCTCTGAGTATTTGTTCAGGGTTGCCTGGTTGCTAGGGAATCCCCACATGTAATCAAGCTGTCTAGTAGCTGTTAATCATTCAGCTGCCGCGATGAAAACTAAATCTCTGAACACTAACAAAAACTCGGAGACCACCAGAGCGTGCTCCGGAAAACCCGAGCAACGAGTATACTCGCTCATCACTAATAGCTATGTCATTGTGCAGAGTGCAGCAGCACCTGACATGGCAGAGCTACGTCATTGTGCAGAGTGCAGCAGCACCTGTCATGGCAGAGCTATGTCATTGTGCAGAGTGCAGCAGCACCTGACTTGGCAGAGCTACGTCATTGTGCAGAGTGCAGCAGCACCTGACTTGGCAGAGCTACCTCATTGTGCAGAGTGCAGCAGTACCTGACATCTCACAACTACGTCATTGAGCAGAGAGCAGGAGCGCCTCGCATGGCAGAGCTACATCATTGTGCAGAGTGCAGCAGTTCCTGACATGGCTTTGATGGTTTCTGGCTCAGATAAACCGTAAATTATGCAGTTGATGGGCTGCAGCGGTCAAGCATCCCCCCTTACCTTCTCTGGACACTTGGTTAGCCCATGAGCATGCTCAGATAACCCGCTCATCACTAATAAAGAGGAAAATACATCAAGAGCAAATAAGTGAAGGATAGAAGCTGGGTTTATGGATTCATGCAGATGACTGTAGTATTGGTACGAGCGCGATCCGTCAGAACATCAGATTGCAGTTGGAACAATGTTGGTCTATGGAGCCGTGCACAAGTCTGATTTTTTAATTCTGAATCTCTGCATGCCTGAGTTTGATGCGATATTCAGATCAAGTAACTGCGTTGGAAACATCCGACTGCACTACATCTGAGTGCAGACAGATTTCTGCCCAAAATGGAGATTTCTTTTTCCTCCATCTTCGCCTTATCTGAGAGAATAAGAGCACACTTTGATCAGTGACATTTACATATTCTGCCCGATTCTCTTGGATGTGGGAATCTATGGCTGTCCGCACCCAGCCTATATAGGCAAAGACAGGAGCACCTTGGATACACAAAGACATCACGTCCAGCCTATATTACTGGGAGAGACCATCCGGCAAGCAAAAAGTCTAAAACTTGGATCAGGCTGCAAACTGCATATCAGGGAGAGCTGAAAATGAAATAAAGAATGAGGCTATGTGCACACGTAGTTGAATCTCTGCTGATTTTTCTGCACCTGTTTTGAGAAATCCGCAGGGAAAAAGCACTGTGTTTTACCTGCAGATTTACCGTGGATTTTATGCGGTTTTTGTGCGGATTCCTATTATGGAGCAGGTGCAAACCGCTGCGGAATCCGCACAAAGAATTGACATGCTGCGGAATATACAACGCAGCATTTCCGCGCATTTTTTTCCGCAGCATGTGCACTGCGGATTTTGTTTTCCATAGGTTTACATGGTACTGTAAACGCATGGGAAACTGCAGCGGACCGCAGAGTCAAACCCGATGCAGATCCGGAACAAAATCCGCAAAGTGTGCACATACCCCTAAGGGTACGTGTCCACGTTCAGGATGGCCGGAGCTTTGGACGGAGCGGAAAACTCGCTCCGCCCCCTTCTGTAGACGCGATGATGCCGGATGTGTTCATTGCACACATCCGGAATCCTCGCACCCCACACATAGGGCCCTGTGTTTTACCTTGCAGCGGCGCCGCAACGTAAACGGACATGCTGCGTTCTAAAAAGACGCGCAGCATGTCCGGAATCCCAGGGCCGATGGATGCGTGTTACCACGCATAGTGGAGACGGGATTTCATAAAATCGCCTCCACTATGCTGTAACATCTGGACGCTGCGGATTGAACGCTGCGGCTCCACGCAGCGTTCAATCCGCAGCTTTTCCGGATGTAATACGGCCCGTGGACACATACCCTAAGGATTACAGCCAGAAACTTGGCGAAATGTTATTAAACAAATGTAATAAATAATTAAGAGAAACATATGTGGAAGGATCATTATTTGTGGATGGTCCTTAAAGATGATTTCAGGGAAATAGGCTGCAAGCTGAAAGCAAGGACCTCCAACGTGGTATTTTCCGAAATACTGCCTGTACCACGTGCCACGCCAGAGAGGCAACGGGAGATTAGGGAGGTTAATAAGTGGCTCAAGAATTGGTGTAGGAAGGAGGGGTTTGGGTTCCTGCAGAACTGGGCCGACTTCTCTGTTGGCTACAGGCTCTACGCTAGGGACGGGCTGCACCTCAATGGGGAAGGTGCAGCTGTGCTGGGGGAGAAATTGGCTAGAAGGTTGGAGGAGTGTTTAAACTAGGGATTGGGGGGGAGGGTATTCATTTTATAGGAGGGGAAGATAGTGCAGATAGAGACCTGGGCACAAATAAGGGAGTTGGGGGTGGCGGTGGCATGGGGGGTGGGGTTAGAACAGTTAATAATTTAAGAAAGAATAGAGGTACAGAGAGTAACATCAAGTGCATGTATACTAATGCCAGAAGCCTCGCCAACAAAATGGATGAATTAGAACTAATGTTGTTGGAGCATAATTATGACATGGTGGGGATATCTGAGACGTGGCTGGATGAGAGCCATGACTGGGCTGTTAACTTGCAGGGCTATAGCCTTTTCAGAAATGACCGTACAGATAAGCGAGGGGGTGGGGTGTGTCTGTATGTAAAATCGACCTTAAAACCCATCCTGCGTGATAATATAGGTGAATCTAATGAAAATGTGGAGTCCCTGTGGGTGGAGATAAGGGGAGGGGAAAAACTAATAAATTACTGATAGGGGTTTGTTATAAATCTCCAAAACTAATGGAAGCAATGGAGAATATCCTCGTAAAGCAAATAGATGAAGCTGCGACTCAAGGAGAAGTCATTATTATGGGGGACTTCAACTATCCTGAAATAGATTGGGGAACAGAAACCTGCAGTTCCAGTAAAGGTAATCGGTGTCTGACAACTATGGGAGACAATTACCTTTCACAACTGGTTCAGGACCCAACAAGGAGGGGGGCACTGCTAGACCTAATATTAACCAACAGGCCAGACCGCATATCAAATATAAGGGTTGGGGGTCACTTGGGGAATAGTGATCACAAAATAATAAGTTTTCATGTATCCTTTAATAAGATGGGTAGTAGAGGGGTGACAAGGACACTAAACTTCAGGAGGGCAAATTTCCAACGGATGAGAGAGGATCTTGGTGCAATTCACTGGGACGATATCCTGAGACATAAAAATACACAAAGAAAATGGGAGACGTTTATTAGCATCCTGGATAGGACCTGTGCACAGTATATACCGTATGGGAATAAACATACTAGAAATAGGAGGAAACCAATATGGCTAAATAGAGCTGTTAGGGGCGCAATAAGTGACAAAAAGAAAGCATTTAGAGAATTAAAGGAAGTAGGTAGTGAGGAGGCATTAAATAAATACAAAAAAATAAATAAATCCTGTAAAAAGCAAATCAAGGCAGCAAAGATTGAGACAGAGAGACTCATTGCCAGAGAGTAAAAATAATCCCAAAATATTCTTTAACTACATAAATAGTAAGAAACTAAAAAATGACAGTGTTGGCCCCCTTAAAAATAATCTGGGGGAAATGTTGGATGAGGATGAGGAAAAAGCCAATATGCTAAATGACTTTTTTTCATCAGTATTTACACAAGAAAATCCCATGGCAGACAAAATGACTAGTGATAAAAATTCCCCATTAAACGTCACCTGCTTAACCCAGCAGGAAGTACGGCGGCGTCTAAAAATCACAAAAATTGACAAATCTCCGGGCCCGGATGGGATACACCCCCGAGTACTGCAGGAATTCAGTACAGTCATTGATAGACCATTATTTTTAATCTTTAAAGACTCCATAATAACAGGGTCTGTACCACAGGACTGGCGTATAGCAAATGTGGTGCCAATATTCAAAAAGGGGACAAAACTGAACTCGGTAATTATAGGCCAGTAAACTTAACCTCTACTGTGGGTAAAATCCTGGAGGGCATTCTAAGGGATGCTATACTGGAGTATCTGAAGAGGAATAACCTCATGACCCAGTATCAGCACGGGTTTACTACGGACCGGTCCTGTCAGACTAATTTGATCAGCTTCTATGAAGAGGTAAGTTTCGGTCCGGACCAAGGGAACCCAGTAGATGTGGAGTATATGGACTTTTCAAAAGCTTTTGATACGGTGCCACACAAAAGGTTGTTACATAAAATGAGAATAATGGGGATAGGGGAAAATATGTGTAAGTGGGTTAAGAGCTGGCTCAGGGATAGGAAACAAAGGGTGGTTATTAATGGAGCACACTCGGACTGGGTCGCGGTTAGCAGTGGGGTACCACAGGGGTCAGTATTGGGCCCTCTTCTTTTTAACATATTTATTAAGGATCTTGTAGGGGCATTCAGAGTAGAATTTCAATATTTGCAGATGACACTAAACTCTGCAGGGTAATCAATACAGGGGAGGACAATTTTATATTACAGGATGATTTATGTAAACTAGAAGCTTGGGCTGATAAATGGCAATGAGCTTTAATGGGGATAAATGTAAGGTCATGCACTTGGGTAGAAGTAATAAGATGTAAAACTATGTGCTTAATTCTAAAACTCTGGGCAAAACCGTCAATGAAAAAGACCTGGGTGTATGGGTGGATGACAAACTCATATTCAGTGGCCAGTGTCAGGCAGCTGCTACAAAGGCAAATAAAATAATGGGATGCATTAAAAGAGGCATAGATGCTCATGAGGAGAACATAATTTTACCTCTATACAAGTCACTAGTTCGACCACACTTAGAATACTGTGTACAGTTCTGGTCTCCGGTGTATAAGAAAGACATAGCTGAACTAGAGCGGGTGCAGAGAAGAGCGACCAAGGTTATTAGAGGACTGGGGGGTCTGCAATACCAAGATAGGTTATTACACTTGGGGCTATTTAGTTTGGAAAAACGAAGGCTAAGGGGTGATCTTATTTTAATGTATAAATATATGAGGGGACAGTACAAAGACCTTTCTGATGATCTTTTTAATCATAGACCTGAGACAGGGACAAGGGGGCATCCTCTACGTCTGGAGGAAAGAAGGTTTAAGCATAATAACAGACGCGGGTTCTTTACTGTAAGAGCAGTGAGACTATGGAACTCTCTGCCGTATGATGTTGTAATGAGTGATTCATTACTTAAATTTAAGAGGGGACTGGATGCCTTTCTGGAAAAGTATAATGTTACAGGGTATATACACTAGATTCCTTGATAAGGCGTTGATCCAGGGAACTAGTCTGACTGCCGTATGTGGAGTCGGGAAGGAATTTTTTTCCCCATGGTGGAGTTACTCCTTGCCACATGGGTTTTTTTTGCCTTCCCCTGGATCAACATGTTAGGGCATGTTAGGTTAGGCTATGGGTTGAACTAGATGGACTTACAGTCTTCCTTCAACCTTAATAACTATGTAAACTATGTAACTATATATTTTTTACTATGTGATTTGTGTCCATAGCTGTTAAATATTTTAGAAAAGGTTGAAAATAAACTAGCATACCCTTGGTTTGATTTACCTCTGTCCTATATCTCCAGTTTTTAATGTTGTGCATATTTATTCCTTTCTTTATGTACCAATAAAAATCATTATTATTTATTTGTGGCTTTATTCTCCTTAGCTCTTTATAGTTTTTTTTTTTTAGGAGAGCCGTAGTATTTTTTCAGGTCAATATTATTATTATTATTATTATTATTATTATTATTATTATTTATTGTTATAGCGCCATTTATTCCATGGCGCTTTACAAGTGAGGAGGGCTATACATAATAAAAACAAGTACAATAATCTTGAACAATACAAGTCATAACTGGTACAGGAGGAGAGAGGACCCTGCCCTCGAGGGCTCACAATCTACAAGGGATGGGTGAGATTACAGTAGGTGAGGGTAGAGCTGGTCATGCAGCGGTTTGGTCGATAGGTGGTTACTGCAGGTTGTAGGCTTGTCGGAAGAGGTGGGTCTTCAGGTTCTTTTTGAAGGTTTCGATGGTAGGCGAGAGTCTGATATGTTGTGGTAGAGAGTTCCAGAGTAGGGGTGATATGCGAGAGAAATCTTGTATACGATTGTGGGAAGAGGAGATAAGAGGGGAGTAGAGAAGGAGATCTTGTGAGGATCGGAGGTTGCGTGCAGGTAAGTATCGGGAGACGAGGTCACAGATGTATGGAGGAGACTGGTTGTGGATGGCTTTGTACGTCATGGTTAGGGTTTTGTACTGGAGTCTCTGGGTAATGGGGAGCCAGTGAAGGGATTGACAGAGGGGAGAGGCCGGAGAATAGCGGGGGACAGGTGGATTAGTCGGGCAGCAGAGTTTAGAATAGATTGGAGGGGTGCGAGAGTGTTAGAGGGGAGGCCACAGAGCAGGAGGTTGCAGTAGTCAAGGCGAGAGATGATGAGGGCATGGACTAGGGTTTTTGCAGATTCTTGGTTGAGGAATGAACGGATTCGTGCAATATTTTTGAGTTGAAGTCGGCAGGAAGTGGAAAGGGCGTGGATATGTGGTTTGAAGGAGAGATCAGCGTCAAGGATAACCCCGAGGCAGCGAGCTTGTGGGACTGGGGAGAGTGGGCAGCCATTTACTGTAATGGATAGGTTCGTTGGGGGGGTCACGTGAGATGGGGGAAAGATGATGAATTCTGTTTTGTCCATGTTAAGTTTCAGAAATTTAGCGGAGAAGAAGGATGAAATAGTGGACAGACATTGAGGGATTCTGGTTAGTAGGGAGGTGATATCTGGTCCAGAGATGTAGATCTGTGTGTCATCAGCATAGAGGTGATACTGAAAGCCAATATATGGTTTTCATTTTAGAAAAGGTGCTGCTCCCTGAGCAGATTATCTTAATTGGGAGTAAATTTATGATATATTAGGCTGGTTTCACACTTGCGTTTTGATCTGCAGCGTTTGTACAGAAAAAAACGCATGCGTTTTTCCCCCTATGTTTAACATTAAAAACGCATGCGGTTTTTTTTACGCGTTTGGCCGCGTTTAACGACGTATGCTTTTTTTGCTGCATGCGTTCTGTCGCAGAAATGCAACATGTAGTAATTTCTAGAGGCGTTTTTCTGCCGCAAAAAAGCGCATGCGTTTTTTTGCGGCAAAAAAACGTATTGTCTATGTAAACACATGCGTTTTTAAGCACATGCGTTTGCTTGCGTTAAAAACGCATGCGTTTTTATAGAAAAAAACAAGAATACACCCTGATAAGCCACCCCCCACCATCAAGGTGATAAAGGGATCCTAACCCTAACCCTACCCCTAACCCTAACCCTAACAATATGACAGTGAATACTCTACGAGTTAATATTTTTAGTACTCTATAGCAATACCGTATATCTTGGGGTGTCCACATTGAACAAAGCTTTTTATTAGAAGAATGTCCTGGTCACCAGGTAAACATCCCTATGGATCCCTAGGGTTAGGGTTAAGGCCCCGTCACACTTAGCGACGCTGCAGCGATACAGACAACGATGCTGATCGCTGCAGTGTCGCTGTGTGGTCGCTGGGGAGCTGTCACACAGACAGCTCTCCAGCGACCAACAATGCCGAGGTCCCCGGGTAACCAGGGTAAACATCGGGTTACTAAGCGCAGGGCCGCGCTTAGTAACCCGATGTTTACCCTGGTTACCAGTGTAAAATGTAAAAAAACAAACAGTACATACTCACCTTCGCGTCCCCCGGCGTCCGCTTCCTGCACTGACTGAGCGCCGGCCCTAACAGCAGAGCGGTGACGTCACCGCTGTGCTCTGCTTTCACTTTACGGCCGGCAGTCAGTGCGGGAAGCAGACGGCAAGGGACCTGACGGACACCGGAATGTGAGTATGTAGTGTTTTTTTTTTTTTTTACATTTACGATGGTAACCAGGGTAAACATCGGGTTACTAAGCGCGGCCCTGCGCTTAGTAACCCGATGTTTACCCTGGTTACCAGTGAAGACATCGCTGAATCCGTGTCACACACACTGATTCAGCGATGTCAGCGGGACCTCAACGATCAAAAAAAGGTCCAGGCCATTCCGACACGACCAGCGATCTCACAGCAGGGGCCTGATCGCTGGTACGTGTCACACATAGCGAGATCGCTACTGAGGTCGCTGTTGCATCACAAAACTTGTGACTCAGCAGCGATCTCGCTAGCGACCTCGCTTAGTGTGACGGGGCTTTTGGGGTAGGGTTAGGATTTGGATCCCTTTATCACCTTGATGGTGGGGGGTGGCTTATCAGTGACCTGGTGACCAGGACATTCTTCTAATAAAAAGCTACCCCTAACCCAAACCCTAGGGATCCAAACCCTAACCCTACCCCTGACACTAACCCTAACCCTACCCCTAGGGATCCTAACCCTAACCCTAGCTATTTCTATTTATAGTGGGTTTTCTAGTTGATTTTGATGATTGGCAGCTGTCACACACTTCTCAGCATGCGTTTCAAAAACGCAAACGCATGAAAAAACGCATGTGAACGAGTCAAAACGCCAAGTTTTTTTTAACCGCATGCAAAAACGCATGCGTCTAAAAACGCAGCGTTTGCACGCATTTACATGCGTTTTTTCACCACCTGCGTTTTTTTTTTAAACGCTGCGTTTTTAAACGCAAATGTGAAACCAGCCTAAGGCTTTCATAATACGCTTTCTTTTTATTATTAGTGATGAGCGAATATACTTGTTACTCGAGATTTCCCGAGCACGCTCTGGTGTCCTCCGGGTGTTTTTTAGTGCTCGGAGATTTAGTTTTCCTCACTTCAGCTGAATGATGTACATCTGTTAGCCAGCATAAGTACATGTGGGGGTTGCCTGGTTGCTAGGGAATCCCCACATGTACTTATGCTGGCTAACAGATGGAAATCATTCAGCTGCGACAAGAAAAACTAAATCTCCGAGCACTAAAAAATACTCAGAGAACCCGCGAGCGTTCTCAAGAAATCTCGAGTAACGAGTATATTTGCTCATCAATAATTATTATTCTAAATGTGTTTTTTTTTTTTAAACTTTTGTTTGAAAACATTTTTTGCATGCATAAAGCTCCTTCCGCTTTTACAGGCTCATTTCTCGTCAGTTTTTCACGCTAAACATGTGTTTCACGGATACCGCTTGTACCTATCGATAGTTTATAGGGATGTTCAGATGTCTGAGCAAACTCACGGAGACTTGTCTTGATGTTACTCCAAGTGTCTAATTAAGGGCTCCTTTCCACTTGCGAGAAATACGTCCGTGTCTCCCATGTGGAAACCAAGCTGTGGCGCCAGCACTCCAGAGCGGAGCATGCGGCCGCATAGCAGCACATGGAGCTGCACGCTCTGCTCCAAAGTGCCGGCGCCACAGCTTGGTTTCCACATGGGAGACATGGACGTATTTCTCGCAAGTGGAAAGGAGCCCTAAAGGGGTATTCCAATCTCCAAGATCATATCCCAATATGTAGTAGATGAAATGAGGAGGTGGAGAAAAATTTATTTTTTTCTCCCCTATCAGAGAAAATATGATAAAACTCTTCCGGATGAAACTCCGACCGCTTTTCTCATGCAGTGAAATCACTGACTTATTTTTTTTTTTCCTGTCAAGTCCAATAAAAAGCTTTAAAATAAAGGTGTAAAAATTCCCAAATCATTAAAATAAATTTTGTATTCCTCTATAAATACTGAAGCACTTTGTCTATGGGGCGATGGTGGTCTTAGGCTACTTTCAGACTTCCGTTTTTTTGAATCCGTCACAATGCGTCGGCGCGACGGATGTGTCAAAAATAGTGAAAAACGGATGCAACGCATCCAGTATTTCAACGGATCTGGTAGACGGTTCCGTCGAAAAACTGGATCCGTTGCATCCGTTTTGTCCATTTCTTTGACGGATCCGTTTTCCATGCCTAAAAATGGGAGTCTCCCAAATGTGATTGGCTACTGGAAAATAGGGAAACCAATATATTGACTGGCTGTCTTCAGGCTGGCAGGAGTCTTGCTGGCACATTTGGGGGTGATGCCCCAGGCCAGGTTTATATAGAGTTGGGGCTGTCTGGCCAATTGGATACAAATTCCTGATTCTGAGCATGCTCAGTGTAAAAAAAAAACGGATTCCAGCGCTGTATTCTGTCATACGACGTGTCACGACGGATCCTGCGTCTATAGGCTTCCATTCTAGTCAACGACGTATGTCGCAGGATCTGTCGTGACACGTTTTCCTGACGCAGACAAAAAACGTTACATTGAACGCTTTTTCCAGACGACGGTCTGGCAAAACACGACGGATCCGTCGCACGGCGGATGCGACGTGTGGCAATCCATCGCGATCTGTCGCTAATACAAGTCTATGGGGAAAAAAACGGATCCTGCGGGCACATTTGCAGGATCCGTTTTTTTTTCCCAAAACGACGCATGGCAACGGATCTGAAAAGACGGAAGTGTGCAAGAGGCCTAAAGAAACAACCCCCCCACCACAGCTCGTTGATGTACCAGATCCCGCCACTCCTCAGAACAGTGTCCGGCGCCTCTCCTTATTGTGACCGCTGCAGTCAATCAGTAGCCACTTTACCTCTGACCCAGAAGCAACAGCTTAGGAAGTAGATTCTTCTTGCTCGGACAGAGTGTGGCCTCTAATTGACTGCAGCGGTCGTATGACGACCCCCGGGGAAGGGAGCAGATTGGCTGGGGACGTCGAAAGCAGTACCACAGATTGGTGGGGGCTTTATTTTTTTAAATGGGACTTTTGCCTTGAATAACACATCTGGCAGGAGCATTCAAAGGCACAGCCATGATAGGGTTAATTAAGGTTAGTTTACGGTACAAAATGAAATTAGCGCTCCTACTGGTCGCTATAAGAAAGGCTATCATTTGTTGTTTTTTTTTCAATAAAGTTTTGCGTGATTTAATTCAATGGTACGTATCACCGTGACGACACGAAAATCATACCCCCGCCTGAAGCCAGGACGCTGCCCTCACTGTGCGTGACGTGATGACGCCAGTGTTTACAGCGGAAGAGGCGTAGTTTCTGAGTGCGTTTTGTGTCGTTGACAAGTCCGGGTGGGCGGAGTCCGTACAAGTGTTCCGTACAGTGAGCTGCCGGCAGGTAGGAGGCTCCCGGGGCTCCGGCGCTGTGTGGGGGGCAGGATGTTGTATAATCTGTGCTCACCCGTAATAATGAGCTCAGTATCCTCACCTGCTGCCGCCATTCTGCATTAACCCCTTCCTGATTGCGTGTTTTGTTTTTTTTCCTCTCTTCTAGGATAAATAACTTGTATTTAAGTTTCTGTCAATCAGTGCTCATGTGCTGGCTGTGTGACACAGACTGCGCCCGATAGGAAGGGGTTAGCGGTGCCGTATAGGACGTGCAGCTTCTTACACCGTGATGTCTCCTCGTTCTCCCTATTACCGGGGTTAGCGGTGGTGTATAGGACGTGTCTCTTCTTACACCGTGATGTCTCCTCGTTCTCCCTATTACCGGGGTTAGCGGTGCCGTATAGGACGTGCAGCTTCTTACACCGTGATGTCTCCTCGTTCTCCCTATTACCGGGGTTAGCGGTGGTGTATAGGACGTGTCTCTTCTTACACCGTGATGTCTCCTCGTTCTCCCTATTACCGGGGTTAGCGGTGCCGTATAGGACGTGTCTCTTCTTACATCGTGATGTCTCCTCGTTCTCCCTATTACCGGGGTTAGCGGTGGTGTATAGGACGTGCCTCTTCTTACATCGTGATGTCTCATCGTTCTCCCTATTACCGGGGTTAGCGGTGCCGTATAGGACGTGCAGCTTCTTACACCGTGATGTCTCCTCGTTCTCCCTATTACCGGGGTTAGCGGTGGTGTATAGGACGTGTCTCTTCTTACACCGTGATGTCTCCTCGTTCTCCCTATTACCGGGGTTAGCGGTGGTGTATAGGATGTGCCTCTTCTTACACCGTGATGTCTCCTCGTTCTCCCTATTACCGGGGTTAGCGGTGCCGTATAGGACGTGCCGCTTCTTACATCGTGATGTTTGATCGTTCTCCCTATTACCGGGGTTAGCGGTGCCGTATAGGACGTGCCTCTTCTTACACCGTGATGTCTCCTCGTTCTCCCCATTACCGGGGTTAGCGGTGGTGTATAGGACGTGCCGCTTCTTACATCGTGATGTCTCCTCGTTCTCCCTATTACCGGGGTTAGCGTGGTGTATAGGACGTGCCGCTTCTTACACCGTGATGTCTCCTCGTTCTCCCTATTACCGGGGTTAGCGGTGGTGTATAGGACGTGCCGCTTCTTACATCGTGATGTCTCCTCGTTCTCCCTATTACCGGGGTTAGCGGTGGTGTATAGGACGTGCCGCTTCTTACATCGTGATGTCTCCTCGTTCTCCCTATTACCGGGGTTAGCGGTGGTATATAGGACTTGTCTCTTCTTACACCGTGACGTCTCCTCGTTCTCCCTATTACCGGGGTTAGCGGTGACGTATAGGACGTGCCTCTTCTTACACCGTGATGTCTCCTCGTTCTCCTTATTACCGGGGTTAGCGGTGGTGTATAGGACGTGCCTCTTCTTACACCGTGATGTCTCCTCGTTCTCCCTATTACCGGGGTTAGCGGTGGTGTATAGGACGTGCCTCTTCTTACATCGTGATGTCACCTCGTTCTCCCTATTACCGGGGTTAGCGGTGACGTATAGGACGTGCCTCTTCTTACACCGTGATGTCTGATCGTTCTCCCTATTACCGGGGTTAGCGGTGGTGTATAGGACTTGTCTCTTCTTACATCGTGATGTCTCCTCGTTCTCCTTATTACCGGGGTTAGCGGTGACGTATAGGACGTGCTACTTCTTACACCGTGATGTCTCCTCGTTCTCCCTATTACCGGGGTTAGCGGTGGTGTATAGGACGTGCTACTTCTTACACCGTGATGTCTGATCGTTCTCCCCATTACCGGGGTTAGCGGTGGTGTATAGGACGTGCCGCTTCTTACATCGTGATGTCTCCTCGTTCTCCCTATTACCGGGGTTAGCGGTGGTATATAGGACTTGTCTCTTCTTACACCGTGACGTCTCCTCGTTCTCCCTATTACCGGGGTTAGCGGTGACGTATAGGACGTGCCTCTTCTTACACCGTGATGTCTCCTCGTTCTCCTTATTACCGGGGTTAGCGGTGGTGTATAGGACGTGCTGCTTCTTACATCGTGATGTCTCCTCGTTCTCCCTATTACCGGGGTTAGCGGTGGTGTATAGGACGTGCCTCTTCTTACATCGTGATGTCACCTCGTTCTCCCTATTACCGGGGTTAGCGGTGACGTATAGGACGTGCCTCTTCTTACACCGTGATGTCTCCTCATCTCCCTATTACCAGGGTTAGCGGTGGTGTATAGAACGTGCTGCTTCTTACATCGTGATGTCTCCTCGTTCTCCCTATTACCGGGGTTAGCGGTGGTGTATAGGACTTGTCTCTTCTTACATCGTGATGTCTCCTCGTTCTCCCTATTACCGGGGTTAGCGGTGGTGTATAGGACGTGTCTCTTCTTACATCGTGATGTCTCCTCGTTCTCCCTATTACCGGGGTTAGCGGTGGTGTATAGGACGTGTCTCTTCTTACATCGTGATGTCTCATCGTTCTCCCTATTACCGGGGTTAGCGGTGGCGTATAGGACGTGCCTCTTCTTACACCGTGATGTCTCCTCGTTCTCCCTATTACCGGGGTTAGCGGTGGTGTATAGGACGTGCCGCTTCTTACATCGTGATGTCTCCTCGTTCTCCCTATTACCGGGGTTAGCGGTGGTGTATAGGACGTGCCGCTTCTTACACCGTGATGTCTCCTCGTTCTCCCTATTACCGGGGTTAGCGGTGGTGTATAGGACGTGCCGCTTCTTACATCGTGATGTCTCCTCGTTCTCCCTATTACCGGGTTAGCGGTGGTGTATAGGACGTGCCTCTTCTTACATCGTGATGTCTCCTCGTTCTCCCTATTACCGGGGTTAGCGGTGGTGTATAGGACATGCCTCTTCTTACACCGTGATGTCTCCTCGTTCTCCCTATTACCGGGGTTAGCGGTGGTGTATAGGACGTGTCTCTTCTTACACCGTGATGTCTCCTCGTTCTCCCTATTACCGGGGTTAGCGGTGCCGTATAGGACGTGTCTCTTCTTACATCGTGATGTTTGATCGTTCTCCCTATTACCGGGGTTAGCGGTGGTGTATAGGATGTGCCTCTTCTTACACCGTGATGTCTGATCGTTCTCCCTATTACCGGGGTTAGCGGTGGTGTATAGGACGTGCCTCTTCTTACACCGTGATGTCTGATCGTTCTCCCTATTACCGGGGTTAGCGGTGGCGTATAGGACGTGTCTCTTCTTACACCGTGATGTCTCCTCATTCTCCCTATTACCGGGGTTAGCGGTGGCGTATAGGACGTGCCTCTTCTTACATCGTGATGTCTCCTCGTTCTCCCTATTACCGGGGTTAGCGGTGGTGTATAGGACGTGCCTCTTCTTACACCGTGAGGTCTCCTCGTTCTCCCTATTACCGGGGTTAGCGGTGCCGTATAGGACGTGTCTCTTCTTACATCGTGATGTCTGATCGTTCTCCCTATTACCGGGGTTAGCGGTGGTGTATAGGACATGCCTCGTCTTACGCCTTGATGTCTCATCGTTCTCCCTATTACCGGGGTTAGCGCTGGTGTATAGGACGTGCCGCTTCTTACATCGTGATGTCGCATAGTTCTCCCTATTACTGGGGTTAGCGGTGGCGTATAGGATGTGCCTCGTCTTACACCGTGATGTCTCCTCATTCTCCATATTACCGGGGTTAGCGGTGGCGTATAGGACGTGCCTCTTCTTACATCGTGATGTCTGATCGTTCTCCCTATTACCGGGGTTAGCGGTGGTGTATAGGACATGCCTCGTCTTACGCCTTGATGTCTCATCGTTCTCCCTATTACCGGGGTTAGCGCTGGTGTATAGGACGTGCCGCTTCTTACATCGTGATGTCGCATAGTTCTCCCTATTACTGGGGTTAGCGGTGGCGTATAGGATGTGCCGCTTCTTACATCCTGATGTCTCCTCGTACTACCTATTACCGGGGTTAGCGGTGGTGTATAGGACATTCTGTTACTTACATTGTGATATCTCATCGTTCTAGCTGTTACCTGTAGTGTATCGTTATTATTACGCCGTCTTGTGATTTGGGCAACAGGTTCTACCAGTTTTCTGGAAAGGAGACCTGCCACAGACACAGCCCCTGTGCGAGCAGATAGAGGGCAGTGTGATGTTTTCTTAAAGGAGTTTTCCAGTGTCAGAAAATCCTTGTACCCGGCTGCAGTTTCTTATAAACAAAACACAAGGAAACAAAACCAGGCCTTGCCCCCTCTCCCCGGGTCCAGCGCTGCCTCTGCTTCTTTGGTCCCGTTCTCTGCAGCTCTAATTAAGCATTGATCGGAGTTTGACAGCAACCAAAAACTGTCTCTGCACGAGCCACTATGAGCCGTCAAGTTCAGTGATTGTCTGCAGCACTGCGGTCCCCTCTTCCCTCACTGATCGCTGTACATCTGCCTAGATAAGATAGTAATGAGCTCTCACCAGTGAGAAGTCCTCACAATGACTCAGTCCCAGCGTTCTGCTGTTTCCAGGAAGGTTCCCTCTATTGATGTCTGATCCTTCTCCCCAGACATGTGAGGATGGAGCCGACACTAGAGGAGCTGGTGGAGTCGCTGACCACGTCCGGGGAGCCGCAGCTCAGCCCACAGAAGCTCAAGCAGCTGAAGAAGATCTGCAGGTGAGTGTAATGTGAGGCTGCGTTATATGCAGGGCAGCATCGCACCAACGCGGGCGTAATATGCCCCCTATAAGGACCATCTGTATACCCCAGATTACTAGCTCCTCCTCTGCTGTGTAACCGCTGACTGCCCTAATGTGTTCAGTGTCTTCACCAGCAGAATAGTGAGTGCAGCTCTGGGGTATAATACAGGATGTAACTCAGGATCAGTAATGTAATGTATGTACACAGTGACTGCACCAGCAGAATAGTGAGTGCAGCTCTGGGGTATAATACAGGATGTAACTCAGGATCAGTAATGTAATGTACAGTTGTGGCCAAAAGTATTGACACCCCTGCAATTCCGTCAGATAATACTCAGTTTCTTCCTGAAAATGATTACAATCACAAATTCTTTGGTATTATTATCTTCATTTAATTTGTCTTAAATGAAAAAACACAAAAGAGAATGAAGCAAAAAGTAAAACATTGATAATTTCACACAAAACTCCAAAAATGGGCCAGACAAAAGTATTGGCACCCTCAGCCCCTCAGCCTAATACTTGGTTGCACAACCTTTAGCCAAAATAACTGCGACCAACCGCTTCCGGTAACCATCAGTGAGTTTCTTACAATGCTCTGCTGGAATTTTAGACCATTCTTCTTTGGCAAACTGCTCCAGGTCCCTGATATTTGAAGGGTGCCTTCTCCAAAGTGCCATTTTTAGATCTCTCCACAGGTGTTCTATGGGATTCAGGTCTGGACTCATGACCACCTTAGAAGTCTCCAGTGCTTTCTCTCAAACCATTTCCTAGTGCTTTTTGAAGTGTGTTTTGGGTCATTGTCCTGCTGGAAGACCCATGACCTCTGAGGGAGACCCAGCTTTCTCACACTGGGCCCTACATTATGCTGCAAAATTTGTTCATAGTCTTCAGACTTCATAATGCCATGCACACGGTCAAGCAGTCCAGTGCCAGAGGCAGCAAAGCAACCCCAAAACATCAGGGAACCTCCGCCATGTTTGACTGTAGGGACCGTGTTCTTTTCTTTGACAGCCTCTTTTTTTCTCCTGTAAACTCTATGTTGATGCCTTTGCCCAAAAAGCTCTACTTTTGTCTCATCTGACCAGAGAACATTCTTCCAAAATGTTTTCGGCTTTTTCAGGTAAGTTTTGGCAAACTCCAGCCTGGCTTTTTTATGTCTCGGGGTAAGAAGTGGGGCCTTCCTGGGTCTCCTACCATACAGTCCCTTTTCATTCAGACACCGACGGATAGTACGGGTTGACACTGTTGTACCCTCGGACTGCCGGGCAGCTTGAACTTGTTTGGATGTTAGTCGAGGTTCTTTATCCAACATCCGCACAATCTTGCGTTGAAATCTCTTGTCAATTTTTCTTTTCCGTCCACATCTAGGGAGGTTAGCCACAGTGCCATGGGCTTTAATCTTCTTGATGACACTGCGCACGGTAGACACAGGAACATTCAGGTCTTTGGAGATGGACTTGTAGCCTTGAGATTGCTCATGCTTCCTCACAATTTGGTTTCTCAAGTCCTCAGACAGTTCTTTGGTCTTCTTTCTTTTCTCCATGCTCAATGTGGTACACACAAGGACACAGGACAGAGGTTGAGTCAACTTTAATCCTTGTCAACTGGCTGCAAGTGTGATTTAGTTATTGCCAACACCTGTTAGGTGCCACAGGTAAGTTACAGGTGCTGTTAATTACACTAATTAGAGAAGCATCACATGAGTTTTCGAATAGTGCCAATACTTTTGTCCACCCCCTTTTTTATGTTTGGTGTGGAATTATATCCAATTTGGCTTTAGGACAATTCTTTTTGTGTTTTTTTTTCATTTAAGACAAATTAAATGAAGATAATAATAACAAAGAATTTGTGATTGCAATCATTTTCAGGAAGAAACTGAGTATTATCTGACAGAATTGCAGGGGTGTCAATACTTTTGGCCACAACTGTCTGTACACAGTGACTGCACCAGCAGACTAGTGAGTGCAGCTCTGGTGTATAATACAGGATGTAACTCAGGATCAGTAATATAATGTTGTACACAGTGACTGCACCAGCAGAATAGTGAGTGCAGCTCTGGAGTATAATACAGGATGTAACTCAGGATCAGTAATATAATGTTGTACACAGTGACTGCACCAGCAGAATAGTGAGTGCAGCTCTGGAGTTTAATACAGGAAGTAGCTCAGGATCAGTAATGTAATGTATGTACACAGTGACTGCACCAGCAGAATAGTGAGTGCAGCTCTGGAGTATAATACAGGAAGTAGCTCAGGATCAGTAATGTAATGTATGTACACAGTGACTGCACCAGCAGAATAGTGAGTGCAGCTCTGGAGTATAATACAGGAAGTAGCTCAGGATCAGTAATGTAATGTATGTACACAGTGACTGCACCAGCAGAATAGTGAGTGCAGCTCTGGAGTATAATACAGGATGTAACTCAGGATCAGTAATGTAATGTATGTACACAGTGACTGCACCAGCAGAATAGTGAGTGCAGCTCTGGAGTATAATACAGGATGTAACTCATGATCAGTAATGTAATGTATGTACACAGTGACTGCACCAGCAGAATAGTGAGTGCAGCTCTGGAGTATAATACAGGATGTAACTCAGGATCAGTAATGTAATGTATGTACACAGTGACTGCACCAGCAGAATAGTGAGTGCAGCTCTGGGGTATAATACAGGAGGTAACTCAGGATCAGTAATGTAATGTATGTACACAGTGACTGCACCAGCAGAATAGTGAGTGCAGCTCTGGAGTATAATACAGGATGTAACTCAGGATCAGTAATGTAATGTATGTACACAGTGACTGCACCAGCAGAATAGTGAGTGCAGCTCTGGGGTATAATACAGGAGGTAACTCAGGATCAGTAATGTAATGTATGTACACAGTGACTGCACCAGCAGAATAGTGAGTGCAGCTCTGGGGTATAATACAGGATGTAACTCAGGATCAGTAATGTAATGTATGTACACAGTGACTGCACCAGCAGAATAGTGAGTGCAGCTCTGGAGTATAATACAGGATGTAACTCAGGATCAGTAATGTAATGTATGTACACAGTGACTGCACCAGCAGAATAGTGAGTGAAGCTCTGGGGTATAATACAGGATGTAACTCAGGATCAGTAATGTAATGTATGTACACAGTGACTGCACCAGCAGAATAGTGAGTGCAGCTCTGGGGTATAATACAGGATGTAACTCAGGATCAGTAATGTAATGTATGTACACAGTGACTGCACCAGCAGAATACTGAGTGCAGCTCTGGGGTATAATACAGGATGTAACTCAGGATCAGTAATGTAATGTATGTACACAGTGACTGCAGCAGCAGAATAGTGAGTGCAGCTCTGGAGTATAATACAGGATGTAACTCAGGATCAGTAATGTAATGTATGTACACAGTGACTGCACCAGCAGAATACTGAGTGCAGCTCTGGAGTATAATACAGGATGTAACTCAGGATCAGTAATGTAATGTATGTACACAGTGACTGCACCAGCAGAATAGTGAGTGCAGCTCTGGGGTATAATACAGGATGTAACTCAGGATCAGTAATGTAATGTATGTACACAGTGACTGCACCAGCAGAATAGTGAGTGCAGCTCTGGAGTATAATATAGGATGTAACTCAGGATCAGTAATGTATGTACACAGTGACTGCACCAGCAGAATAGTGAGTGCAGCTCTGGAGTATAATATAGGATGTAACTCAGGATCAGTACAGAATAATATATGTAACTTATTTTTTTATTAATTTTTCAGATCTTCAGATGAGCAGATTAAACACGTCTACCACCTGCTGATGATCCAGCTGAATCAGGAGCATGCAGAGATCCGCCTGTCCGCCTTTCAGATAGTCAGCGAGCTGTTCAGTCGGTCGCACTTGTTCAGGACTTTGCTCATCTCCAACTTCCAGGAGTTCTTGGAGCTCACTGTGGAGACAGACTATGAGCAGCCACTGCCGCCTCCCAAGGAAGCGGCACAGAAACTCAAAATCTTGGCCATTAAGGCTGTGCAGGAATGGAACGAGAAGTTTGGGGAAGCCTACAAGAAACTCTCCTTGGGATATCACTTTTTGAAACAGAACAAAAAGGTGAGTATCAGTGTGTGTCTCTGATGTAGTTATTGTCATATTTCCACTTTCGCTCCCCCTTTTCTTCTTGTTTTTTTACATGTCCATTTATCCACAAATGACACCAGGGGGCGCCCAGGAGCCACCTGTTCAGTAAGTGCGTCCAGTGTAGTAACCGTTTGCATTAATCTTCTAGCTGAGAAGTCTCTTCTGCCAAAGCAAATTAGTTCAGTGGCCTGTCTGGAAAAGTAAGAGACATGTCTCCCAGACCCGATATTACGACCTCGGGTCTCATCCTGCAGCTGTAAGGAGAGGGTCCGGTGCACGACCCTAACACATGGCGGCAGTTTCAATACTGCTGTTATACTCCGGTTTGAGGATCAAGTCTTGAAAAAATCAGCTGTGCTGTTCCTTCAATCAGATCAGTCCAATATTTGTATAACACCAGCTTCACCCTCGGATTAAGAACAGTTATTGTACCTGTCTCTTCTGCAAGATGTTGTAAATTGCAAGCCCAAGAGGCTACAATATAGTGCAGTAATGCTAAATCAGGGCTCAGCCACACAAAATACGGTATTATACCTAAAATACATCAGTTAAAGTCCATTATATCACTTTACATGTCTACCCAGATTGACGTTTCACCAGTATCTGCTTCTTCTGGGGCCAGTAGATGTTTACCATTGCCGGCTTCTTTCGGAGACACTCGAGTTTCATGTCACCATTATTGGCTTGTTCCAAGGCCACTCGAGTGTTACCGTTACCAATTTCTTTTGGAGACACTCTTGTTTCACTATTACCAGCTTCTTCCACTTTTTCTCGTGTTTCACCATTACTGGCTTCTTCTAGGGCCACTCGAGTGTTACTGTTACCAATTTCTTTTGGAGACACTCTTGTTTCACCATTACTAACTTCTTCCACTGTGTCTCATGTTTCACCACTACTGGCTTCTACCGGGGCCGCTCGAGTTTCACCATTACCAATTTCTTCCGGGGCCGCTGGAGTCTCACCATTACCAATTTCTTCCGGGGCAGCTTGAATTTCACCATTATGGACTCCTTTTGGGGCCAATCGAGATTCCCCATGCTGGTTTCTTCTGGGGCCGCTTGAGTTTCACCATACTGGCTTCCTCTGGGGCCGCTCGAGTTTCACCATACTGGCTTCTTCCGGGGCATTACACCCTGGAAGAAGCCACCTGTTGTTCACTGTCTATTTATTAAGTCACACTAGTCTGCATGAAAACGGCGTGCACAAAACGGTGAGAAGGCAAATACTGTTTATTGCAGAGTTTTGTTTTATTTTCATGTATTGAAGGAGCACAACACTCTGTGTATTATCAAGGATTATTATTGCCTCTCGTACAGCACGAGCATCTTAAGTACTTAATTGTATGTGGATACACCTCAGGTGGATTTCCAGGATGTTAGCTCCAGGACGGTAGCAGAGAGGAAACGGGAAGAGGAAAAGCAGAAGCGTTTAGAAAATATTTATCGAGAGAAAGCCAAGAAAGCAAAGACTGAGATGGAAGGTGAGACCCCAGATTTGCATTGTGTGTGTAAATAATATATTTGGAAAAGGATCCCCCATGGACTTAAGTGTATTTTATTGGGATATAAGTGTGGTATACTACCACAAAGTAGAAAGTATTTGTGAGGTGTAAAGGAAATGATCCAAGGTTTTGTAATAATATTAAATATATAAATCTGAAGATTGTGACATGTATTTGTATTCAGCCCCCAATAGTCTGATACCCCTAAATAAAATCTGGAGTGACCCATTGCCTTCAGAAGTCACAGATTTGGTACATTGAATCCACCTGTGTGTAATTTCTTCTCAGTATAATTGCAGCTGTTCTGTGAAGGCCTCAGAGGGTTGTTTGAGAACATTAGGGATCAAACAGGATCATGAAAATCAAGGAACACACCAGACAGGTCAGGGATAAAGTTATGGAAAAGAGTAAAGCTGAGTTAGGTTATTAAAAAAAAATAAAGTCCATCATCCAAAAATGGAAGGAGTATGACACTACTGAAAACGTACCAAGACATGGCCGCCCACCTACGCTGACATCCCAGGCAGGAAGAGCACTAATTAGAGAAACATCCAAGAGGCCCATGGTCACTGTGGACGAGCTGCAGAGATCCACAGCTCAAGTGGGAGAACCTACCCACAGGCCGACTATTAGTTGTCTACTCAACAAATCTGGCCTTTATAAGGGAGTGGCAAGAAGAAAGCCATTTTTGAAAGCAAGCCATAAGAAGTCCCGTCTGTAGTTTTCAAAAACCATGTAGGGGACACAGCAAACACGTGGCAGAAGGTGCTCTGGTCAGATGAAACCAAAGCAGAACCTTTTGGGCTTGATGCAGAACGTTATGTGTGGTGCTAAGCTAACATGAAATCACCCTGAAAACCCCATGCCTACCGTCACACATGGTGGTGGCAGCACCATGCTGTAGGGCAGTGTTCCCCAACTCCGGTCCTCAAGAGCCACCAACAGGTCATGTTTTCCAGATTTCCTTAGTATTGCACAGGTGATAATTGCATCACCTGCACAGGCAATAATTCTATCACCTGTGCAATACTAAAGAAATCCTGAAAACATGACTTGTTGGTGACTCTTGAGGACCGGAGTTGGGGAACACTGCTGTAGGGGATGCTTTTCTTCAGGAGGAGCAGGGAAGCCGTTTAGAGTTCATGGGAAGATGGATGGAGCTAAATACATGGCAATTCTGGAGGACAACTTGTTAAAGGCTGCAGAAGACTTGAAACTGGGGCGTAGGTTCACCTGCCAGCAGGACATCGACTCTAAACATCCTGCCAGAGCTACAATGGAGGGTTTAGACCAGAGTATATTAATGTGTGTGAACAGCCCAGTCACAGTCGAGACCTAAATCCCATTGAGAATCTAGACGTGAAATTGTTGCTCAGATGTCTCCATCCAATCTCACTGAGCGAATGTGCAAAGAAGGGGCAAAAATGTCACCTCTAGATGTGCTAAGCTGGTAGAGGCAGACCCCCAAAGACTGCAGCAGCAACTGCAGTGAAAGGTGGTCGTGCAAAGTAGTGTTTGTTAATGGGTTTCATATAGCATTACGGCCACTCTGTATGTAGAGTGTAGCAATTGGACTAAAATATAACTTTTAATGTATGCAATTTAAAAAAGACTAACTGTGAAAACTTCACCACGTGATATAAACATACAGGGGACTTAAAAAAGGGGGGATAGGCGTACCCCCTCAGGACACAAAAGGTACGTAGGAATAAACGAATATGAATGTGCTGATCCGTTCATATAGAGATCCAGCAACATGCACTGGTAACATGCGGTGAGAATAGCAATGCTAATGAGTCGAGCAGGCC
Source organism: Ranitomeya variabilis (assembly GCF_051348905.1). Taxonomy (NCBI): domain Eukaryota; kingdom Metazoa; phylum Chordata; class Amphibia; order Anura; family Dendrobatidae; genus Ranitomeya; species Ranitomeya variabilis. The sequence goes on along the minus strand of NC_135232.1, from coordinate 1,115,666,077 downwards.
CGGGTATCTGTGCACAGTGGCGAAATATGTAATGTCTTATAATAAGTCACCATAGGGTTCCAGACCCCAATTGTCTTTGTACACACACAGTACCTATAACCAAAATGCTCATTCAGTCCTTTCAGACTAACGACCTAGCTATATGCTTTAAACCAGATGCAATCATAAATTCAGCAGCAAAGATAACATATTGCTGACTATAATGATCAAAACAATGCATGCATATTGTGGAATACTTGTATACCCATCTCATGGGTTTCCACCCATACCGCAGCAATATGATACTTCTAGTCAGTCACAATGTGCATTTAAACATAGCGCCTATATTACAGGCGACTTGAAATAATCTCACCCATTTGATGTGTTATGGAGAGAGAATATGTAGGTGGCAGATAGCGTCTCCCGACGCGTTTCGTCCTATCCAGGACTCATCAGGGGAATGACAGGGAACCTGCAGAGCTGCGTTACCTGACGTCCGCTTGTGCCTCCCTTATATGCGGTATGATAGGGACCGCGATACACGGCACGCTGTTCTCGGCGTGCGCGCCGGTTCCGGTCCTCATGACCTCACTTCCGGTTTTGTTTGTGCACAGTTTGCGCATGCGCTGGCTTGGAACGCATCAGCACCCCGCAATGAAACGCAAACATTATGTATTCTAATTATCATCCTAAAAGATGACCCGGAGCTTATTATAATGAGGACATAATTCTTGAAGGTAGAGCTCTCCAGAAATGTGATTGCGGAGGAGTTTTACCCGTGAGGTTGTACATAGAGTATACATTATCAAAATTGAGACAACCACACTTATTGGAATCAACTTGTTTTTACAAAAATTATGCAAAGTTGTTCCATTAATCCATGGGTATGGTCCGGTTTCTTACCCCGGTGCTAGACAAGTGGTTAAAGAATCGGGTAAAGAGGCCAAAATTAGAGGAAAGAAAAAAAGGAACGTAGAAATACCACAAACAATGTGAGAGTTTGGGTATACCTGATGACCTGTTAAGTGATGTACGTTTTTTGTTTCATCTCGCAGATACAGATCCTAATCAGGAAGGTATAGGCCCTTTCACTAAATTAAAGAACAAAAGTTCTAAAATGCCCCCACCATTGAGTGATATAGGCTCCTTGGACATCTTCCTCAACTTGGTTACAGAGGACATAGTCAAATTATCAGGATCAAGAGGCAGAAACACTCATAATCTCACCAAGGATGAGATTACTTGCCTCCATAACCTTGAAAACGACTCCAACATTACTATAAAGCCCTCTGATAAAGGGGGCAATGTGGTCGTTATGAACACAACAGACTATAGACTATTGTGCCTGGGCCTCTTAGAAAAAGCTGAAGAATATCAACTCCTTAGAACTAATCCTTTGACCAGGTTTCTGGGGGAATTGAGGACGTTTGTTGAACAGGGCTTCGCAGATGGCATTCTGGGGAAAGAGGAGAGGGATTTCATACTTCCCAAATTTCCGGTTTTGCCGACTTTCTATTGTCTCCCCAAAATTCACAAGGGCACCAATCCATTGAAGGGGAGACCCATTGTGTCGGGAAACAATAGTTTGACCGAAAAACTGGGGATGTACATTGACAAGGTACTCAAACCTTTTGTCAGCTCATTAAATTCGTATGTACGGGACACCACGGACCTTCTAAGTAAATTGGATGGTGTTTTTCTTGACCCCGATATGGTAATAGGAAGTATAGATGTCGAAGCCCTATATTCCTCTATTCCGCACGACAAAGGCATAACAGCTGCCAGTTACTTTTTGAACACCAGAGGCATACAATTTGACAAACACAATAAATTTATATTGAAAAGTTTGGAGTTTTGCCTCACAAAAAATATTTTCCTCTTTGACCAGAAACTCTACCACCAGCTCAGGGGCACTGCGATGGGCAGTCCCTGCGCGCCATCGTATGCAAATTTGCTCCTGGGCTGGTGGGAGGAAACAATGGTCTTTGGTGATTCTACGTTGTGTCTCGATGACAAAGTCATATTATGGCTTCGATACATCGATGACATTCTGGTAATTTGGAGAGGGAGCTCTTTGGAGTTTGGCTCATTTGTTGAAGGCCTGAATACAAACACCATAGGCCTCAGCTTTACGTATGAAGTGAACCCCACTAAATTGTCCTTTCTAGATATCTGCATTGAAAAAACCTTTAGCGGAGCTCTAGCAACAAGAACACACAGGAAGAGCACTTCAACCAACTCCCTTTTGAGATGGGAGAGTAACCACCCTGTCCCTCTCAAGAGAGGGATACCGAAAGGGCAATACTTACGTATGCGTAGAAACTGTTCACAACCTGAAACATTTCAAGAACAGGCCAACGATTTACAAATGAGATTTTTGGAAAGGGGGTATCCTCAAAGTATTTTGAAAAAGGCCTACAAAGAATCTGTAGCAAGAGACAGGAGGGAATTATTGGTGCCCAGAATGAGGGATGAATCTGACACTAAGGTTCGCTTCATCACAAGGTATTCGAATGGGGCAAATCACATCAGAACCATTTTGCAACGACATTGGTCTGTTCTAGCAATGGACAATGACATCAAGGAGTTCCTCCCAGAAATACCACAGATCACATACAGAAGGGGAAGATCCCTAGGTGACCGTCTTGTTCACAGTCACTTTCAGTCCAATCAGGGGACTGGCAATTTTTTGACAAATCGAACTACAGGCTGCTTCAAATGCGGGAGGTGTAGGGCTTGCGACTCTATTCTTCCTAGCAGGTCCTTCTGCGGCAATGTCAGCGGTACCTCGTACTCCATCCGACATTTCATCAACTGTCGCACTAAGGGGATTGTCTATAAGGCCACCTGTGTGTGCGGAATGGAGTACGTGGGGAAAACCAAAAGGGAATTCCGCAGAAGGATTCGCGAACATGTCCGGGATATCCTTAATAAAAGGGATACCCCGGTGGCGAATCACATGAATACATATCATAATGGTGACCCCAAGAAAATTAAATTTGTCGGGATCGACAAAATTGTACCATCACCCAGGGGGGGCGACTGGGACAAACAAATTCTGCAAAAAGAATGCAGATGGATCTTCAACTTGAAAACCACACAGCCCTATGGCCTAAACGAGCAATTGTCATATGGCTGTTTTTTGTAAACTCAGCAAGTATTCCAACGGTTAAATCAGTATATGTCCCAGTCTCCTCCCCCCAAACTCCAAACCCTCCCCTTCCCCTTCCAACTCCCATATCCCTATATTGATTTACAATTCTTTCTCCACCTTTGAACAGTTAGGTGGTAACAGGGATAACATAGGGAAAGCCGCCGAGGAGTGGGGGCGCCACCAAAACGTATACTTTTTAGGGTGCCTACCCCTGCTATAGGTAGGATATCAGCAAAAAGGCATTACAGCATAGAAGTTGCAGTTCTCTATAGGTTTATTATACAGCATACATTTCGTTAATATCAACTCAGTGGCCACCCACTTTTCACTCCCCACATCCTTCTCAGGCACTACATACCTCCCCTGTCCCCCTATTTTTAGGGTCATGTAGGGATGAATAGATAGGGATAGCCGTCGTCGAGTGGGGGCTGTTATGGTTCTCAATGGCAAGAGAACATAGCCCAGCAAACATAAGAACTAGCTCTTGGAAGGATGGAAACTAAACTGACCATGAACTAAACCTGCCGCACAACTAACAGTAGCCGGGTAGCGTAGCCTGCGTTTTATCCCTAGACGCCCAGCGCCGGCCGGAGGACTAACTAATCCTGGCAGAGGAAAATATAGTCCTGGCTCACCTCTAGAGAAATTTCCCCGAAAGGCAGACAGAGGCCCCCACAAATATTGGCGGTGATTTTAGATGAAATGACAAACGTAGTATGAAAATAGGTTTAGCAAAATTGAGGTCCGCTTACTAGATAGCAGGAAGACAGAAAGGACACTTTCATGGTCAGCTGAAAACCCTATCAAAACACCATCCTGAAATTACTTTAAGACTCTAGTATTAACTCATAACATCAGAGTGGCAATTTCAGATCACAAGAGCTTTACAGACACAGAAACGAAACTACAGCTGTGAACTGGAACAAAATGCAAAAACAAACAAGGACTAAAGTCCAACTTAGCTGGGAGTTGTCTAGCAGCAGGAACATGCACAGAAAGGCTTCTGATTACAATGTTGACCGGCATGGAAGTGACAGAGGAGCAAAGCTAAATAGCGACTCCCACATCCTGATGGAAACAGGTGAACAGAGAGGATGATGCACACCAGTTCAATTCCACCAGTGGCCACCGGGGGAGCCCAAAATCCAATTTCACAACAGTACCCGCCCCTCAAGGAGGGGGCACCGAACCCTCACCAGAACCACCAGGGCGATCAGGATGAGCCCTATGAAAGGCACGGACCAAATCGGAGGCATGAACATCAGAGGCAGTCACCCAAGAATTATCCTCCTGATCGTATCCCTTCCATTTGACCAGATACTGGAGTTTCTGTCTGGAAACACGGGAGTCCAAGATTTTTTCCACAACGTACTCCAACTCGCCCTCAACCAACACCGGAGCAGGAGGCTCAACGGAAGGCACAACCGGTACCTCATACCTGCGCAATAATGACCGATGAAAAACATTATGAATAGAAAAAGATGCAGGGAGGTCCAAACGGAAGGACACAGGGTTAAGAATCTCCAATATCTTGTACGGGCCGATGAACCGAGGCTTAAACTTGGGAGAAGAAACCCTCATAGGGACAAAACGAGAAGACAACCACACCAAGTCCCCAACACAAAGCCGAGGACCAACCCGACACCGGCGGTTGGCAAAAAGCTGAGTCTTCTCCTGGGACAACTTCAAATTGTCCACTACCTGCCCCCAAATCTGATGCAACCTCTCCACCACAGCATCCACTCCAGGACAATCCGAAGATTCCACCTGACCAGAAGAAAATCGAGGATGAAACCCCGAATTACAGAAAAAGGGAGACACCAAGGTGGCAGAGCTGGCCCGATTATTGAGGGCAAACTCCGCTAAAGGCAAAAAAGCAACCCAATCATCCTGATCTGCAGACACAAAACACCTCAAATATGTCTCCAAGGTCTGATTCGTCCGCTCGGTCTGGCCATTAGTCTGAGGATGGAAAGCAGACGAGAAAGACAAATCTATGCCCATCCTAGCACAGAATGCTCGCCAAAATCTAGACACGAATTGGGTACCTCTGTCAGAAACGATATTCTCCGGAATACCATGCAAACGGACCACATTTTGAAAAAACAGAGGAACCAACTCGGAAGAAGAAGGCAACTTAGGCAGGGGAACCAAATGGACCATCTTAGAGAAACGATCACACACCACCCAGATGACAGACATCTTCTGAGAAACAGGAAGATCCGAAATAAAATCCATCGAGATGTGCGTCCAGGGCCTCTTCGGGATAGGCAAGGGCAACAACAATCCACTAGCCCGAGAACAACAAGGCTTGGCCCGAGCACAAACATCACAAGACTGCACGAAGCCTCGCACATCTCGAGACAGGGAAGGCCACCAGAAGGACCTTGCCACCAAATCCCTGGTACCAAAGATTCCAGGATGACCTGCCAACGCAGAAGAATGAACCTCAGAAATGACTTTACTGGTCCAATCATCAGGAACAAACAGTCTACCAGGTGGGCAACGATCAGGTCTATCCGCCTGAAACTCCTGCAAGGCCCGCCGCAGGTCTGGAGAAACGGCAGACAATATCACTCCATCTTTAAGGATACCTGTAGGTTCAGAATTACCAGGGGAGTCAGGCTCAAAACTCCTAGAAAGGGCATCCGCCTTAACATTCTTAGAACCCGGCAGGTAGGACACCACAAAATTAAACCGAGAGAAAAACAACGACCAGCGCGCCTGTCTAGGATTCAGGCGTCTGGCGGACTCAAGATAAATTAGATTTTTGTGGTCAGTCAATACCACCACCTGATGTCTAGCCCCCTCAAGCCAATGACGCCACTCCTCAAAAGCCCACTTCATGGCCAAAAGCTCCCGATTCCCAACATCATAATTCCGCTCGGCGGGCGAAAATTTACGCGAGAAAAAAGCACAAGGTCTCATCACGGAGCAATCGGAACTTCTCTGCGACAAAACCGCCCCAGCTCCGATTTCAGAAGCGTCGACCTCAACCTGAAAAGGAAGAGCAACATCAGGCTGACGCAACACAGGGGCGGAAGAAAAGCGGCGCTTAAGCTCCCGAAAGGCCTCCACAGCAGCAGGGGACCAATCAGCAACATCAGCACCCTTCTTAGTCAAATCAGTCAATGGTTTAACAACATCAGAAAAACCAGCAATAAATCGACGATAAAAGTTAGCAAAGCCCAAAAATTTCTGAAGACTCTTAAGAGAAGAGGGTTGCGTCCAATCACAAATAGCCTGAACCTTGACAGGATCCATCTCGATGGAAGAGGGGGAAAAAATATATCCCAAAAAGGAAATCTTTTGAACCCCAAAAACGCACTTAGAACCCTTCACACACAAGGAATTAGACCGCAAAACCTGAAAAACCCTCCTGACCTGCTGGACATGAGAGTCTCAGTCATCCGAAAAAATCAAAATATCATCCAGATACACAATCATAAATTTATCCAAATAATCACGGAAAATGTCATGCATAAAGGACTGAAAGACTGAAGGGGCATTTGAAAGACCAAAAGGCATCACCAAATACTCAAAGTGGCCCTCGGGCGTATTAAATGCGGTTTTCCACTCATCCCCCTGCTTAATTCGCACCAAATTATACGCCCCACGGAGATCTATCTTAGAGAACCACTTGGCCCCCTTTATGCGAGCAAACAAATCAGTCAGCAGTGGCAACGGATATTGATATTTAACCGTGATTTTATTCAAAAGCCGATAATCAATGCACGGCCTCAAAGAGCCATCTTTCTTAGCCACAAAGAAAAAACCGGCTCCTAAGGGAGATGACGAAGGACGAATATGTCCCTTTTCCAAGGACTCCTTTATATATTCTCGCATAGCCGCATGTTCAGGCACAGACAGATTAAATAAACGACCCTTAGGGTATTTACTACCCAGAATCAAATCTATGGCACAATCACACTCCCGGTGCGGAGGTAATGAACCAAGCTTAGGTTCTTCAAAAACGTCACGATATTCAGTCAAGAATTCAGGAATCTCAGAGGGAATAGATGATGAAATGGAAACCACAGGTACGTCCCCATGCGTCCCCTTACATCCCCAGCTTAACACAGACATAGCTTTCCAGTCAAGGACTGGGTTATGAGATTGCAGCCATGGCAATCCAAGCACCAACACATCATGTAGGTTATACAGCACAAGAAAGCGAATAATCTCCTGGTGATCCGGATTAATCCGCATAGTTACTTGTGTCCAGTATTGTGGTTTATTGCTAGCCAATGGGGTGGAGTCAATCCCCTTCAGGGGTATAGGAGTTTCAAGAGGCTCCAAATCATACCCACAGCGTTTGGCAAAGGACCAATCCATAAGACTCAAAGCGGCGCCAGAGTCGACATAGGCATCCGCGGTAATAGATGATAAAGAACAAATCAGGGTCACAGATAGAATAAACTTAGACTGTAAAGTGCCAATTGAAACAGACTTATCAAGCTTCTTAGTACGCTTAGAGCATGCTGATATAACATGAGTTGAATCACCGCAATAGAAGCACAACCCATTTTTTCGTCTAAAATTCTGCCGTTCACTTCTGGACAGAATTCTATCACATTGCATATTCTCTGGCGTCTTCTCAGTAGACACCGCCAAATGGTGCACAGGTTTGCGCTCCCGCAGACGCCTATCGATCTGGATAGCCATTGTCATGGACTCATTCAGACCCGCAGGCACAGGGAACCCCACCATAACATCCTTAATGGCATCAGAGAGACCCTCTCTGAAATTCGCCGCCAGGGCGCACTCATTCCACTGAGTAAGCACAGCCCATTTACGGAATTTCTGGCAGTATATTTCAGCTTCGTCTTGCCCCTGAGATAGGGACATCAAGGCCTTTTCCGCCTGAAGTTCTAACTGAGGTTCCTCATAAAGCAACCCCAAGGCCAGAAAAAACGCATCCACATTGAGCAACGCAGGATCCCCTGGAGCCAATGCAAAAGCCCAATCCTGACTGTCGCCCCGGAGCAAGGAAATCACAATCCTGACCTGCTGAGCAGGATCTCCAGCAGAGCGAGATTTCAGGGACAAAAACAACTTGCAATTATTTTTGAAATTTTGAAAGCAAGATCTATTCCCCGAGAAAAATTCAGGCAAAGGAATTCTAGGTTCAGATATAGGAACATGAACAACAAAATCTTGTAAATTTTGAACTTTCGTGGTGAGATTATTCAAACCTGCAGCTAAACTCTGAATATCCATTTTAAACAGGTGAACACAGAGCCATTCCAGGATTAGAAGGAGAGAGAGAGAGAAAGGCTGCAATATAGGCAGACTTGCAAGAGATTCAATTACAAGCACACTCAGAACTGAAGGAAAAAAAAAAAAATCTTCAGCAGACTTCTCTTTTCTCTCCTTTCTCTGTCAATTAATTTAACCCTTTGTGGCCGGTCAAACTGTTATGGTTCTCAATGGCAAGAGAACATAGCCCAGCAAACATAAGAACTAGCTCTTGGAAGGATGGAAACTAAACTGACCATGAACTAAACCTGCCGCACAACTAACAGTAGCCGGGTAGCGTAGCCTGCGTTTTATCCCTAGACGCCCAGCGCCGGCCGGAGGACTAACTAATCCTGGCAGAGGAAAATATAGTCCTGGCTCACCTCTAGAGAAATTTCCCCGAAAGGCAGACAGAGGCCCCCACAAATATTGGCGGTGATTTTAGATGAAATGACAAACGTAGTATGAAAATAGGTTTAGCAAAATTGAGGTCCGCTTACTAGATAGCAGGAAGACAGAAAGGACACTTTCATGGTCAGCTGAAAACCCTATCAAAACACCATCCTGAAATTACTTTAAGACTCTAGTATTAACTCATAACATCAGAGTGGCAATTTCAGATCACAAGAGCTTTACAGACACAGAAACGAAACTACAGCTGTGAACTGGAACTAAATGCAAAAACAAACAAGGACTAAAGTCCAACTTAGCTGGGAGTTGTCTAGCAGCAGGAACATGCACAGAAAGGCTTCTGATTACAATGTTGACCGGCATGGAAGTGACAGAGGAGCAAAGCTAAATAGCGACTCCCACATCCTGATGGAAACAGGTGAACAGAGGATGATGCACACCAGTTCAATTCCACCAGTGGCCACCGGGGGAGCCCAAAATCCAATTTCACAACAGGGGGCGCCATTTGCGCAGGTTCTGTAGAGGTGCCAACCTCCGCGTTAGGTAGGGCACAGCAGAGCAGCTGACCTCATAGGGCGTACAGGCTTTAAACAGGTCCGTGGTGTCCCTTATTACGAATTTATACTAGTCGTAAAATTTCTTTTTTCTAAATGCTCATCATTTTTCCAAATTTTTATTCTTTCAAAATACGTTGGTTTGTGGTATTTCTACGTTCCTTTTTTTCTTTCCTCTAATTTTGGCCTCTTTACCCGATTCTTTAACCACTTGTCTAGCACCGGGGTAAGAAACCGGACCATACCCATGGATTAATGGAACAACTTTGCATAATTTTTGTAAAAACAAGTTGATTCCAATAAGTGTGGTTGTCTCAATTTTGATAATGTATACTCTATGTACAACCTCACGGGTAAAACTCCTCCGCAATCACATTTCTGGAGAGCTCTACCTTCAAGAATTATGTCCTCATTATAATAAGCTCCGGGTCATCTTTTAGGATGATAATTAGAATACATAATGTTTGCGTTTCATTGCGGGGTGCTGATGCGTTCCAAGCCAGCGCATGCGCAAACTGTGCACAAACAAAACCGGAAGTGAGGTCATGAGGACCGGAACCGGCGCGCACGCCGAGAACAGCGTGCCGTGTATCGCGGTCCCTATCATACCGCATATAAGGGAGGCACAAGCGGACGTCAGGTAACGCAGCTCTGCAGGTTCCCTGTCATTCCCCTGATGAGTCCTGGATAGGACGAAACGCGTTGGGAGACGCTATCTGCCACCTACATATTCTCTCTCCATAACACATCAAATGGGTGAGATTATTTCAAGTCGCCTGTAATATAGGCGCTATGTTTAAATGCACATTGTGACTGACTAGAAGTATCATATTGCTGCGGTATGGGTGGAAACCCATGAGATGGGTATACAAGTATTCCACAATATGCATGCATTGTTTTGATCATTATAGTCAGCAATATGTTATCTTTGCTGCTGAATTTATGATTGCATCTGGTTTAAAGCATATAGCTAGGTCGTTAGTCTGAAAGGACTGAATGAGCATTTTGGTTATAGGTACTGTGTGTGTACAAAGACAATTGGGGTCTGGAACCCTATGGTGACTTATTATAAGACATTACATATTTCGCCACTGTGCACAGATACCCGGGCCTGCTCGACTCATTAGCATTGCTATTCTCACCGCATGTTACCAGTGCATGTTGCTGGATCTCTATATGAACGGATCAGCACATTCATATTCGTTTATTCCTACGTACCTTTTGTGTCCTGAGGGGGTACGCCTATCCCCCCTTTTTTAAGTCCCCTGTATGTTTATATCACGTGGTGAAGTTTTCACAGTTAGTCTTTTTTAAATTGCATACATTAAAAGTTATATTTTAGTCCAATTGCTACACTCAACAAGTATTTCCATTGGATTCTATCCCGCTAATTCCACTCTGTATGTACCCTGAAATGGTACCATTGAGACAGTCGGCTCAGCACGCAAAAGATTAAGCCCTCACACTGCTCCTTATATATAGTATATAAAAATGTACTTTACCGTCTGTCTTCCAGAGATGTTGGAGGACATCCAGTCCTGCCTCACGGAGATGGAGAACTGCTTCATCTTGTTACTGCCCGACCCTGAAGACTTCAGTCTGGTCAGTGGTGGAGGAGATGAAAGAGGCGACCTACCGATGGGAAGTGATTCTCCTAAACCGAAGGCCCGGTTACACGAGGCCGATGACGAGGAACCCTGCTGCAGCAAAGACCTGCCCAACCTCAACCATGTATCTAAGGGAGAGGAAAAGGTGGAAAGTTCTCTGAAGGAATCCAGCTCAGATGGGTCTGACAACGACTTTGAGCCTGTGGAAGAGTCGTTCATCAGAGAACATGGGCTGGGCTCTCACAAGTACACGCTGGACATCGAAATCTCAACAGGTGACAGCTCTGCGGGATAGGAAAATCGTTCGTGAATCTGTAATCTGGCAAATGATATGATCTCTATTTTTTTTTTTTCGCTCGCTCTCCCTTTCTGTGGCTCGCTTTCCCCTTGGTCCTTGCTCGCTCTCACTTTCCCCTTGGTCCTTGCTCGCTCTCGCTTTCCCCTTGGTCCTTGCTCGCTCTCGCTTTCCCCTTGGTCCTTGCTCGCTCTCGCTTTCCCCTTGGTCCTTGCTCGCTCTCGCTTTCCCCTTGGTCCTTGCTCGCTCTCGCTTTCCCCTTGGTCCTTGCTCGCTCTCGCTTTCCCCTTGGTCCTTGCTCGCTCTCGCTTTCCCCTTGGTCCTTGCTCGCTCTCGCTTTCCCCTTGGTCCTTGCTCGCTCTCGCTTTCCCCTTGGTCCTTGCTCGCTCTCGCTTTCCCCTTGGTCCTTGCTCGCTCTCGCTTTCCCCTTGGTCCTTGCTCGCTCTCGCTTTCCCCTTGGTCCTTGCTCGCTCTCGCTTTCCCCTTGGTCCTTGCTCGCTCTCGCTTTCCCCTTGGTCCTTGCTCGCTCTCGCTTTCCCCTTGGTCCTTGCTCGCTCTCGCTTTCCCCTTGGTCCTTGCTCGCTCTCGCTTTCCCCTTGGTCCTTGCTCGCTCTCGCTTTCCCCTTGGTCCTTGCTCGCTCTCGCTTTCCCCTTGGTCCTTGCTCGCTCTCGCTTTCCCCTTGGTCCTTGCTCGCTCTCGCTTTCCCCTTGGTCCTTGCTCGCTCTCGCTTTCCCCTTGGTCCTTGCTCGCTCTCGCTTTCCCCTTGGTCCTTGCTCGCTCTCGCTTTCCCCTTGGTCCTTGCTCGCTCTCGCTTTCCCCTTGGTCCTTGCTCGCTCTCGCTTTCCCCTTGGTCCTTGCTCGCTCTCGCTTTCCCCTTGGTCCTTGCTCGCTCTCGCTTTCCCCTTGGTCCTTGCTCGCTCTCGCTTTCCCCTTGGTCCTTGCTCGCTCTCGCTTTCCCCTTGGTCCTTGCTCGCTCTCGCTTTCCCCTTGGTCCTTGCTCGCTCTCATCATTGTTTTTTTGTCATGCGTTGAAAAGAACTCTTTCTCCATTTTGCATAGATGTGAAAGTTAATGAGAATGAAGATAATACTGACGTCCTCAACAGCTTAAAAGATGCCTGTAAAGTGGCGAAGAACAAGTACTGGCCAGCAGTTCAGTCCTGGATACAGGTACCAGTGGGAAAACCGTCTTATCCTCCACTTTGTGTTCATGTTTTCATGTCGTCAAATCTATTAATACAAATTTAGTAAATAGTATTTTTTTTTTCTTGGTCTTGTGCTGCTCCATTGTTATACCTCCTGGCAATAAATGAATGAAGGAATGAATTGATAAGTAGCTGTCTCTATTCCCCTTCCTGACAGGGTTTGACCCTGTACCGTCTGCACTGGTTAGACAGCGTGTGTAATGATCACGCCTTAACACCATTAGGGATAGTATACACCCAATTTTTAGTTAGTTTGTACCTTTCCAGGAGTAATATTAAAGGAACTGCACTGGGCTAAATTCTTTCAGAAGCATTATTTTATGAAAATTTAGTTATTTTAACTTTTACTTTTTCAATGAAGGTTTTCACAAAAGCTGGAATCAATGACGACAGCCTAAAATGTGCAATTGACCTGAAGAATAAAGTAGAAGCCGCGCTGAAGAAGCAAAAGGAGATGAATATCGAGTGCACGTCCCGAAACAGGGGAGAGGTGAGTGGCATGACTTTTTATGTGGCGCAAATGTGACCGCCTTAATGCCGTGAAGCATAAAACAGTAATAAAAGATCTCCTCTTTTTTTTTTTTTTTTTTTAATTCCAAGACCCATGACTTTTCCCCCCTCCGTAGTTATAACCGTATGAGGGCTTGTTCTTGTTTTTTTTTTTTTGGGGGGGGTGTTGTGGGGGGCGGGGGATTGGATGAGTTTTTTGTTTGAATGGCAGCATACACTTTACCATACAAATATACTGAAAAACTTAACAAACAAAAAGAATAAAATATATATATATTTATTTGAGTATAAGCCGATATTTTCTGCCCACTTTTTTGGGCTGAAAGTAACCCTCTCGGCTTATACTCGAGTCATACCCAGGGGTCGGCAGGGGAGGGGGAGCGGAGCTGTGTAATCATACTCACCTGCTCCTGGCGCAGTCCGCTCACTACAGGAAAAAGCTGCCCACGCCGGAGAACAGACGTGCAGGGACCGCGCCAGGAGCAGGTGAGTATAACTCAGTGCGCGATATTCACCTGCTCCCCGTTCCACCGTCGGCGCCACTGCGTCTTCCCCGTCCTCTGCACTGACGCTCTGGTCAGAGGGCGCGATGACGCGATCAGTGCGCTCCGCCCTCTGCCTGAACGTCAGTGCGGAGGACGGGGGAAGACACAGCGGCGCCAACGGTGGAACGCGGAGCAGGTGAATATAGCAAGTGACGGGGGCCTGAGAGGTGAGTATGTGATTTTTTATTTTTTTTTTTAATTTTTTTTTTTTAATCACAGCAACAGCATATGGGGCAAATATCTGTATGGGCCATGTGCAGCATTATATGGGGCAAATATCTGTATGGAGCATCTTATGGGGCCATGTGCAGCATTATATGGGGCAAATATCTGTATGGAGCATCTTATGGGGCCATGTGCAGCATTATATGGGGCAAATATCTGTATGGGCCATGTGCAGCATTATATGGGGCAAATATCTGTATGGAGCATCTTATGGGGCCATGTGCAGCGTTATATGGGGAAAATATCTGTATGGAGCATCTTAAGGTGCCATGTGCAGCATTATATGGGGCAAATATCTGTATGGAGCATCTTATAGGGCCATGTGCAGCATTATATGGGGCAAATATCTGTATGGAGCATCTTATGGGGCCATGTGCAGCGTTATATGGGGCAAATATCTGTATGGAGCATCTTATGGGGCCATGTGCAGCGTTATATGGGGCAAATATCTGTATGGAGCATCTTATGGGGCCATGTGCAGCGTTATATGGGGCAAATATCTGTATGGAGCATCTTATGGGGCCATGTGCAGCATTATATGGGGCAAATATCTGTATGGAGCATCTTATGGGGCCATGTGCAGCATTATATGGGGAAAATATCTGTATGGAGCATCTTATGGTGCCATGTGCAGCATTATATGGGGCAAATATCTGTATGGAGCATCTTATGGGGCCATGTGCAGCGTTATATGGGGCAAATATCTGTATGGAGCATCTTATGGGGCCATGTGCAGCGTTATATGGGGCAAATATCTGTATGGAGCATCTTATGGGGCCATGTGCAGCATTATATGGGGCAAATATCTGTATGGGCCATGTGCAGCATTATATGGGGCAAATATCTGTATGGAGCATCTTATGGGGCCATGTGCAGCATTATATGGGGAAAATATCTGTATGGAGCATCTTATGGGGCCATGTGCAGCGTTATATGGGGCAAATATCTGTATGGGCCATGTGCAGCATTATATGGGGCAAATATCTGTATGGAGCATCTTATGGGGCCATGTGCAGCATTATATGGGGAAAATATCTGTATGGAGCATCTTATGGGGCCATGTGCAGCGTTATATGGGGCAAATATCTGTATGGAGCATCTTATGGGGCCATGTGCAGCGTTATATGGGGCAAATATCTGTATGGAGCATCTTATGGGGCCATGTGCAGCATTATATGGGGCAAATATCTGTATGGAGCATCTTATGGGGCCATGTGCAGCATTATATGGGGCAAATATCTGTATGGAGCATCTTATGGGGCCATGTGCAGCATTATATGGGGCAAATATCTGTATGGGGCCATGTGCAGCATTATATGGGGCAAATATCTGTATGGAGCATCTTATGGGGCCATGTGCAGCATTATATGGGGAAAATATCTGTATGGAGCATCTTATGGTGCCATGTGCAGCATTATATGGGGCAAATATCTGTATGGGCCATGTGCAGCATTATATGGGGCAAATATCTGTATGGAGCATCTTATGGGGCCATGTGCAGCGTTATATGGGGCAAATATCTGTATGGAGCATCTTATGGGGCCATGTGCAGCGTTATATGGGGCAAATATCTGTATGGAGCATCTTATGGGGCCATGTGCAGCATTATATGGGGCAAATATCTGTATGGAGCATCTTATGGGGCCATGTGCAGCATTATATGGGGAAAATATCTGTATGGAGCATCTTATGGTGCCATGTGCAGCATTATATGGGGCAAATATCTGTATGGGCCATGTGCAGCATTATATGGGGCAAATATCTGTATGGAGCATCTTATGGGGCCATGTGCAGCGTTATATGGGGCAAATATCTGTATGGAGCATCTTATGGTGCCATGTGCAGCATTATATGGGGCAAATATCTGTATGGGCCATGTGCAGCATTATATGGGGCAAATATCTGTATGGAGCATCTTATGGGGCCATGTGCAGCGTTATATGGGGCAAATATCTGTATGGAGCATCTTATGGGGCCATGTGCAGCGTTATATGGGGCAAATATCTGTATGGAGCATCTTATGGGGCCATGTGCAGCATTATATGGGGCAAATATCTGTATGGAGCATCTTATGGGGCCATGTGCAGCATTATATGGGGCAAATATCTGTATGGAGCATCTTCTGGGGCCATGTGCAGCATTATATGGGGCAAATATCTGTATGGAGCATCTTATGGGGCCATGTGCAGCATTATAGGGGGCAAATATCTGTATCGGCCATGTGCAGCATTATAGGGGGCAAATATCTACAAATATATATACCGTATACACTCGAGTATAAGCCGACCCAAGTATAAGCCGAGACCCCTAATTTTGCTACAAAAAACTGGGAAAACTTAATGACTCGAGTATAAGCCTAGGGGGGAAAATGCAGCAGCTACCGGTAAATGTCAAAAATAAAAATAGATACCAATAAAAATAATTGAGAGATCAGTAGGTTAAGTGTTTTTGAATATCCATTTTGAATCAGGAGCCCCATCTAATGCTCCATACAGTTCATGATGGGCCCCATAAGATGCTCCATACAAAATACACCACATATAATGCTCCACAAATGCTGATTATGGCCCCATAAGATGGAAAATGCAGCAGCTACCGGTAAATGTCAAAAACAAAAATAGATACCAATAAAAGTAAAATTAATTGAGAGATCAGTAGGGTAAGTGTTTTTGAATATCCATATTGAATCAGGAGCCCCCATATAAGGCTCCATACAGTTCATGATGGGCCCCATAAGATGCTCCATACAAAATACGCCCCATATAATGCTGCACAAATGCTGATTATGGCCCCATAAGATGCTCCATACAGTCATCAGCTTCTGCCTGTAGTGAGCGGTCACATGGTACCGCTCATTACAGTAATGAATATGCGGCTCCACCCCTATGGGACTCCATATTCATTACTGTAATGAGCGGTACCATGTGACCGCTCACTACAGGAAGAAGCTGCTAGCGCCGGGGAACCAGGGACCTGCAGGGACCGCGCCAGGAGGAGGTGAGTATGCTTAGACCGCTGCCACTCCCCCTCCCCTGCCGACCCCTGGGTATGACTTGAGTATAAGCCGAGAGGGGCAATTTCAGCCTAAAAAAATGGGCTGAAATTCTTGGCTTGTACTTGAGTATATACGGTACTTTTTGTTGTTGTTGTTGTTGTACTTTATATTTGGATGGCAGAAAGGAGAATGGTTTACATTTTCATGTAATTGTAATCAATATTTCTTTTTTTTTTTTTTTTTTTTTTACATTTTAAGAAACTTTTCTTATTCCGTTCTGTTTTGAGTCCCGCAAGGAGACTGGAACCTGTAACCATTTGATCACTTGTTCTATACATTGCAATACTTCAGTACGATGTAAGAATAACTATGTAAGAGATGCAGCGTGGCGGTGACCTTTATGGGTGTACCAAGATGGCATCAATGAGGGCCTTCATAGGGACGACCAAGCACAGGATGACACATTGGCACCCGGAATTACGTTGTAGGGGAGGAGAAGGCCACTGATGGCAAGTGTCTCAATGCTTCGGCTCAAAGTGTGAGTCTTCTTCAAGCACAGACGGAAAGTATTCAGACCCCTTTAAATTTTTCACTCTTTGTTTCATTGCAGCCATTTGGTAAATTCAAAAAAAGTTCATTTTTTTTTCTCATTAGTGTACACTCTGCACCCCATCTTGACTGAAAAAAAAAATGTAGAAATTTTTGCAGATTTATAAAAAAATAAAAACTGAATATCACATGGTCATAAGTATTCAGACCCTTTGCTCAGTATTGAGTAGAAGCACCTTTTGAGCTAGTACAGCCATGAGTCTTCTTGGGAATGATGCTACAAGTTTTTCACAGCTGGATTTGGGGATCCTCTGCCATTCTTCCTTGCAGATCCTCTCCAGTTCCGTCAGGTTGGATGGTGAATAATAATAATAATCTTTATTTATATAGCGCCAACATATTCCGCAGCGCTTTACAGTTTAACTGTTTCAAACACAACAGTCATAAGTAACAACGTTAACAATACAATAATAAAGCACAATAAGCCGCCCCTGCTCGTGAGAGCAGCATCATACTATGGGGGTGTTTTTCATCTGCAGGGACAGGACAACTGGTTGTCATTGAAGGAAACATGAATGCGGCCAAGTACAGAGATATCCTGATGAAAACCTCTTCCAGAGTGCTCTGGACCCTGCCACCACCATGTTTCACTGTTGGGATTGTATTGGGCAGGTGATGAGCAGTGCCTGGTTTTCTCCACACATACAGCTTAGAATTATCACCAAAAAGTTCTATCTTCGTCTCATCAGAGCAGATAATCGTATTTCTCATAGTCTGGGAGTCCTTCATGTGTTTTTTAGCAAACTCTATGCGGGCTTTCATATGTCTTGCACTGAGCAGAGGCTTCCGTCGGGCCACTCTGTCATAAAGACCAGACTGGTGGAGGGCTGCAGTGATAGTTGACTTTGTGGAACTTTCTCCTATCTCCCTACTGCATCTCTGGAGCTCAGCCACAGTGATCTTGGGGTTCTTCTTTACCTCTCACCAAGGCTCCTCTCCCACGATTGCTCAGTGTGGCTGGACGGCCAGGTCTAGGAAGACTTCTGGTGACCCTACACTTATTCCATTTGTGGTGACCCTAAACTTATTCCATTTGAGGATTATGGAGGCCACTGTGCTCTTAGGAACCTTGAGTACTGCAGAAATTCTGTTGTGACCTTGACCCGATCTGTGCCTTGCCACAATTCTGTCTGAGCTCCTTGGCCAGTTCCTTTGACCTCATGATTCTCATTTGGTCTGACATGCACTGTGAGCTGTGAGGTCTTATATAGACAGGTGGGCGCCTTTCCAAATCAGGTCCTATCAGTTTAATTAAACACAGCTGGCTCCAATGATGGAGGAGAACAATCTCAAGGAGGATCAAAAGGAAATGGACAGCATGTGACTTAAATATGAATGTCTGAGCAAAGGGTCTGAATACTTATGACCATGTGATATTTCAGTTTTTCTTTTTTAATAAATTTGCAAACATTAATACATTTCTGTTTTTTTCAGTCAAGATGAGGTGCAGAGTGTACATTAATGGGAAAAAATGAACTTTATTGAATTTACCAAATGGCTGCAATGAAACAGAGTGAAAAATGTAACGGGGTCTGAAAACTTTCCGTACCCACTGTATGTAAGTGTAATATATATATATATATATATATATATATATATATATATATATATATATATATATATATATATATATATATATATATATATATATATATATATATATATATATATATATATATATATATATATATATACCTTTTGCCCATGACGTAAGCGGCCCATACACATTAGACTTGTGTCTGCTGAGCCTACCAGTATCGATGGGTTTGGCTGATGGCCTAATGTGTAAGGGCGCCTTGCCTTAAGTCTTTGTCCAGATTTTCAGTTTTGTCGCTGTTATAAACGCATAGCTTGCTGCAGTACGAGATCCTTAAAGGACACCATTGATTTATGGTGGATGGGGGCATCAAGTTTTGATGCAGCATCTATTATTACTTTGGCAGGAATAAGTGACTCTGCACGAAGCACTATTCCTGAAAAACAAAATGTGTGCAGCGCCCCCCGACATGTGAACAGAGAACCATAGGAATGTTTGAATTGTATCTGATTTTTGGGAAATTCTATTTTATGCTGGATTAGAAGAGCTGTAAAGTGAGGACTGATTGCTGACCATACCCGGGAGGTAATCTCATCCTCACTCTTTCCGTCTGCAGGATTTTTTTAGATTTTTTACGCTTCAGCCCCACGCAGCGGAACACGAAGTGCTGACCACTTCTTGATTTTTTTTTTCCCCCCATACGCAGTGGCTGTCGGCTGAACTATGGTTTGTCCGATCTTTTGTCCAACCACTGACTGTCTCACGTCTTCTGCGTCCCTTGAGAAAGCTGCTGCCAGACCTCTCTGGCAGTGGCTTATCCTCCTGGAGAACAAAAGGATTGGCGGTCTGAAGTCAGAAACGCTGACTGCTTCATCTGTCCCCGGACCCCCATACACATTAGATGGTCCCGTCGATATTGGCGGGATTGACCAACATTACTCTGATGTGTATTGGAGGAGTCTTTACTCTTGTGCAGAAAACGCAGCATTTTTTTTAATCTTTTTTTTTTTATTCCCACACTTTTTTTTTTTTTTGCTTTAAGTCAGATAGGGGAGAGGCTCCTGCTGCAGCCAGGACAGTGAGGAGCAGCAAGGAGACCTAGCTGGGGCACACAGAAGATTGTACTGCGAGACAAAATAAGATGAAAGAAAAGGGTTTTCTGGGCTAATGATAATGATCACCAATCCTTAGGACAACCCCTTTAACCCCTTCCCGACCTTTGACGCAGCGTATGCGTCATGAAAACCAGTGCCAATCCGACCTGTGACGCAGCATATGCGTCATGGTCGGATCGCGTCCCTGCAGGCCGGGTGAAAGGGTTAACTCCAATTTCACCCGACATGCAGGGAGAGGGGGAGTGGTACTACAGCCCAGGGGGGGGGCTTGGCCCCCCCGTGGCTACGATCGCTCTGATTGGCTGTTTCACTTTCAACAGCCAATCAGAGCAATCTGTAATATTTCACCTATGAAAATTGGTGAAATATTACAATCCAGCCTTGGCCGATGCTGCAATAGCATCGGCCACGGCTGGAGACCCCGATCTGGCCCTCCCACCGACAGCGGCGATCTGCAGCCGCCGTCAGTGTTCCCTACCCATCCGTCCTGTCCTAAGAGCCTTCCTCTCCCCTCCGACCCTCTCTCCCCTCCGCCCCCCACCCGCTGTCCGATCGCACCCCCCCATACTTACCTAGTCCCGGTGTCCTCGGTCTTCTCGCATGGGCGCCGCCATCTTGGAAAATGGCGGGCGCATGCGCAGTGCGACCGCCGAATCTGCCGGCCGGCAGATTCGTTCCCTGTACATTTTGATCGCTGTGATAAGTTCTATCACAGCGGTCAAAATAAAAAAAATAGTAAATACCCCCCCCCCTTTATCACCCCCATAGGTAGGGACAATAATAAAGTACAGAAAATATATTTATTTTTGTTTTTCCATTAGGGGTAGGGTTAGGGTTGCACTTAGGGATAGGGTTGCACTTAGGGATAGGGTTGCACTTAGCGTTGGGGTTGCACTTAGCGTTGGGGTTGCACTTAGCGTTGGGGTTGCACTTAGGGATAGGGTTGCACTTAGGGATAGGGTTGCACTTAGGGATAGGGTTGCACTTAGGGATAGGGTTGCACTTAGGGATAGGGTTGCACTTAGCGTTGGGGTTGCACTTAGCGTTGGGGTTGCACTTAGGGATAGGGTTGCACTTAGGGATAGGGTTGCACTTAGGGATAGGGTTGCACTTAGGGATAGGGTTGCACTTAGGGTTGGGGTTGCACTTAGCGTTGGGGTTGCACTTAGGGTTACAATTAGGGTTACAATTAGGGTTAGAATTAGGCTATGTGCACACGGTGCGGATTTGGCTGCGGATCCGCAGCGGATTGGTTGCTGCGGATTCGTAGCAGTTTTCCATCATGTTTATAGTACCACGTAAGCCTATGGAAAACCAAATCCGCTGTGCCCATGGTGCGGAAAATACAGCGCGGAAATGCTGCGTTGTATTTTCCGCAGCATGTCAATTCTTTGTGTGGATTCCTCAGCGTTTTATACCTGCTCCATAATAGGAATCCGCAGGTGAAATCCACACAAAAAACACTGGAAATCCGCGGTAAGTCCATAGGTAAAGCGTAGTGCGTTTTACCTGCAGATTTGTCAAAAACGGTGCCGAAAAATCCGCACACAAATCCGCAACGTGGGCACATAGCCTTAGGGTTAGGGTTGGAATTAGAGTTAGGGTTGGAATTAGGGTTAAGACTAGGGTTAGGGGTGTGTTGGGGTTAGGGTTGTGGTTGGGATTAGGGTTAGGGGTATGTTGGGGTTAGTGTTTGAGTTAGAATTGAGAGGTTTCCACTGTTTAGGCACATCAGGGGGTCTCCAACCGCGACATGGCGCCACCATTAATTCCAGCCAATCTTGCGTTGAAAAAGTCAAATGGTGCTCTCTCCCTTCCGAGCCCGGACGTGTGCCCAAACAGTGGTTTACCCCCACATATGGGGTACCAGCGTACTCAGGAGAAACTGGAGAACAACTTTTGGGGTCAAATTTCTCCTGCTACCCTTGGGAAAATAAAAAATTGCGGGCTAAAAAATGATTTTTGAGAAAAGAAAAATTTGTTTTTTATTTTAATCGCTCTGCGTTATAAACTTCTGTGAAGCACTTGGGGGTTGAAAGTGCTCACCACACATCTAGATTAGTTCCTTGGGAGGTCTAGTTTCCAAAATGGGGTTACTTGTGGGGGAGCTCCAATGTTTAGGCACACAGGGACTCTCCAAACGCGACATGGTGTCCGCTAATGATTTGAGCTAATTTTCCATTCAAAAATGCCAAATGGCGTGCCTTCCCTTCCGAGCCCTGCCGTGCGCCCAAACAGTGGTTTACCCCCACATATGGGGTATCAGCGTACCCGGGACAAACTGGACAACAACATTTGGGGTCCAATTTCTCCTGTTACCCTTGGGAAAATAAAAAATTCTGGGCTAAAAATCATTTTTGAGGAAAGAAGAATTATTTTTTATTTTCATGGCTCTGCGTTATAAACTTCTGTGAAGCACCTGGGGGTTTAAAGTGCTCACTATGCATCTAGATAAGTTCTTTGGGGGGTCTAGTTTCCAAAGTGGGGTCACTTGTGGGGGAGCTCCAATCTTTAGGTACACAGGGGCTCTCCAAACGCGACATGGTGTCCGCTAACGATGGAGATAATTTTTCATTCAAAAAGTCAAATGGCGCTCCTTCCCTTACGAGCCTTACCATGTGCCCAAACAGTGGTTTACCCCCACATGTGAGGTATTGGTGTACTCAGGAGAAATTGCCCAACAAATTTTAGGATCCATTTTGTCCTGTTGCCCATGTGAAAATCAAAAAATTGAGGCTAAAAGAATTTTTTTGTGGGAAAAAAAAAAGTACTTTTTCATTTTTACGGATCAATTTGTGAAGCACCTGGGGGTTTAAAGTGCTCACTATGCATCTAGATAAGTTCCTTGGGGCGTCTAGTTTCCAAAATGGGGTCACTTGTGGGGGAGCTCCAATGTTTAGGCACACGGGGGCTCTCCAAACGCGACATGGTGTCCGCTAAAGATTGGAGCCAGTTTTTCATTCAAAAAGTCAAATGGCGCTCCTTCCCTTCCGAGCCCTGCCGTGCGCCCAAACAGTGGTTTACCCCCACATGTGAGGTATCAGCGTACTCAGGACAAATTGGACAACAACTTTCGTGGTCCAGTTTCTCCTTTTACCCTTGGGAAAATAACAATATTATTGCTAAAAGATCATTTTTGTGACTAAAAAGTTAAATGTTCATTTTTTCCTTCCATGTTGCTTCTGCTGCTGTGAAACACCTGAAGGGTTAATAAACTTCTTGAATGTGGTTTTGAGCACCTTGAGGGGTGCAGTTTTTAGAATGGTGTCACTTTTGGGTATTTTCAGCCATATAGACCCCTCAAACTGACTTCAAATGTGAGGTGGTCCCTAAAAAAAATGGTCTTGTAAATTTTGTTGTAAAAATAAGAAATCACTGGTCAAATTTTAACCCTTATAACTTCCTAGCAAAAAAAATTTTGTTTCCAAAATTGTGCTGATGTAAAGTAGACATGTGGGAAATGTTACTTATTAACTATTTTGTGTCACATAACTCTCTGGTTTAACAGAATAAAAATTAAAAATGTGAAAATTGCGAAATTTTCAAATCTTTCGTTTTTTTCACAAATAAACGCAGAAATTATTGACGTAAATTTACCACTAACATGAAGTCAAAATAGGCTGGGTCATGAAGGGGTTAAGGAATATGTTCCTTTTTTTTTTTTTTCTGCCAGAAACTTGATCATAAATCCTTAGGAGAATGGAGGGAAACCTTAGTGTGACCCATGCAGCAAATAAAAAAAAAAAAGAGCTGTGTATGAATCAATTTGGGAGGCAAAAGTGGATATTCTTAGAACTAAGCCACTGAAGACTAAGCAATAAAAAATAAACTAATATGCAAAGGTGCTTATATTACCATGCGTGGCCGTGCCGCTTGTCCCATCTGTAAGGCCCCGCCATCCCGGAGTGTTTGTCTGTAGAGCGCATTTTATGTGGTGACCACCGGAGGGCGCACCGTGCACACACAATTTCTCTCCGGCCAGATAAATGGAGCCGGTGCGTCACTTACAGGGTGACAGATCGGGGATTGTATTCATCACCTTTATATAAAGTGTCATTTCCTCATCAGATTAGCACTTTCTTTGATGAAGACTTCATAATCACTTTTTTTTTTAACCCATTGGCGTGTGTCAATCAGCACATGCTATGCTCAAAAACCAAAATAAAAGTATCTATAACCGTATCGAAGACCTTATATCTTTGCAAAGTCATGAAATCGATGCCCGCTGCTCTTCTCTTCCTATGTTCCTACGACAACACTTCCTGTCTGGCATCGGTCCATGTGTCTTAGTGATTGATCAAAGCCGACAGTGCCAAAAAAAAACCTCGTTGCCCAAAGTAAAGGATCGCAGCCCGGGTTTCTTACACTACTGTGAATAAAATAATGAATTCTGCGCTGGGATTGGCTGCATGGGGCTTCAATGACGAGTTTTATTACAGATTTTCGATAATCACCGTCCACATCGCTGGTGGCAAAGTGGTGCGCAGAGCAGGAAGTGTTGCCATAGGGGCACTGATGTGACAAGGAGGTAAAAAGAATATAAATATATAAAGTATTAATAAAAGCGATTCTTTTTTTATTTTATTTTTTTACTCCTCATTATTCTTTGTTTTTTAAATTCTACAGTTTACTTCTTGTTGTCTAGGATACCGGCCACCACTGTGGTTTATCAGCAGAGGCCGGTCTCCTAGGCAGCGCTTTTGAGCTCTTTTTTTTTTTTTTTAAAGCTTGCAGAAGTTGATCGATCGCTGAATGCAGGCAATATGCTGTCTAATATAGCGGCATGGGAGGGGGCACAGTTGGGGAGAGTGGTGTGACTATGCTGCTAGTCAGAACTGTCAGTCTTCAGGAGCGCACTGCTCCCCCATCAGGCAGGAAGCCGAGAGGCCGGGGAGCGGTGCGCTCCTGAAGATGAGACAACACATGGTGCGCAGATTTTTCTACATAATTCGGGCCATCTTTTGTGACTTCCACCATATTTATCATGCCCATAAGGCCACGTTCACACATCCGCGTTTTACGCTCTGCTCACGGGTTGTGATACATGGAGTGGACGCTGTCAAGTTCAGGTCAAAAGACCCATGAGGCGTGGCTTTGCATAAAAACAGTGTGGCTAGTGGAGGGAGGGGTGTGGCTAGTGGAGGGAGGGGTGTGGCTAGTGGAGGGAGGGGTGTGGCTAGTGGAGGGAGGGGTGTGGCTAGTGGAGGGAGGGGTGTGGCTAGTGGAGGGAGGGGTGTGGCTAGTGGAGGGAGGGGTGTGGCTAGTGGAGGAAGGGGTGTGGCTAGTAGAGGAAGGGGTGTGGCTAGTAGAAGGGGTGAGGCTAGTAGAGGAAGGGGTATGGTTAGTAGAGGAAGGGGTGAGGCTAGTAGAGGAAGGGGTGTGGCTAGTAGAGGAATATGTGAGGCTAGTAGAGGAAGGGGTGTGGCTAGTAGAGGAAGGGGTATGGTTAGTAGAGGAAGGGGTGAGGCTAGTAGAGGAAGGGGTATGGTTAGTAGAGGAAGGGGTGAGGCTAGTAGAGGAAGGGGTGTGGCTAGTAGAGGAAGGGGTGAGGCTAGTAGAGGAAGGGGTATGGTTAGTAGAGGAAGGGGTGAGGCTAGTAGAGGAAGGGGTGTGGCTAGTAGAGGAAGGGGTGTGACTTAATGCGCCTTAAAAAAACAAAATTTTGTCTTGTTTCTGGCACAATATAAGTGTAAAGTTGGTCTACAGTGTCTTAAAATTAGACAGATTTATCAACCTGCATGAAACACTATGATAATACAAATACGAAATAATTTGCTACATAATAGTTATTATATAATGTGGTTACATTTTACACTTCTATCTCCCCCTGTATTTTTTATTAATAATAATACTAATAATAATAATAATAATAATAAATTCTAAGCTCCCGTGTATTTTCCGTGAGGCCTTCTCTTTCCATTTGATTACAGCCCGGTGATGTGCTGCCCTATAAAGCAATCAGAAATCCTGTTAAAGACTGAAAACAAAGGGTTGTGGGGTTTTTTTGTCCCCAGAGAGAAATTAGCATCTCGGTATCTGATAGATTTTGTTTCTCCCCCTACGTGTAGGGCTAATGCAGTTGGGCGCCATATCAAATTCAGTGAAATTGGCCATGAAATTCATTGCCCTGTAAATAAAGATAATTCAGATGAAAACAAAACTGCGCCACAATATCCCGGGGTAATGAGAATGAATGTCCACTTAAGGGCCCCGATACACACTTCTGTTTGTTTTTCTCTTCCCTTCCCCTTTGCCATACTATACTATACTATGCCTACTATAGGTGTTTTATTTATTATTATTATTTTTCACATTTTATATTATTTATAATGTACTGATTTTTGAGTGACGGGGGCCCAGAGATTTTCCATATCCCTTTTATCCCTCAATGAAAACGGTCTATTAAAAAAAATAAATAGCTGAAAAAATTGTATTTATCAACGTTTTTTGATTTATTGTAAATATTAAATTTTAAATGTTTGTTTTTTAAAAAAAATGTATTATGAAAAAAAGTGTGTAAAAATATAGATATACACTGAGTGTGTATAGGGACATTGTGTTTGTGTATAATATGTACCATGTATCCATGTAATGTATGGTATGTGTGTATATAGTGTGTATAATATGAAATATAAATATATATACCGTATCTATAGAATGTGTGCGCGTGTATATATTAAATAAATAATTCACATTAACTTTTAATTCTAAAAGCAATTGTGAATTATAATATATATTTACATTAACTTTTAATTACATAATCATTTTTTATATAGCTATAAAAAAAATAGGTTTTAGCTATTGATTTAAAAAGGAGCCGGTTGATCAAAATCTTGTATTTTTATTAAAAACATTTTAATATTTATATTTTTTTATATTTCAGAATATTACAGTCATTTAAAAAAAAAATAAAAAAAAATTTTATATA
Organism: Ranitomeya variabilis; assembly: GCF_051348905.1. Classification (NCBI taxonomy): domain Eukaryota; kingdom Metazoa; phylum Chordata; class Amphibia; order Anura; family Dendrobatidae; genus Ranitomeya; species Ranitomeya variabilis. The sequence continues at coordinate 1,115,639,170 of NC_135232.1, read as the reverse complement.
TATATTTCTCACAGTAAAATATATTTAAAATCATCTTATGGTACGTGTTTGGCTTTTTTATATATTTTTATACTCTACCTGTCTTTGGGAATAAATGTATATTGTGGATTGCCTGTGGCTTTGTCGTTACTTTTGCATGGACTTAGGAGGAGGTGATATGTCTGGCATGGCACCTCTCTATTGAGGTCTTGTGCTGGCCGTGCAGTAGTTGGGCAGAGCCGGGTGCTGGCTGTGCAGTAGTTGGGCAGAGCCGGGTGCTGGCTGTGCAGTAGTTGGGCAGAGCCAGGTGCTGGCCGTGCGGTAGTTGGGCAGAGCCGGGTGCCGGCCGTGCGGTAGTTGGGCAGAGCCGGGTGCCGGCCGTGCGGTAGTTGGGCAGAGCCGGGTGCCGGCCGTGCGGTAGTTGGGCAGAGCCGGGTGCCGGCCGTGCGGTAGTTGGGCAGAGCCGGGTGCCGGCCGTGCGGTAGTTGGGCAGAGCCGGGTGCCGGCCGTGCGGTAGTTGGGCAGAGCCGGGTGCCGGCCGTGCGGTAGTTGGGCAGAGCCGGGTGCCGGCCGTGCGGTAGTTGGGCAGAGCCGGGTGCCGGCCGTGCGGTAGTTGGGCAGAGCCGGGTGCCGGCCGTGCGGTAGTGGAGCAGTTCCAGCGGCCGGCCATGATCTCCTTCTGGCAGAGACCCCCCATCTCCTGGCTGAGTGGATGCACATGAGACCTTGGCATGGCAGAATAATTTGCAGGCTTCCACCAGAGGGTATTAGCATATAAATAGCAGAGGCGATGGTCGCCATCACAGCTGAGTACATTTAATTTTTACTTTATAAGACAGAATGGGTTTTTAAATGCGCAGCCATCAAGCTCGCTGAAAGACAAATGAAGTTTAGAGTTCTCGTGTCTGAGGACGGCCTCCGCTCCCTTCACTTATTTATTTCAGGCAAAAGGCGGAAAAAGCGGGCGAGAAATAATTGAGGTCGCAAAACAGATTAATTGGCAACTGTATTTAATGGGTGGACACCGAGGATTATATCTGATGGCTTCTGGCCGTACCCCCCCCCCCCCTCTATAATTAGTTTACATCACTTTATTAGGGCTCATTACTGAGATCTATCAGATTATTTAGGTTTTTTTTTATTAAATGAAAAATCAATTTGTTTAGCCAGTTTTATTAGAGGGGTTGTCACCTTTTAAAAAATAAATAAATAAAAAATCCTAGGCTCCGTGAGCAGCAAAAAAAAAAAGTGCGCCTTGCTCACCCTCCCCAGGCTAGGCGCTGCTGAGACTCTGGTGTCTGTGTTATGCAGCACTGATGTCCTGACGACAGCGCTGCAGCCAGTCGGTGAGCTCATCGGCTTTGATTGTCTTTTGCCGTCCACGTCATTGGCTGCAGACACCTGGAGACTCTGCTTCGGACACATGGAGGGTGAATAAAGCGCAGGTTATTTTTGGAGTTTATATGAAAAACTTTTCAGAAAGGGGGCGACCCCTTTTAATCTTCTAATTTATGATTGTGGGATTTCCAAAGAAAAGAGAGGCGCTGCACTGCATCCATATAAATGTGACTGTGCCTGGTGCCGAGGATCAGCCCTAAGTGAAAGGGCTGCAGTACTGGGAACGGGCGCACATTGCGGAAACTTTCCTCTTCGCCTTTGATCTATGGATTTTGCCTGATCCAGGATACTGACATTGTGCTGAATGTCGATCCTAAGATTTAGGACTTATTCCCTATCCGTGGGATAGTGGATATTTTGTAAATTGCTGGGGATTTGACTGCCAGGACCCCCACGATCCCGGAAATTGGAACTTTCGGAACTCTGAGCCTCCTTTTGGCTGTCGCAGCAGTGCGCATGCTCAAACTCTGCTTCATTCATTGTCTATACGCCCGCTTTCTCTGGCAGCCCCATTAAAGAAGCATTCCTCCTCCCATCAAAGTTCTTATCCTGCATTGTGTACATACAATTGCTCATTCTCCCTTTCTACCCAGCTAATTCTTCTCTTTTTCTCTGCTCCTATGTAGAAACAGGAAGTCTCTTGTCCTTGTATGACTCCTTTCCCTCTTCAACCTCCAACCCCCTCCTCCCTTCCAGGGACTTTTGCAGGGACTCATGACTTGTGCAGAGAAAATTGACCTCTTTCTACATAGAGCTTAGACTGATTCCGCTAGTCAGTTTTTGGTCATGTGATGTCATAACGCTAATTGAAAAGAGAAGAATTAGCTGGGTAGAAAGGCAAAATGAGCAATTGTAAGTAAACTGGTCCTGCTCCCCTGCCTCCCTGTATCACCCCCTTCTCCAAAGAAGAATTGTTTAGCAGGGCTGTGGAGTCGGTGTCATGGAAATTGAGGAGTCGGAGGTTTGGTTTACTGACTCCACAGCCCTGTTTAGCAGTGCAGATTGGATGATATAAAACACTTACTAGAAAGCTGCAGCACCGTCTGTATTTTTCTGCTTTTGTCTCCATCTGCAGCTGCTCCTTTCTGACTCCCCTTTCCATAGTCTTCTATAGGCAGCAGTTAGCCCGATTCCTCAGTGAGTGGCTAGCCTGCCTTATCCTGAAATTTTGACTTCTACCAGTGAGTTCTTAGTGAGTGAAAAAGACAATGCAGGGGAAGAAGACTGTTACACTTTTAGAAAAACCTGTGAAATAAATTCTGATAATTTTCCTGATCAGCAATGTTATGTTAATCACCAGTGATGTGGATTTTTTAATCCTTTCATGACTGCGCTATTTTCCCCCCTACTTCCTGATTAGGTTTTATCGTATATGTGTTTTTAACGCTCTTTAAAAATGTTGTCGTTAAAAGAAAAGTTTTTAACAATTTTTACCAGGTGCTCTGGTGGACCAGTAATTTAGGCCGGAATGGCACTAATGATTGTCAGCAGGAAAAATGGTGTAGGAGGGTGAGATGAGGATGTAGTCAAGGGTCGGCAATGGAAGCATGAACAATCCCAAAGGCGAGAGCGTGGCAAAGTCAGGAAACAGGGCCAAAGTCAAGTTTAAGTGCAAATATTGGGCCAGTCAGATAGCCCACCAGGACCAATGTCAGCAGGAGGGACAGGGTGAGGTGGTGGCTATTGGTTTAATCACATTTTTTAGTTCCGAAAAATGGTAAACCCTATGTACAAAAATATCTGTAGCGGTGTAAGATTCTGACCGGAACTGCTTTTTTTTATGGTTCTGAAGTCCATTTTGAAATGGATTGTAGAACCAAATGGACCCTCATTTATTAGAGATGAGAGAATCTTAAAAAATAAATAAAATTAAAAATAAAAAAAGCTTTGGAAGACCCCCAAGTGCCATCTCATTAATTTCAGTGAGAATTGTGTAATTCCTCATTTCTCCTGTGGGAGTGCTGTGTGGAAATGTGACACTTGTTGATTTCTTATCGATCACTGGTGATCACAGTAGTTTTAGGAAAATCCTAATGAAAAGAGATTAATTTTGGTGATTAGGGATTATGTAATGGAACTAGTAGGACCTTAAGGTCTTGTGTATCAGAGGTCAGCGTCAAGGAGCTACTTCTATATTTAAGAAAGTCCTAAACCAGAAAGTGCGTAGAATAAGGCTAACGTTCCTCCTGTAGAGGCTTGGCACTATATGTTATGCATTGTAGAGCCAGACTCGCATCTACCTTTTTAGGAAATTAAAATCCATAAATTGTGTTTAGTGTTTGATATGCGCGGCTGTCAGTGAAAGCGGTAATGCCCCCTAAAACCTTGGGTTGCTTTTCACCTTTCATAAATTCCCGGGGAGATTCTATACAAAAAATAATTTTCAGCTCCGCAGCTCATTGTTATTCAGAGTTGATTGATCGTCGTCATTTGCTCAGCGAGGAAGTTAAGTGCTCCTGTCATTTCCAGGAGTATAATTGGGACGTTTCACAGGTCAGCGATAGTGGCAGGGTTTCCCTTTTGATTAGTGTTAGACTGATAACAAAAATTACAGTTTCCCGTGATGGATGGGACCCATAGTGTCTAAATGCATCGCTCATGCATCGTACCTAAACAAAATGAATTTGCATCTGATTATGTCGGCGGGTTATGGGAGAAGAGAGGACTAAGGGGAAAGTATGTTCTTGTTATCAGTACACAGATTCTCCAGCGTGAAGATTGGCCCCCACCCGTACATTAGACAGGACTCACACAGGGCTATTGTAGCGGCAGACAGGAGATGGAAATATTCGAAGAGGCGCAATGTTTTCCAGACTAATGGTAATTTATACATATTTAACAGCAAATGTGAAAGGTGACCAGCTTTTGCTCTTATCTTATTCCCGCCAGTCCCCTGAGTATTCCGATTTTTTATTTTTTTAAATCCGCCATACGGATCCTGAGATACGGACCTTTTTATTAAGTGCAAATTTTTATGGCGTAAAGCAAGTGGGCGTGGCTCACATGGTAATGCGGCGCAACCTAAAGACACGCCCCAGAGGATCCTGTTGATAAAGCACGAAATAAAAAGATCCATATCTCAAGATCCGTATGGTGGATTTTAAAAAATAAAAAAATGGAAAACTCAGAAGAGAAGCGGGAATAAAATGAGAGCAAATAAATGGACAATTTTGATCCTTATTTTTTGACCAGGCCCTTAGATTTCTGGAGATGGAGAGTAAGGACAACTGAAATCTCTGTTAAGAATCATTGTTAAGAACATATTGTAACAAAGGAGATCTTTAATCTTAATACTTATTGATCCAAAGAGTTATGTCCACTGCTGTGTCATGGTGACCTCTTCAAGTGGATACCTACAGCCTCATGGAAGAAGGTGTGTCGTCAATAAGTCATGAAAAAGTGATGAAAGCGGCAGCAAACCGGGCATCCAACAAGATCCATGCTGCTGGGCTCTGGGTCACACCACCAAACTGTCTTGCTGTTGGTGCCTTGGGGTGTTGTGGCACAGAGCCGCAAGGTCTTTGCCTGGTAGCATGGGCACTGTGGGGTAACTGATTGGCTCCCTCTGCAGGTACGATGGTGCAGTGCTGCATAGTGCAGGCTCATCCTTTTTTCACACCTAGACCTTCTTTCTAGCCAAGCATTTAAGTGGGCTGTGAGATATTGAGGTTCTGTTCAATATAAAACCAAGGTCCTTAATAATCGACAATGGATGACGTACCGATACACAAGCCAGTGGAGGCAGTTTGATGGTGGGGGCAATGCTCTGTGAACTGGCTTTCATGTGGATATACCAAAGCCAGTACACTACTTTACGGCAACAATGTTTCCTAATGGCAGGTCCCTCTTTCTACAGGGTAATGTGCATGCCAAGCTGCAAAAACTGTCCATAAATTATTTAAAAGGATTCTGTCAGCAGGTTTTTGTTATGAAAACTGAGAGCAGTATGATGTAGAGGCAAAAGGCCTGAATCCAGCGATGTATCACTTGATGGGCTGCATGCTGTCATTTTGATACAACCACGTTTTCTCTGCTGCATTTCTAGCAGAGCTCTGAATGCTGAGCCCTGTGTAACCTGGCCTACACCACTGATTGGCTGCTTTCTCTCTGTATAACCCCACCCACACCAGTGATTGACAACTTTCTGTGTACACTGTGTATTGACAGAAAGCTGCTAATCAGTGGTGGGGGTTGTGGTTGGACCAGGAGGCACGAGACACCTAGTCCTCTACTGGTAATCTCCTGCTGTTAAAACACTGATATTCTTGAAACAGCAACACACAGCCCAGTAAGTGACACATCGCTGGAATCTGGGTCTCTGCCCCTATAACATGCTGCTCTAAGATTACATAGCCAACATCTGCTGAGGTATTACCTTTTTAAGGAATATTTTAAAGAGGTCAAGGTGGTGACTTGACTAGATTTCACGGCTCTGCTCTAATGTCCTTGTGCAAATTCCACAGGACTCCTTCAAAGATCTTGTGGAGTCCAGGCCTCGGAGGGTCAGAGTTATGGAACACAGGGGAACTGCAGAAACATTTACCATAAATTTGCAATAAAATGTACAATATCCCCGTCCATGGATGGCTAGGAGTCTTTGGTCTTTGGCTATTCTTCGTATGTAGGGAGAAGTGAGCCTGGCGGGTGAATGGGTACTGGGTGGTTACTCCATATTGGATTTGTTTTTTATTCTTTTTCATTTATTTATTTCTTTATCTCGACCCACCGAATACAGGGCTTCTTTGTGTTTGTTTTGTTTCTTTTTTTTTTGCGTAATATTTTAAATGTTCATTGACTTCTGTAGGAAATTCATGAGCTTACATCTGATGATGCACGCAGTGTTTTTATTTCTGTTGCATCTATCTGTGCCGGAACTTTTCTTCATGTTATCATCCCACTTACCAATCGTAGCATATAAGAATAACGGTCTTCCCTTCTTCTTGTACATTCTCCACTAACCTTTTTTTTAGCTATCATAGCCAAATGTTATAAACTCTGCTCTTGTCACCTCATAGATACAGCATCCTTTCTTCATGTTATCATCCCTCATACCAATCACACCATGTTATTGTCTTCACTACTTCTTCTTGTACAACCGTCACTGACCCCAGATGGATGGAGGAACTTTTTTCATGTTATCACCTTTTTTTTTTTTTTTTTTTTTTTTTTAATACCTAACAGCCTGATATTGTGATCTCTTCCCTGTATAGCTTTTTACCATTTATGTGGTGGTTGGGGGAGTATAGGATCCAGTCTTCATATTATCATCCCTCTTACCAATCATAGTATGTTTCGGTCTTCTCTTGTACGACCCTTTTTACTTAGCATATCATGTTACTGTGATATCTCCTCTGTATAGCTTTTTGTTGCCCAGGGGAGTACAGGATCTTTTTTTTTTTTTTTTTTTCATGATATCATCCCTCTTACCAATCATAGCCTGTTACTGTATTTTCTTCCCTCTGCACTACCTTTACTGAGAGAGAAACGTTTTTCATGTTATCACCTGTTACCGATCACAGACAATGACTCCAGGGGGTTGGGTTGGGAACGCAAACTCAGGAACCACATCCTCCAATGACCCCAGGGGTGGGGTTAGGAACTCAGGAAGCACATCCTCCAGTGACCCAAGGGGGTGGGGTTAGGAACTCAGGAACCACATCCTCCAATGACCCCAGGGGGTGGGGTTAGGAACTCAGGAAGCACATCCTCCAGTGACCCAAGGGGGTGGGGTTAGGAACTCAGGAACCACATCCTCCAATGACCCCAGGGGGTGGGGTTAGGAACTCAGGAAGCACATCCTCCAGTGACCCAAGGGGGTGGGGTTAGGAACTCAGGAACCACATCCTCCAATGACCCCAGGGGGTGGGGTTAGGAACTCAGGAAGCACATCCTCCAGTGACCCAAGGGGGTGGGGTTAGGAACTCAGGAACCACATCCTCCAATGACCCCAGGGGGTGGGGTTAGGAACTCAGGAAGCACATCCTCCAATGACCCAAGGGGGTGGGGTTAGGAACTCAGGAACCACATCCTCCAATGACCCCAGGGGGTGGGGTTAGGAACTCAGGAACCACATCCTCCATTGACCCCCGGGGGCTGGGGTTGGGAACTCGGGAACCACATTCTCCAATGACCTCAGGGGTGGGGTTAGGAACTCAGGAACCACATCCTCCAATGACCCCAGGGGTTGGGGTTGGGAACTCAGGAACCACATCCTCCAGTGACCTCAGCGGGTGGAGTTAGGAACCCGGGAACCACATCTTCCATTTTCCCCAGGAGTTGGAGTTGGGAACTCAGGAACCACATCCTCCAATGACACCAGGGGCTGGAATTGGGAACTCGGGAACCACATCCTCCAATAATCTCAGCGGGTGGGGTTAGGAACCCGGGAACCACATCTTCCATTTTCCCCAGGAGGTGGAGTTGGGAACTCAGGAACCACATCCTCCAATGACACCAGGGGCTGGAGTTGGGAACTCGGGAACCACATCCTCCAATGATCTCAGCGGGTGGGGTTAGGAACCCGGGAACCCCATCTTCCATTTTCCCCAGGGGGTGGGGTTGGGAACTCAGGAACTACATCCTCCAATGTCCCCAGGGGGTGGAGTTGGGAACTCTTGAACCTTTCCTTATGTTATCACCCCTTCTATAGCATTAGCAGAGGATACAGGTTCTCTGATTGTCAGGGGTGGAGGTCTTCTTATTTCTAGAAGTTAGAACCCGAAGTTATGGGAATATTCTGGTTGCCCACAGTCACCACTAGGAGAAACTTACTAAAAACTGAATCTATACTGACCCTGTTCTCCATAATAAGTTTGGTTTCAGTAATTATGGTGAAGACCATAATCCTACTGTTTCAATTTTGCTACATTGCCTGATGGTACTCCTGGTGGGGTCCGATTGTGTTTACATATGGGTTCTGCATTTCCTTGGTTTGTTATGACAAAAAGGCAAAATTAGCTTTATGTCCCTTCATTTTTTAATATCCTCCTCAGGTGGCAGACAGTGAAGAAGAGGACAACGATTTCGAAGAAGTCCCCGAGAAGGAAGGTTACGAGCCTCGCATTCCGGACCACCTTCGCTCCGAGTACGGTGAGTTTGTCCAGCTGTGAAAATCTCCGTGCTGGCGTGTAACTGCAGCAGTAAACTAAATAAACAGCCATTATGAAGTAATAAAGAGATCATTGTTGTGGGTAATCTCTCCGACTGCCGGCCGAGGAAGTCATTACAGAGATAGGGACGCCACGATTGGTTGCAGACAAACAAATACTTTGTAGGGGAAGTATCTTCTGAGACTGCGGGTTTATTTCATTCCGTCATGTAGCCTTGTAGTTTAAAGCCCGCCGCTGCTATGCGGACTACAAAGGAATATTTCTAAAAGGATATTTATTTGCCGTGGAAGAAAAATATCCAGCCTCACACGCCGCTCTTGTAAACGGCTTCCCGGGGAGCTCTCGAATTACAGTAAATCTGTTTAATTAAATCCCATTACGCTGAGGCATCTGACACCTCCGCGCACTATACAATTACACTCTATAGGAGGTTTGTATGAAAGAGCTTCGGCCGCAGACCTCGCCTGTGTAGAGACGCGCACATTTGCAAGTTCCCCGCAGACGTACCTGTAATAAGATTTGCTAAATATTTTGAGCCTAGCTAAGTCGGTAAACTCAAAATTGAGCCGGCAGTGGGGATCTTAATGCCGTGCCTGGGAAATCGAGGGCAGAAAAGGCAGAAGATTCAATTTTTTCCTTTTGTCCCCTCGCTTTCCGCTTTATTGTGATTTGGGTTGTCGTCTATGTAATGTAAGCTTTCCATAAAATAGCCAGGAGCCAAATTCTATTTCAGAATTTCTACAAGGGGTTGTCCACCTAAAATCTGTTTTCATTACCTTTTTGAGCATGGTGAAAAATTAAAATAAAAAAATGTTACTTCCCTTACCGATCCCCCGATCTTCCTCTGGTCTCCCCGCTGGTTTAGGTGCTTCCTCTTCCTGCTGGGCCTGACGTGTGGTTGCAGGTGCCACAGGTCCACCCATGATGGTTATGAATAACAGTCTAAGTGGTGGACAACCCCTTTTAATATAAGTTATAGTTTATGATTTTTAGAATTCTTTGTGCCTCTTTAGCTACAAGAAATACGGACCTGTATCTGTAATATACTGCCTTTACATATGGGCAGAATATTTGGTTGACTTGATTCATTTAAAGGGAATCTGTCACCCCAAAATTGGCCTATAAACTAAGGCCACCGGCATCAGGGGCTTATCTACAGCATTCTGTAATGCTGTAGAAAAGCCCCCGATGTATCCTGAAAGATAAGAAAAACAGGTTAGATTATACTCACCTAGGGGCGACCCCGTCTGATGTGCGTCGCGGTCCGGCTCCAGCACCTCCAATCTTCATACGATGACGTCCTCTTCTTTCCTTCTTGCCGCAGCAGTGTTGAGCAGAGTGAAGTGTGCTGAAGCTGGTGAGTGACCAGCCAAAATGTCAGCTGTAGCTGGGAGAGAGAAGCCAGGATCTCTCTGAGTGGAGACGGTTTAGCTAGGAAAGCTGAGCAGTCTGTGTGTTAGAGCTGCAGAGGACTGTGTGGCCGCTGCAGCCTGTTCAGTGTGAACAGTGTATGGAGTTCAACACTTCTGTTTGGAGTTGGAGCTCAGGCTTAAGGCGATACTGGTAGGACCGTACCTCTCCTGTGTGTAAAGTTTGATTTGGGAGAAAGAATCTGTTTGGGTGAGCTCACACTGACATATATGCCCCTACTGTTTATTTGCTGTGATACTTCTATGCCCAGAAGAGGCCATTTTTGGTTTTGAATCCCTTGGAGCTTTATAAAAGCAAACAGCATTGCCTGTGTGAACGCTACCTAATACCCACCTGATCACTTGAACCCCTACACTAAAAATATATATAATTTAAAAAAAGAATCATGGTAAAATTCCTTATATTGCAATTTCGTATGTAGTATTCCATTCTCTGTCTCTTGCTGAGGGCTTTTCCTATTGTGTTCTCAGCTGTCTTTTGCCAGCTCATCCCTTTCCTCTCTTGCACTAAAGGAACATCTGCAGCTGCATCTCCCTTGCACCTCAACTTTACACCAATTTTTTTTTTATTATTATATTCACATCGCCTTTTGAGGATCTATTTTTTTTTGTTGTAGCTTTGAACGACACCATTCATTTTACCATATAATGCACTGAAAAAAAAAACGTAAATCTGATGTTTACATTTTTTTTCCTGGCATATGTCAGACAGGATAATTATATATTTTCATAGATCGGACATTTACGGACACCGCAATACTAAATATGCTTTTTAAAAATATTACAAATTTTTTTAACGAGTTGATTCAAATTTTAATTTCTTTTTGTGCTTTAGCAACTTTTATCAATTATTAACTTTACTTTTTCATCTCCTTCAAATAAAATGACAAAAGAAATGTTGCATGTTTATTTTTTAAGCTACGGTTTTTACCTAAAAAGAATCTCGAGCGAAGCTGCAAAATAAATGTATTTCACGTGCTCACCTTCTGTTTCTTGCAAGGTCAAAAGCCTCTCCAAGTACTTGACATTGCTGATCTTTTACCTGCGGCCCGGAGATAATATCTGATGAGTGGATTAAATTGATCCCGTGATAACGGACAGTCGGGAAGGGTTTTGGATCTTTGTGTGCACCACAATAATAAAGTGTGAGAATATTATTCTCCATGTTCTTGCGTTCTGAGCTACGGCTGCTCGTGGAAACATGTTGGCTGTAAAGGATGGACGCTCGTAAATCCAGATCTAATCACGAAGAAGAAAGCATCTTGTATATATTTATTTGTGCCAAGCTCCAGACGTTTAAGATAAGAGAGTTGTGTCATTAGCATATCTCCAAGATATAGCTATAGTTTTGAGATTGACCCAAATTTTGGTTTTCACAACATTTTCGGCTAAAGTTTCTATAGTGGCAATTTGCATTAAATCTAGATTGTTATGAAGAGCAATCAGATGTATTGTAAAGTCATTCCTTGCCTTGAACATAAACCTAATCACAAAAAAATATTTCCACTGAATTTTAGCTTTTGCACAAATAATTTCAGTGATCATATTGTTGGCTCAGGAGGAAGTGTTAATCAGGACAAGGCAGCTCATGTCGCTCCGTCATTCTGATTTAATGATAAGAGTAGACTGGTTGCTTTGAATAGGGGGCTGGTGTCTGAACCCATTGTCTTTTTCTGTTAATTATGGTTACTTCCAAGTAAACGTGCAGTCATGATGGCTTTGCATCAAAAAGGCTTTACAGGAAAGGACATTGCCGCTTGTAAGGTTGCTCCTAATTCAATCATTTATCAGATCACTTAAGAAGGTTTTATCTCTGAGAAGAAGACTTCAATGCATTCAAGAAAGTCAAGCAAGTGACAGGACCATCTCCTAAAGAGGATTCAGCTACAGGAGTTGTTTAACACCAGTGCAGAGCTTGCTCAGGAATGGCAGCAGGCAGGTGTCACAGTGAGGCGAAGGCTGTTTGAGTCTGGCTTGGTGTTAAGAAAGGCAGCAAAGAATCCACTTCTCTCCAAGAATAACATCAAGGACAAACTGACCTTCTGCAGGAAGTACATGGATTGGGCTGCAGGGTGCTGGGTTAAAGTTCTTTTCTCTGATGAAGCCCACTTGGAGTTTTTGGGACATCTGTAAGAACGATTGTCCAGAGAAGAGAAGGTGAGCTCTACCATGAGTCCCGTGTCTGCCAACAGTAAGGCCTCCTGAGATTATTCATGCGTGGGGGCTTTTCATCCTTGGAGGGGGCTCGATCACAATTTTGGCTAAGATCGCGGCCATGACTAAAGAATGAGATCAAAACCTTCTCCAAGAGCAACTTCTCCCAACACTCTAGGAGCAATTTGGTGATGGCCAATGGTTTCTCATGCATGATGGAGACTGCGTCAGAAGACAAAAGTGATAACTCAGTGGCTCGAACAAAACATTGACATTTTGAGTCCATGAACTGGAAGAAGTCTTGAAAAATGAGTGTCAACACTATGAATATTGAGTCTTTCCTTAACCTTGGTGTATTTCTCCATAAACTCTTATTTATGAAATGCTGATAAATTTACTTTAGAAGCTATAGAAACAACTGGCTAAAGATTGAATAACACTGAAGCATCAAACTGTATGAAAACCAGAATTTCAGTCTCAAAACTTCGGGCTATGATTGTAGGAGATGTGAGATAGTTTTCTTCCTTCTGGAGGATCGCTAATGACGTACACTGGAAATTGGCTTTATGGTGCCGCGATGCTTTCGTTATGGCAATGGGTTAGTGTGTCAGTTGCTGCAAATTTTGCAGATGTTCTGCTGTCTATGGACATTTGGGCGACAGCTGTATGGGAAGGAACTGCCAATTCTTAAAGGGGTCAACATAAACAATCATCACCCATCCATTAGTGATATGATCACTGGGACCCGCACAGCAGACCAGACTGGGGGCGACCCCAAGTCCATGTGTAACTATAGCAGAAGTGTGCATGTGACCGCCTCTCCATTATTTTTGTGATGTCTGATCACCACTGATCTCCAGTGATCCACGTAGTGCTCAGACTCCTTTTGACACAGCACTGATCATTGATCAGTCCAATCAATAGATTTATCTGAGATCACAGACTTTACCGATCTGATCTCATGACTGACAATTAGAAGATCATAACGACTACATTTTCCCTTTTATATACATAAAAAGCTGTGAAGCCGTCAGCCATTACCAAGTGCCAAAGCAAACGATGGCGTCCAGTGTTTTTAATCATTTTCATTAATAAAGTCTCTGTACATTTACAACCCGTCCCCAAGGTTGGCAGCCATCTCCTATGAGCTGGGGACATATGGCACGACTGAAATGCACATGTCCTGGGGTGTATGTTTATGAAGTCATTATTGGATCCCTAGTCTATTGGCGTCCATACAGGCAAAGGCATCCTGCTGGAAATCTTACTAGGTCAACGGCTAGAGAAAGGTGCTCAGTGCAAGTGGCAAATAGTGTCCTCAGTCGCCAGTGGCCTCAGTCGCCCCTTCTCTCCCACATACAGTGGCCTCAGTCGCCCCTTCTCCCATGTACAGTGGCCTCAGTTGCCCCTTCTCTCTCATATACATTGGCATCAGTCACCCGTTCTCTCCCTCCCACATACAGTGTCCTCAGTCGCCTGTTCTCTCCCACATACAGTGGCCTCAGTCGCCTGTTCTCTCCCACATACAGTGGCCTCAGTTGCCTGTTCTCTCCCACAGTGTCCTCAGTCGCCTGTTCTCTCCCATATTCAAAGGCCTCAGTCGCCCCTTGTCTCCCACATACAGTGGCCTCAGTCGCCCCTTGTCTCCCACATACAGTGGCCTCAGTCGCCCCTTGTCTCCCACATACAGTGGCCTCAGTCGCCCCTTGTCTCCCACATACAGTGGCCTCAGTCGCCCCTTGTCTCCCACATACAGTGGCCTCAGTCGCCCCTTGTCTCCCACATACAGTGGCCTCAGTCGCCCCTTGTCTCCCACATACAGTGGCCTCAGTCGCCCCTTGTCTCCCACATACAGTGGCCTCAGTCGCCCCTTGTCTCCCACATACAGTGGCCTCAGTCGCCCCTTGTCTCCCACATACAGTGGCCTCAGTCGCCCCTTGTCTCCCACATACAGTGGCCTCAGTCGCCCCTTGTCTCTCACATACAGTGGCCTCAGTCGCCCCTTGTCTCCCACATACAGTGGCCTCAGTCGCCCCTTGTCTCCCACATACAGTGGCCTCAGTCGCCCCTTGTCTCCCACATACAGTGGCCTCAGTCTCCCCTTGTCTCCCACATACAGTGGCCTCAGTCGCCCCTTGTCTCCCACATACAGTGGCCTCCGTCAAACATAGGGCTCCCATTTTAAAAGCAACAAAACCACAGCTTATGCTGCATAGGATTTTCTTATTTGTTTTTTCTTTTTCTGGGAAGCCTCTGGAATTTGTCTACCCAACTACTGTACAGTATAGTTGAGAATAGTTAGACTAACATAAATTATCCCAACAGATGCCAGAAGGACTCTTCTATGGTGTCTGCCTAGTGTATAGGACCCTGTGGGTATGTGTCACGAGACGAGAGTTCTCTGATCACAATCTGACCAAAGTGTGGATACATCAACAATGCAGTGATGAACACATGTGCTGGTTGCATCAAGATATGGACAAATGGTCCAAGTACTTGACCAGATTGATGTTTATTCCTGTTCCGAAGAAGGTAGATGGTACCAACTGTGGAAACTATTGGACTATTGCACTCACACTTCACACCAGCAAAATACTACTGAAGATCCTACAAAGACTGCTTAAGCCTTACTTTGACAAAGAGCTACTAGAGGAACAAGCAGGATTCAGAAAAGTGCAGAGGAACAAAAGATGTGATATACCAACATTAGATGGATAATGAAAAAGACCAAAGAATACAAGGACATCTGTTTTTGCTTCGACAACAGCAAAGCCTTCAACTGTGTTGATCACTAGAAAGTTTGGAATATCATGAAAGATATGGGTGTACCGAACCACATCATCAGCCTCATTAGGAACCTTTATATCAACCAACAAGCAACAGTCCGAACAGAACATGGTGACACTGCATGGTTCAAAGTAGAGCAAGATGTCCGATAAGGCTGCATCCTGTCACCATTTCTGTTCAGTTTATATGCAGGACCTATTTTCAGGAAGGCTGGACTTGCCAAAAAAGAGAATAAAAATTGCTGGTCGAATCATCAACAATCTTAAATATGCAGATAATACAAATTTGATAGAAACGAGCATAGATGGAATGAAGGACTTATGTAGTGTCAAGATAGAAAGCTCAAACATGGGACTGCTACTCCATACAAAGACCATAAAAGTAACTATTGCCAGGTACGACTGGGACACATTTGAGATTGACGGTGACGAACTGGAAGTTGTAAAGGACTTCAACCACTGATCACTCAAGGTGCAGCGACAAAACAGGAAGTCAATAGGAGAATACCTATGGTCAAATCAACAATGAAGTCAGTGGGTAAGATCTTCAAATCGAGGAACATTTCACTGACGACGAAGACACGGCTTGTACATAGTTTGGACTTTTCTGTGGTAACATACGGATGCAAAACCTGAACGATGTTGATACAAGACAGAAGAATAATCGACTCCTTTTGAAGTGTGGTGCTGGAGAATGATGTTATCAATACTATGGATGGCAGGAACAAGAAACAGATCAATCTTGGAAAAAATCAAGCCAGACATGTCACTCGAAGCAAGGATCATCAAGCTACGACTTGCCTACTTTGGACACGTAATAGGAATAGAACAATCAGTGGAGAAGGACATCATGGTCGGAAGAATAAAAGGAACAAGGCGAGGAGCAAGACCAGCAACCCAATGGCTTGATACTATCAAGATAATGGCGGAGAAGAACCTGGTGGATCTATCAAGGCTTGCACAAGATCAATCTTCCTAATTCCAACAGCGTTCACCTATTAAGTCGCCAAGGCTTGAGATCGAGCTGAAGGCTGTTGTATAATAATACAGTTCTAACTTCTGTCCTGATCGAAGATGCCTTCTGTCAATGAATCTAAGGAAAAGCATCGAATTTGGGCATCCTTCAGTCAAATTGGCTCGTAATTGAGAGCAAGAATTAACACAATTTAAATTACAAAGAAAAAATTATTTACTGCCACAGAAACAATTAACAGTAATATAATGTGTTCCCCGCTTGGTATGTAATTTTGTGATGGATACGAACTCCTCTGTATCTGTGAGATGGCAGAAGGTAATTTGTGATCATGATTGGATTGGCCATGCATTCGGGCTGCGTGCTCGACTGCACAGTTTTGTTCCATACTCATGTGGCCATTGGGGGTGGCAGGCAGACGGAGTTTCGGCCGCACAACAAGGCGCACTGTGTGGTGTCACCCTTGAAGCAAAATTCAATTTACAACCAACTCGTAAATCAGTAAGTACTTAATAAGATGCACCTGTATGTGATCTATCCATTAGCACAGTGGAGCCACAGAATAAAAAATATATCCTATAGTTCCAGCGTTTCTGTGATTTAATGGGAGTATGTCATCAGAAAATGATTTATTGGTTAAATCTCGTTATGATAAACTTGCTTGTTTTTTACTTTTGATTTTGCTCTATTTTTTTACATTTTTTCTAAATTTTATCTTTAGACTACCATGAACGTATTAAAATAAATATATATATATATATATATATATATATATATATATATATATATATTATATATAATATATATATGGATTGGACAAAATAATGGAAACACCTGGAAATATCACCAAAAGTTAAGTTAATATGGTGTAGGTCCACCTTCTGCGGCGATTAGAGCCTCAATTCTCCGAGGTATGGATTCATACAAGGTGTGAATTGTTTCCAAAGGAATTTTAGCCCATTCTGCAGTTAAAACACCCTCCACTTCTTTGAGCGACGATGGCGGCGGAAATCAACATCTAACTTGAATCTCTAAAATCGACCATAAATGCTCAATAATGTTGAGGTCTGGGGATTGTGGGGGCCAGATGAGATGCTCCACTTCATTAGAATGTTCCTCGTGCCATGCTTTAACGATTCTAGCTGTATGAATTGGTGCATTATCCTGAAAGATGGCGTTCCCCTCCGGGAACAGTGCTTGAACCAATGGATGCACTTTGTTGCCCAAAATGCCTAAATAATCTCAGCTGTTCATTCTTCCATGAAGGGGTATCCTTGGCCCGGCGGATCTCCATGAAATAGCACCCCAGATCATCACAGAACCTCCGCCATGTTTTACGGTTGGGAGAAGGCAGTCTGGATGGAATGCTTCTTTCGGCTGTCTCCAAGCGTACACTCGGCCGGAGGTCGGAAATAGGGTAAACAATGATTCGTCTGAGAATATCACATGTTTCCACTGCTCGCGGGACCAATTCTGGAGGTTTCTACACCACTCTAAACGCTTGGAAACATTTGTCATTGAGAGCAGCGGTTTTCTAATTGCTCTTCCGTGGAATCCAGATTTGTGCAGCTCCCGATGAACAGTTTTCGTGGAAACTGGGTTCTGTAGGTGTTCATTGAGCTCAGCAGTGATTTTCGGAGCCGTGGTCTTGCGATCTTCTCACAATTTGCTTTAGAGTCCGACAGTCTCTCTCAGTGAACTTTGACTTTCGGCCGGACCTGTGCTTTGCTGCGGACGTTTTTCCTTCTCTTTCAAACGCAGTATTACCTTGGAGACAGTACCTCTTGACACGCCAAGCATTCGGGCACTTTCTGTTACACTAGCGCCTGCCATACGAGCACCAACAATTTGGCCTCTTTGAAAATCTGAGAGGTCTGTCATTGATATCAGGTTCTCATCAATGTTCTTACAATTATGCAAAACAAACAGTTAATTTACATACACATATCACATAACACAAATAATCAACTACAAAACATTACCATATGTCACGGTTTGCATGTTTATCACACGTTCGAAGATTATTATGCCAAAATGTTAGGTGTTTCTATTATTTTGTCCAACCCCTGTATGTATGTATGTATATCCTTCTCCTGTATAATGACTGATAACACCTCTATATACAGTAGATAACACATGATCCACCATTCACAATAGGTGATGTCACAGCTCACCTCCTCCTCCTGTACAATGACTGATAACACCTCTATATACAGTAGATAACACAGGATCCACCATTCACAATAGGTGATGTCACAGCTCACCTCCTCCTCCTGTACAATGACTGATAACACCTCTATATACAGTAGATAACACAGGATCCACCATTCACAATAGGTGATGTCACAGCTCACCTGCCCCTCCTGTACAATGACTGATAACACCTCTATATACAGTAGGTAACACAGGATCCTCCATACACAATAGGGGATGTCACAGCTCACTTCCTCCTCCTGTATAATGACTGATAATGCCTCTATATACAGTAGATAACACAGGATCCACCATTCGCAATAGGGGATGTCACAGCTCACCTTCCACTCCTGTACAATGACTGATAACACCTCTATATACAGTAGGTAACACAGGATCCTGCATACACAATAGGGGATGTCACAGCTCACCTCCTCCTCCTGTACAATGACTGATAACGCCTCTATATACAGTAGATAACACAGGATCCACCATTCACAATAGGCGATGTCACAGCTCACCTCTTCCTCCTCTTGTACAATGACTGATAACACCTCTATATACAGTAGGTAACACAGGATCCACCATTCACAATAGATGTCACAGCTCACCTCCTCCTCCTCCTCCTTCCTGTACAGTGACTGAGAACACCTCTATATACAGTAGATAACACAGGATCCACCATTCACAATAGGTGATGTCACAGCTCACCTCCTCCTCCTGTACAATGACTGATAACGCCTGTATATACAGTAGATAACACAGGATCCACCATTCACAATAGGCGGTCACAGCTCACCTCCTCCTCCTGTACAATGACTGATAACACCTCTATATACAGTAGATAACACATGATCCACCATTCACAATAGGTGATGTCACAGTTCACCTCCTCCTGTACAATGACTGATAAAACCTCTATATACAGTAGATAACACAGGATCCACCATTCACAATAGGTGATGTGACAGCTCACCTCTTCCTCCTCCTGTACAATGACTGATAACACCTCTATATACAGTAGATAACACAGGATCCACCATAAACAATAGGTGATGTCACAGCTCACCTCCTCCTCCTGTACAATGACTGATAAAACCTCTATATACAGTAGATAACACAGGATCCACCATTCACAATAGGTAATGTCACAGCTCACCTCTTCCTCCTCCTGTACAATGACTGATAACACCTCTATATACAGTAGATAACACAGGATCCACCATTCACAATAGGTGATGTCACAGCTCACCTCCTCCTCCTGTACAATGACTGATAACACCTCTATATACAGTAGATAACACATGATCCACCATTCACAATAGGTGATGTCACAGCTCACCTCCTCCTCCTGTACAATGACTGATAACACCTCTATATACAGTAGATAACACAGGATCCACCATTCACAATAGGTAATGTCACAGCTCACCTCTTCCTCCTCCTGTACAATGACTGATAACACCTCTATATACAGTAGATAACACAGGATCCACCATTCACAATAGGTGATGTCACAGTTCACCTCCTCCTCCTGTACAATGACTGATAACACCTCTATATACAGTAGATAACACAGGATCCACCATTCACAATAGGTGGTCACAGCTCACCTCTTCCTCCTCCTGTACAATGACTGATAACACCTCTATATACAGTAGATAACACAGGATCCACCATTCACAATAGGTGATGTCACAGTTCACCTCCTCCTCCTGTACAATGACTGATAACACCTCTATATACAGTAGATAACACAGGATCCACCATAAACAATAGGTGATGTCACAGCTCACCTTCTCTGCCTCCGTTCACAATGATCTTTGCCCAGAATACAACATTCTTAGCTCATTTTTCTATACAAGGTGTGAGTCAGTCTGTTGTCGCTATAGTCCATGTGGCTAATAAAGGGAACGGGAAGTTTGAGTCTAATATTGGGCCAATTGCAAATGTTAGATTTGCAGGATTATTTTTTTTGTAATATAGTAATATGAAAAATAAACAAAAAAAAGTTTCTTAAAATACATCTAACTTTTAATGACTAGGTCTGTTTCTGATGACACATTCCCTTTAATGCTGAATCACATGACTTTGCCGGGGTGGGGGAAAAAACCCACCAACAAAGTATAAGACTTGTAGGATAAATGTGTAGAGGAGGAAGGATGCAGATGCTGTGGGAGTGGAGTGGCGCGTCCATCCATCAGGCTGCCTCTTGCAGGAGCTGCTTTTATGCCTTTTGATACGAGGGACCGGGGAAGTGATCATTTCCTCTTTGTAATTAAACGAGAATAAAACATGATTAAAACAAAGAAGTAATTGCATTTTGTAGATACTGGTTTTCCCGGTCGCTGATTAAAAAATGTTGTTTACACAGTCTGGAGCCTAATAGACTCATAAATTCATCACTAGGAGCGGCCTGTGCCACAGCCGGCCATGGAAGACGCTTCTTATAGGTAAGAAGTGATGTAGTCTGGCGGGATCTGTCGACAGTCAAAGGGTAGGCTGTAAGCAGTGCACAAGGTGAGCTCCCCCTTACTGTGCACTGGTGTAGGATGGCTAAGGATCCGCCCTGGAGGAACACAGTGAGCCAATGAGCACACTCGCCTTCATGTAACCCTGTGGATCCACCCCCAAGCTGCAGCCGAGGTCTTTGGCGGATCCATAAGTGGTCAGATCACTAGAAGAGTATGTCATAAGAGACACTGCCAATGACACGCTCTTCAAGTCACTTGACCGCTGCAACCAATCTCTGGCTGCAGTGGTAATGTTGACTTTTTTATTGAAGTGGTGGCGCTGCAGAAAAATTGCCTCCTTGTCAGGGAAAGGATAGAGATTCTGCAGGGGCATGGCAGAATAACGGAAAAGAATCACTCGCTATATTGTCCGATGCCAGAAGGGGAAGGAGACTGATTCTGTCCAGAGCTCACCCCAAGCAACACAGATTAGCAGCATAACCAAAAGCAGAAAAACACCAAATTAAAGGGAACCTGTTACGTTGAACTAGGTGTCGGAGTCGCAGGCAGCATGGGGATAGATAATGCAACACTTGGATTGTATTCTTTAAATTTCCTGTTGGGTCTTGGCTTAAGAGTCCAGTGGGCGGTCCTACTCATTACTCATACGTGAAAGGCAGTCACTGAATAAGACCGCCCATTGGACTCCAAAACATAACAAGTGCAGAGTAAATTTAGGTTTCTCTGATTCCCTTCCCATAAGACTGTAGATTGTTCTGATGAAATATTTTTCCTGGTGACAGCTTAAAACTCTAAGAAGTTGTACGTTGCCTTTAGAATTAGAGATTTTTTTTTTGTAAGGGGATGAGACTCTAAAACTGCAGTAGGAATCTTTGGGTCCTATTCATTGCTACATTTGCACCTTTTTTACCTACGGTAGTTTTATCTAGCTTGTCTTTTTTGTGCCTTTATTCTTTCAAATTTGTGCATTTTTTAAAGTTTATTTTAAGTGTTTACCTGTTTTTTTTCTTGTTTGATATTATGGACGGATTTTGTAGAAATATATACCCCATCACTTTCCCTACATTTTTTTTGCAGAACATGCAACTTTCTGAGCTACAAAATTTTTTAAAAAGTTTATAGACCAAAAAAAAAGTTGATTTTGTGCATAATTCATGGTCCATTTTTGGCTCCAAAACCATAAAAAAAAAAAAAAAAGTGGCTTAAAAGAAAACTGCAGTTGATGAATCGGGAACTTTCTAGGCCTCTGTCCTTAGAATCGCTGAGGGTATACGTGAAGTACAGGCTGAATGTATAGACTATGTTTGACAATGATGTCCAGGGGCTGATAGCATCAACAACGCTCCGCTCGCTTCAATCTGTCTGCCAGAGAGCGCGATAAAGCGGGAGCGACACAGGAGGAAGCGTCCAAACAGAGAGCACCTCGTATGTTCCTTTATCTGTGCACTACATGAAGAAGCCCCGCGCCTGCAGTGTGCTTTACCCTCACCGTCTTACCACCACCCTTGCGTGGCTGCCTTACACCACGCCGTTATCGGTGCACGGGATGGAGAGCCAAGAGCACTTGTGATCTACTTCATTTGCAGTGTCTGAAGCCGTCTTTTCCTTACAGGTAGTGACAGCATGTACTTAAAGGGGTTGTCCAGAATTTGGATATTGATGACCTTTCCCTCTGCTACGTCATCAATATGAGATCTGTAGGGGTCCAACACAGATTAGCCATTTCCTTGTCCCGCATGGGCCTGAAATAAACTGCACAAAGCGGAACAGCACAGCTCCGTACACCACGTAGTGGCCATTCTCTGGTACTGCTGCTCAACGCATATTGAGTAAATGGAAACTGAGTGGCGCCGTATTCACTTCTGGAAGATATGGTCTTTGAAAAGCATTTTTTTATGGGACTGACATGGGTGTCCCGCTGTCTGATACGGAGACCCTATACCAAGTCCTGCACAACCCCTTTAAAGGTTCCTTCCATTAGGCGTGACTGCCTAGCCTTAAGACTGACGGCAATGGCCATGCACATCCCTTAATTTGTTGTACTCCTGATTTAGAATTTATTACTCATGTAAGCGGGTAGCTGAAGAATGCTTCTGTACAGAATACCTTTTGTTAAAATGTATCATTTTGTGTACAGTTTCTGTCTCCATGGTAACAGACTACAAACAAACCCTATGTAGTCTGATTACCTACATTTTGCCACTTTTTTTTGCAGTTATTAATTTGACATACCTTTTGTTTTAATTACCGTAACTTATTTTCTTAGCCCTTTTCCTTTCAAATGACAAAACTAGGAATGTACTTTATGAGGGTAATAAGCCACGGCGGAGTTGATTATTTATTTTCGGAGTCGTCTCCATACATTTTTTGCTGTGCGTGTTGTGTGGCTCCTCGGGGCAGCTCGGAGCAGTCCTATTTAGGTTTTTATTAGTAAGCCCACACAGCTGTTAAGACCCGGAACATAGACTCCGCTTTTATCTCCGGCAAGTGAATTTTCACGCAGGGGCTTTTATCACCCTCTCTAATCCCACCATTTCTGTCAGGACATAATCTCTTTCTCAAATTTACATTTTAATTACCAGACCAGCTGAACTGGCTAAAATCAATAATGTCAGCATTCCGCGGCCTATCTCCGAACCGGGAGCCCTGCCTCTCTATTTCCCACTATCGATTGATTTTCCTGAACACAGTCCTCTTTATTTCTCCCAGCAAATAGGTGCCATTTGGTCATTTAAGGCATTAAGAGAATAAAAAAAAGAGAGAATTCTTTTACCGCGCTGTTGCCGGTGCACGCAAACATTTTATTGTGATTCTTTATAGGATCCTACGAGAGATTTGTTCACTTGAGATTGCTGCAGATTTGCGTTAGGATGTTCGATAATATTTAAAATGGACTTAAAGAGAACTATTCACTTTTACAACACAAATGATCTTTCCCCCCCTATAGTAATAGCTTTGTGGTCCCCTCACCCACCATATGAGTGGTTATCATAAGGGTGTATAAACGGTGAATTGGTGACATCGCCAGTGATGCCTGACCGTAGAAGCAATTTCCATTTTGCGGTTTGATAAAAAATGGCACTGTAGGAAAAAGAGTTCTAGACCACCAGTACTGGACCTATGGGGTGGTGCGTGGCACAGGCGTTGTAGACTAAAGTTGGCTTGGAATATTAGATGACTATATCTGCTAACGTTCGTCACGGCCAGTCACTACTGTGTTCTCTATGAGAGAGCCTGCAATGCGGGCTTAGCTCTGTGCTGAATAGAGGGATCGGCCGTTGGAATTCAACATGCCTTATCCTTCACTTTCTCAGCATCATTTCTCAGGGAACAATTGAATGATCTCGCCGACTTCTGCAGGTGCAGCCAACTAATCTGATGTGTATGGCTTGTTTGACATCTTGCATAATGTACAGCTCCCCCTCTGAACTTATATCCTGCATCGAGTACCACCCCCTCGGAACCGACATCATGCCTCGTGCACCGTCCCCCTTCTAAACTGATATCCTGCGTCGAGTACCGCCCCCTTCAGAACTGACACCCTGCTTCGTGTACTGCCCCCTTCGGAACGGACATCCTGTTTCATGTGCCGCTCCCCTCGGAACAGACGTCCTGCTTTGTCTACCACCCCACCCCCCCTCGGAACAGACGTCCTGCTTTGTCTACCACCCCCCCCTCGGAACAGACGTCCTGCTTTGTCTACGACCCCCCCTCGGAACTGACATCCTGTGTCGCGTACCCCCCCTCGGAACTGAGATCCTGCGTCGTGTACCGGCCCCCCTTGGTACTGACATCCTGCTTCGTGTACCGCCCTCATCGGAACGGACATCCTGTGTCATGTACCGCCTCCCCCCTCGGAACTGATATCCTGCATCGTGTACCGCCTCCCCCTTGGAACTGACATCCTGCATCGTGTACCGCCTCCATCCTCGGAACTGACATCCTGCATAGTGTACCGCCTCCACCCTCTGAACTAACATCCTGCGTCTTGTACAGCCTTCATCCTCGGAACTGGCATCCTGTGTCGTGTACCGCTTCGGCCCTTGGAACTGACATCCTGCGTCGTGTACCGCCTCCCCTCTTGGAACTGACATCCTACCTCGTGTACCGCCTCCCCCTCGGAACTGACATCCTACCTCGTGTACTGCCCCCTTCTGAACTAACATACTGCTTCGTGTACTGCCCCCCTTGGAACGGACATCCTGCTTCATGTACCGCCTCCCTCTGAACTGACATCCTGCATCGTGTACCGCCTCCGCCCTTGGAACTGACATCCTGCATCGTGTACTGCCTCCGCCCTTGGAACTGACATCCTGCATCGTGTACTGCCTCCGTCCTTGGAACTGACATCCTGCGTCGTGTACAACCTCCGTCCTCGGAACCGACATCCTGCGTCGTGTACATCCTCCGTCCTCGGAACTGACATCCTGCATCGTGTACCGCCTCCCCCCTCGGAACGGACATCCTACCTCGTGTACCTCCCCCTTCTGAACTAACATACTTCTTCGTGTACTGCCCACCTTGGAACGGACATCTTCATGTATCGCCTCCCTCTGAACTGACATCCTGCTTCATGTACCGCCTCCCTCTGAACTTACATCCTGTTTCGTGTACCGCCACACCTCCCTTGGAACTGACATCCTGCGTCGTTTTACCGCCTCCTCCCTTCCCCCTTGGATTTGACATCCTACGTCGTGTACCGCCTCCCCCTTGGAAATGACATCCTGCATCATGTACGAAGAATTACATTTATAGGCTAGTTTGATAGAGAGGTTACACCCCCCCCCCCCCCCCTACACCTCCATTTTCTAGAAGGGGAGTATTCAACACTTGCCATCAAGGATCCACAGCGATCACAACTGATCATTCAGGGTCCCAGCAGTAGGACAACCTGGCATGCATGAGCTGATTGTTGGACCCTTGAAACAGAAAAACGGACAAGTGTTCCTCCCAAACTTAGATGGCACAAACTACAAGACAGGTTTGGGCACATGGTGACTCTTGGGCCCCAGTTCACTCTTACTACTTTTTTTGTATATTAGGTATTTTTTCTTGAACTAAATTCACTACGGCTTTTGTTCCCATTTTCTACCAGTTTTTCAGTCTGTGACGAAGGGTGGTTTTTATTTATTTGTTTCCTGCTTATTCATGTTCTTAGACTTTTTGCACAATGGAACTCCGAGACACAATTGGAGTAGAACATCTTTAATTTTTTTTTTATATATATTAATATGTTAATGCTTATTGAAATGAAGTTGTGCAAATTTTTACTCCGAAAAGCGTCAATCTTGCCAAAAAAAAACCCCCCAGCTCCGGAGTTGATGAATTGGGTGGGGTCTTGGTAAGTAATAAATTACTTAAAATGGTAAAGGAGTTGTCCAGGATTGTTAAAAAAAAAATAAAAAAAAAATCTTGTTTTATTTCTTACAAAAACAGCTCCATACCCATGCACAGGTTGTACACAGCTTAGCCGTGTCAAACTATTTCCGAAAAAAGTTTGTTTTTTTCTTTTTAATTTTGGAAAACTTTTTTTTTTTTTTAAAGATTTTGCTAATCATTACCGCTATAGCCCAACTTCCAGTAGGGGGTTAAAAAAAAAAAAAGTGAAGCGTTAGACTTTACACCTGTGTTCCGCCTTTCCCAGTGGATCACTCCTGTCCATAAATGAAGCTCTTGAGTAGTATAAGGAGGTTACTAATGCGTAAAGATACTTTGACACCCATGATACTTTATCGCACCATTTCCAGAGAAAAAAGAAAAACGTTCCATGTTCTTTTCCAAATGTGGCGCCACTTTTTGTCCATTCGTCATGTCCAGCATTGCAGCTCATCTCCATTTTGTACAAAATGTGGCCACCTGTTATGATGGTTCTCGCTTGGTTGACCACATGGAATTGTCCACTCTCCTGGTATTTGCCGCTTGTGTTGACCACTTTATACTAACGGACGACATTGTTCCAGGTTTGCATACTGCGCCAAATTCGACCCAACGTGCGAAAAACAAAAGGCCACATATCAGACCCCGGAGACCGAAAAGGAACGATGAGGAATCTGATCCGACTTCTGCTGCTGCAACGCTAAAAGCCATGCGGGACCGGCTATTGGCCTCCACCTCCTCAGCATCCAGGTATCTGGTGACTTCACCTTCAAGATCTTCTCGCAGATCATATACAAGAAATGCTTAATAAACATCCTACCTTTGAGGCAACACTGTCAGAAATATTTTAGGCAAATGTTTAGGGCCCCCGACTCCTGTATTGTCCACCAAGCTCCATCTTGTACTCTTGTGTAAATTTGGTGGCCACGCGTGGAAGCCCTATATCCTAAATAAAGCCTGGTTTCATACTAAATCTATCTCAAGCGAATCTCTGTAATGTTGATTGTTGGCCATTAATTGGGTGGCATTACAGATGTGAGTTTTCCTGGACTCTGTACCTACTGCAGTGACCTGGAGGTGGTACTGTCTGGAATCGTCACCGATCAGCCGATCATGCTTGCTCAGTGAATGTTAACTGATTTTGAGTGTTCCTCTCTCAGCTCAGGCGAGCCCAGCAGTAAAAGTGTAAAGCGGGAGGAAGAGCTATCGAGAGCACCTGTCGTCCCATTCGGATTAGATCTGCACTACTGGGGGAAGGAGCAGCCCACAGCTGGCAAAATACTCAAGTTAGTAAACTGTTTGTCTTTTTCACAAGTGGGGATTTGTGGGGTGGAGGATGTCTGCGTTCCCAGCCTTATTAGTATTAATTTCGGGGGCTTGTTTTTCTTACGAGGTGGTTTGTTTAAGCAGAGGTCATGGTCTTGCCACCAGAGCTGAGATTAAGGAAATGCAGGATGGTCCGGTTTACAAGGAGGTGAATGTCGGGCCAGGAACCACCTGGAAATGTGCCATCATAGGACCAGAATCTTGGTGCTTTATCACCAACGACTGTGAGGTCGGCCAAAATGGAGGTACAGACTGGGGCGTTAGGAGAGAGAGAGTAATAACGAAAAGCTGTAGCCCACCATTTACAGTATACTTATGGCCCCCTGAGCTTTAGACCACCATTAAGCAATCTGCAGCCTGGCCAAGTGTCTCCTCAGTGTGGGAAGCTACTGTACTCTTATACAAACCACTTTTGTGCTGTATCTATTAGTGCTGTCTGATATGCCATGTCATACGTAGGCAAACAAAAAAAAATATTGTATGGTACATACAGAAGCCACCGTACGCCGGTTCCTACAAACCACTATAATACATAGAACAGATGATACATCCATTGAATCCTTGCTTCTCCTCACCAGCACAGAACACTACAGTGAAATCATATAAAAAAATCCCATCAACAATTTAAAGCACATTTGTCAAACTCTAGTCCACGGGCCAAATCTGGCCCGCATGGTGCGTTTGTTTGGCCACTTTCAACTATATCGGCATCCTATATACTTATCCAGTTGAAAGCAGTGAAGGAGGACTGAGCATCAGCTGACGCTCCCTCTTCCATCATTCCCCCTCAGCATCTCGTGTCTCAGCGCAACGATGGTGTCATTGCAACGCACCCGCTGTACAGAGAGATTCAGAGGATCTGGAGAGACCGGAGCAGAAGGGGAGTGGGCAGAGGTGAATAAAAAAAAAATAATTGTGTATTTAGCACTATGTGAGGTCATTATACTTTGTGGAGCACTATATTGAGCCTAAATTGAATGGAGCACTATATGGGGCTCATTTAACTGTAGGGAGCATTATGTGGGGCCATTATACTGTAAGGAACACTGTGTGGGGCATTCTACTGTGTGGAGCACTAGTTATGTGGGGCCCATTATACTGTATGAAGCACTATGGGGCCATTATACTGTATGGAGCACTATGTGGGGCCATTATTCTGTATGGAGCACTATGTGGGGCCATTATACTGTGTGGAGCACTATGTGGGGCCATTATACTGTATGGAGCGCTGTGTGAGGTCATTATACTGTGTGGAGTACTATGTGGGGCCATTATACTGTATGGAGCATTATATGGAGCTATGTGAGGCCATTATACTGTATGGAGCACTGTGTGAGGCTATTATACTGTATGGAGCATTGTGTGGGGCCATTATACTGTATGGAGCATTATATGGAGCTGTGTGAGGCCATTATTCTGTATGGAGCACTGTGTGGGGCCATTATACTGTGTGGAGCACTATGTGGGGCCATTATACTGTATGGAGCACTGTGTGAGGCCATTATACTGTATGGAGCATTGTGTGGGGCCATTATACTGTATGGAGCATTATATGGAGCTGTGTGAGGCCATTATACTGTATGGAGCATTATATGGAGCTGTGTGAGGCCATTATACTGTATGGAGCATTATATGGAGCTGTGTGAGGCCATTATTCTGTATGGAGCACTGTGTGGGGCCATTATACTGTGTGGAGCACTGTGTGAGGCCATTATACTGTATGGAGCATTGTGTGGGGCCATTATACTGTATGGAGCATTATATGGAGCTGTGTGAGGCCATTATACTGTATGGAGCATTATATGGAGCTGTGTGAGGCCATTATACTGTATGGAGCACTGTGTGGGGCCATTATACTGTATGGAGCACTATGTGAGCGCATCACACTGTGGGGCCATTATACTGTATGGAGCACTATGTGAGGCCGTTATGCTGTTATACTGCTCCTACATAACATATTATATTACTTCAATATTTTATTCTAAGATCTATTCGTTAAAATTTAGGTTGTCCGTGGGACGACCCCTGTAAGTTGGTTTCCATATGAAAAAAGTTAATCGCTATATTTGATTATAAGGAAAAACGTCCTCAATTGTAGACAGACATTTTTTTATAAAGTCGCCAGCGAACCTTTTATATTTATCCAAGCTTTTAGTTTTGGCCTTCTGCGTATTGGAGTTTGACAAAACTGCTTTAAAGGGAATCAGAAGTGTTGTCGTCAGTTTGTAGCACATTTCACAACCAGACCGAATGTTCCTAATATCTCTGCCCTGTAGTACAGCTTGGTTTTCCATCATGGCAGCTCTAATACCGTTTCGTACTGCGGTTTTAGTAGGGGTAGTTGTAGCAGCAGCTCCGTCCGTTTCCCCACTTCACCTGGCACATGTCGGAGTCTTGGCATTTTTATTTTACAGCTGAGTTATTCAAGTCACAGGTGAAATCAAAAGCATATTTCACCGGCTGTCGCGTGCTCGCTGCACGCTCTCACTTTTATGCCTGGCCATAAAATAGAGGGCACACCTCTGAACCTCACAGCGTATTACTACACATCTGCCAAACTAACAAATCATAATTTACTTCCATCCGCGGCCGCAGTGACCAGAGTACAGCTAGGAAAGATGCCGGAGTGGATGGGAAGACTTTCTGGAGGAGATTCCATTCTTAGAGGTTTAAAAAAATTGTGTTTTATGCATATTTGTTTATTTTTTTATTTATTTTTTGTTTAAAATGTTCCAAAATTCTGTAGATCAGGGGTCGACTTTAGGAAAACTGCTGTTGAGCCGCTGCTAAAGCGCGTTTAATTAACTGTGCAGAACGAAGGTGATATTCGGCCATCTACTATGGACCTTTGTAGTAAAGTGTAGTGGGCATGCTCTGTGATCTGTGCCAGGAAGAGAGAGGTGGTGATCTGTAACGATTGATTTCTATAGGAAAGGGTTGTGGATATGCTCTGTGCAAAAGTCGCAGAGGAGGAAGGAGAAGGCGAGCTGTAACCATTAAATCTTATTGAAAGGGGTTGTGGGCATGCTCTATCATCTGTGCAGAAGTCACAGTGCAGGGTGGAGGCGGTGAGCTGTAAGCATTGAATTCTATAAAAAAATCGGTGTGGGCATGCGCTGTAATACAGGCAAAAGTTGCCCAACTGGGAGGAGGAGGTGAGCTGTAACCTTCACCTGTGATTGGAAGACATCCATTGATTGTTTGCTTATTCTTTTGGTTAAAACCAGATACTGATATATATAATTAGTATTGTGGGCATGCTTTACCTGTGCAGAGGTGGCTTTGCAAGGAGAAGTTGGGCTCTGACAGTGACTGGTGTAGAAAATGTGGCTGATGCATTGTGATCTGTTTAAAAGTCATTCCAGAAAGGAGGAGGTGAGCTGTAACCATCTCTTGACCTCTACGGGAGTATTGTGGGCATGCTCTGGGAACCATGTGGAGGTGAATACATGATACCATCCTGTGCAAAAGTTCATGTGTGAGTGATGTCTACATGCTCTGACCTACGCAGGGGGGTCCTGCAGGGAGGAGGAGGAGGTGAGCTGTCACTGACTCCAATTTACTTTTATGGGAGAGTGTTGTGGGCATGCTCTGACACCTGTGTGGGTGTTACTTCAGGGAGGAGGAGGAGGTGAGATGTGTCTATTATAAATTTTTCCTGGTTGACCTTGTGTTTTATGCCTCCAGCTTGAATAGAGGGGGGTTAGTCTCTGTTCACATCTGTGTTATTTATATCCATTCCGTTATACAAGTTCTGAAATAGTCTCATAAAGGACAACCGGCGCCCGTCTGACCTCATAGGCTTAAAACACAATCTGTTGGGAAGTGATCTCTGCAGAACATGAAGTGTTAGAGGGGAAAAAGCGAGGTTTTTAAAGTATAGAATCCTGAATAATTAGAGAAAAAAATCATCTAAATGGGAAGAATACTGAGACAGCGCCACTCTTCTGCAGAGGCTGTGTCTGTTACTGCAGCTCTTGTGAGGTCACCACTAGATGGCGTCAGACTGACAGCTGTAAGGACTTACCGTTTTGTGTGCTCCTCTCCTGCACAGCGAGGTTATCTCCGCCAAGGCCGTATTGAGCATGTACCGGTACTTGTGTCGTTTGATTGCTTTCTGGACGAGCTGAATTTGTAGCTAAACTTATGTCAGGTCAGGGCAGTGATGGCGTAATCCATCCATCCACGGCCGGCACTTGCAGACCTGTCACTCGTTAGCCTGCGCAGATGGGACAGCGGCGAGCTCCACATTCACGGAGGAGGAAAATACAGAGATCTGCAGATAATGGCGATAGTGGACATGGAGTATGGCGGTAGTTTCTTCATTGTTGTGATGTACACCTTCCATGCTTGTTACAGAGGAATCATGGTAGTCATCTGCACAATCCTATAAATGGAGCAGAAATGGGGTCTGTCCTATACAGGGATGATTTTTTTCATCTGTAACTTCCTATGTCAGACTCTGGCCCGCAGGGTGCATATATTTGGCTACTGACGCTGGACAGATCCCCAGAGTATATTTGGCCCTTGCTGCCAGGCGGACCTCCTGCTCAGTATCCCACTTTCACCCATATCTGCATCCTTGAGCTGACGCTCCCTCTCACATTATTCCCCCTTTACATCTGACGTCTTAGGCTACGTTCACATTAGCGTTGTGCGGCGCAGCGTCGGGTGCAGCCGTGGCGACGCATGCGTCATGCGCCCCTATATTTAACGTGGGGGGCACATGGACATGCGTTGTCTTGCGTTTTGAGACGCATGCGTCATTTTGGCGCAACTGTTAGGGCGCAGAGGACACTGCATGATGCAGTTTTTTCTGCGCCAAAAATCATGCAAAAAATGAACGCATGCGTCACAAAACGCTGCGTTGTGCATGCGTTTTGCATGCGTTGTGAGTTGCGTCGCCGACGTTGCGCCGCACAACGCAAATGTGAACGTAGCCTTAGAGCAGCGGACGCACTGACGCAACGCACTCCCTGTACTGAGATTTACAGAGGATCTGAACACACCATGAAGAGACCAGAGCAGTCGAGGATGAGTTGTTTGTGTTTTTAATGTGGGGCCTATTATACTGTATGAAGCACTTTGTTACGCCATTATACTGCGTAGAGCGCTATATGGGCCATTGTACTGTATAGAGCTCTATGTGGGCTATTGTACTGTATGGAGCACTATGTGGGCCTTTATACTGTAGAGAGCACTAAATGGGGCAATTATACAGTATGGAGCACTGTGAGGACATTATACTGTATGGGGCACTATGTGGGCCTTTATACTGTAGAGAGCACTAAATGGGGCAATTATACAGTATGGAGCACTGTGAGGACATTATACTGTACGGAGCACTATGTGGGCCCTTATACTGTAGAGAGCACTAAATCGGGCAATTATACAGTATGGAGCACTGTGAGGACATTATACTGTATAGAGCACTATGTGGGCCCTTATACTGTAGAGAGCACTAAATGGGGCAGTTATACAGTATGGAGCACTGTGAGGATATTATATTGTACGGAGCACTGTGGGCTGTTATAGAGCAGTAAATGGGGCCATTATACAGTATGGAGCACTGTGAGGACAGCATACTGTATAGAGCACTATGTGAAGTCCATTATACTGTATAAAGCAATATGAGGTCATTATACTGTATGGATCACTATGTGGGGCCCTTTATACTGTATAGAAAGCAATGCAAGGCTCGGTTATACTATATGGAGCACGGTTTGTGGTCATTTTACTATATGAAGGGCTGTGTGGGGATTACAGTTGGAGAATCATTCTGTGATTGGGTCACCATTGTTTGTTGGGGGAATAACTGAGGGGAGTACTGTGGAAGAATTTACTGTGGCCGTATCATACTGTGTCTGAGGGCACTTTTGTTGGCATCATACTTTATTATTTAAGGTTTTTTTTATCCTTAATGCTTTTTACTGCTCTTACATATTATATTACTCCAATATTTTATTTTATGATATCTATTAATTAAAATACACTTTGTTTATAGGACAACCCCTTTTAGTTTGTTTCCATAAGAAAAAGTTAATTGTTATATTTGATAATTAAAAACTCTCAATTCTAGACCTTTTATTAATAAAAATTAGGGTTGGGCGGTGACTTTATCCAAGCTTTTAATTTTTGACCCACTGTGTATTGGAGTGTGACATCCCTGCTAGATGGAGCATAAGGGGCTCGTTATCTACAACTTCCTATAGGTGGAGCAGAAGGGGCTCGTTATGTACAATTTCCTATAGGTGGAGCAGAAGGGGCTCGTTATGTACAACTTCCTATAGGTGGAGCAGAAGGGGCTCGTTATATACAACTTCCTATAGGTGGAGCAGAATGGGCTCGTTATGTGCAACTTCCTATAGGTGGAGCAGAAGGGGCTCGTTATGTGCAACTTCCTATAGGTGGAGCAGAAGGGGCTCGTTATGTGCAACTTCCTATAGGTGGAGCAGAAGGGGCTCGTTATATACAACTTCCTATAGGTGGAGCAGAAGGGGCTCGTTATATACAACTTCCTATAGGTGGAGCAGAAGGGGCTCGTTATATACAACTTCCTATAGGTGGAGCAGAAGGGGCTCGTTATGTACAACTTCCTATAGGTGGAGCAGAAGGGGCTTGTTATGTACAACTTCCTATTTGACCAATTGTATTTCAGACTGATGTAGTGGAGCGGAGTTTGTCATCCCGCGTTTCATATAGATACAGCAGAACCAGACTGATTTGGGGTGTAGTACAGATATAGCAGTGTGGAGTGTGTTCTCTGGGCCCAGCGCGGGGCGTCCGGCTCGCTGGGCCTGAATAAAGCATAGCATTAGCTTTCGCTGCAGTTTTCCATGAACCATCGGTCTCCTGGGCTGGAGGCCTTATACTGTTAGTATATACCGTGTATATATGAGTGGGCCGTCCTCTTCCTATATACAGGTTCAGCTCCCAGCATCGATTCTGGGCCCCCAATGAGACAGAAGAGGAGGTTGAGAATAAAGAAGTGGAGGCGATGCTGAAAACCCGATACATCTCATTCCCAGGAAAGTTTGTTCCCGTCCAGCACAGGTGCAAGGTGCCGCTGGCCAACGGGTCCCTGTGCGAGAGGCAAGACCGGATAAAGGTGGGCGCGCGTCGTGGGTGGGTTAGTACGGTGGGCGCGCGTCGTGGGTGGGTTAGTACCCGTGGTGTCATTTAGGGTCTTACCCGATTTCCTTTTGCTTTGCTCTTATTAAAGTGTCCTTTCCACGGGAAGATAATCCCACGAGATGAGCTCGGGGTGCCCGTGAATCCTGAGGATCGAGAGAGAGAAGCCAAGGAGAAGTTTGAGAAACAGGCCAGAGAGCAAGGTGTGTAGCACTGCCTGTCATCAGTCTGGATGTGACGCCATTATTCCTATTGTACGAGCACTTAAAGGGGAAATCTGCCGCTCCGGTTATCTTATAATTTCATCTCCCATAATACATATATTGCGAAGAATATGCCATATAGTGCTAAGATGATGGTGCTGCCATACAAAGCCAACAGACGTCATACTGGCTTATAGTTCTAAGGTAATATTGTCTTATGCAGCTCATATAATTCAGCAAATGACCCCTATATAGCGCCAGGATGATCATGCAATATACGAGCCTCGTTACATTGCCATATGCAGCACATAAAATCTTGCCGTCCCATATATAGTGGTAAGATAATAATGAAGTATGTAGCCCACATAATGCCGCCATATAGTGCTGAGATTAAAAAAAAAACACTATACAGAACATAATACTGCCATGTAGTGCTAAGATGCCGTAAGCACAATACTTCCAAGATTAAAATGTCAAATACAGGACCCATAATACCGCTAAATAGTGTAAAGATAAAAATGCCATATACAAGACACATACTGCCTAACAGTGCCAAGATAAGTCCTTATACAGGACACATAATTGATATATCGGGGCCTAAATTTTTATCCACGAAACAAATTAATAAATAGATATATATATATATTTATATATATATATTTATTTATATATATATATATATATATATATATATATATATATATATATATTATCTCTGAAGTATCGCTATAATCATACTGAAAAAAAAAAAAAAGAAAAAGTTATGGCTGTAGATAAAAGGAAAGGGAAAAAAATAACGAAAAAAAATGACACCGACCTGGTCCTCAGAGGGTTAAACAAGATTTTTTTTATATATATATTTTTTTTATTGATATTATTTTTCCCCCCCAGTCCATTGTAAAGTTTGATTCTTCAGGCGTTGAGGAAGGTATTAGATGCGCAGCCCCCCGACCACATGTTCTCGGCCCCCTCCGGCTGGGAGCTGACCCCTGCGGTTTAAACCTGATTGCTCTGACCTGTTAATCTGCAGTGTTCATCATTTCCAGCGGCTTCAAACACTAAAGCAAATTAAGTGGCTATTTCTGGTGTGGCGGGCGAGGAGGGCGGCCTGTTAGCGGGCAGGTACGAGGACAATCCGGCGGAGGCCGTACCTGAGCCAGTCACTTGTGAAATAGCATCTCTCCGCTAACTACAGTATTGATTCCTCCCGTCCGTCCACAAACTCTGTCATTTTCTTCCCCCCCCCCCGACACTAAATTTCGGTAACAATACACAAAGACCCCATCAGCACTCGAAAAAAACAGCAATTTTTTCTTTTTCTTTTTTTTATTTATTGATTT
The DNA here is from genome assembly GCF_051348905.1 of Ranitomeya variabilis. Classification (NCBI taxonomy): domain Eukaryota; kingdom Metazoa; phylum Chordata; class Amphibia; order Anura; family Dendrobatidae; genus Ranitomeya; species Ranitomeya variabilis. Next base: position 1,115,603,298 of record NC_135232.1, on the reverse strand, counting down.
TTCAGAAAAGCCTTTAAATTGCTCCTTCATTTGCTGTAGCGCTCATTTTATCTGCACTGAGTGGCGGTATTCCTTTCCTTGTGTTTAAACAATCGCCTCGTCCGCTCGGTTACTAAACTGTGACGCCTCATTATTTCTGCGAGGTCCCTTAATCCTCCGCATCTCGTCTCCGGCTCTCGATTTGGTCTCGCACCAGTCATGGAAGCAGAGACGGGGGGTGGGATTGAACTCGAGCAGTCAGTCGGGTTGTTGAGTGACGGGATTCCCACCCTTGTCTTTGGAAATGGCAACAGCGGGAATGGAAAAAGGGTGAATAGGATATTTAAAATGGGGTCGTCCCCCCGTAACTGCAGCATAGGGGATACATTGGTATTCATCCCTGGGGTTCTGACCGCTGGGAACATTACTGATCCTGGAAACGGACACCTGACCAGGTGCAGCGGTCAAATAGAGGATTTGGCTTCCAGCCTTCCTGGGATGACCCTTTGAAAAAGCATTTTCTGGTTTAGGAAAACCCCTCTTCCCAGATGCAGTTTAAAAAAAAAAAAAAAAAAAAAAAAAAAAAAGGGGCTTTACTCACCCTCCACAGGTCCATCACTGAGTCTCCACCTCTGTTCCCGAGGTTTGTTGCTATCTGCAATAATGCTGCAGCCAATCACTAAGCTCAGCAGCTCTGCCCAAGCCTTTGAGCTCTGAGTGGCTGAAAACAATAACAGCAGGAGCAGCAGTAAAGACTAAAAAAATGGACCGGAGGATGGTGAGTAATGCATCATTATTATTTTTTATTATTATTATTATTTTTTTTTATACAGTGACCAGAAAACCCCTTCTCGGTATGTGATGTGCAGTGCATGTCAGGGGTACATTTTGACAGTCTGGGGAAAAAAAACGTACAATAAGCATCATAGAAAAAATAAGTGAAAATGTATGTATTTTTTTTTTTCCCAACCCCACAAAAAAAGGCAATTTAAAAAATCGTATGTACCCCAACATGGCAGCAATAAAATATTACCGATCACCATGCGAAAAACCAGCCCTCATATATCCATCAACAGAAGAGTAAAAAAAAAGTCTCGGAGAACGGGGACACAAATGGAATTTTTTTAAATTAAATTTTAATTTATCATAAGACTTAAAATAGAAAAATAAAATGGACACGTTTATTATAATCACTGCACCGCAGAATCCAGGTACTGGGCCACCACAAAACCCAAGAGGAAAGATGAAAGATTGCCCATAACTGCAAGGATTTGTTTATTATTTATTGTATTTTTCCGCCGCCTCCTGACATTAAGTCCTGGAACCGCTTTTCATTGTCATTTTCATTTTCTCTCTTTCTTTTTTTTTTTCCCAGATTGGAGAGACCCGGAACTGATGTGGGAAATTGAGCAAGCTACCGGGGAGGATCTGGGATCATCCACATGTCACAAGAAAGGAAAGAAAAAGAAGAAGAAGAAGAAAAAGTATCCGAACCTGACGGACCTGAAGCAGAAAGCCAACACGTCCCGCTCCCGCCTGGAGAAGAAAGTGTTTAACACGTAAGACCCCCGACCACCGTCGCCCTCTAAGCCCAGATGCATGGGTATACGGGGGTCTCCGCCTGATGTGATATGATGATGGAGGAAGGACTGTCTAAAGGGTTATTTTGTGTTTGTAAAATCAAGCAACTTTACTATTTACTTTTTTATTGAAAACCCTCTCTGTTCTTGAGAACGGAGGGATTTTTAATTTATAGTGTACAGCTCGTAGCGTAGGTTACTGACCACCTCTGTGTATCAGCGGTGGCCGGTCTCCTGGGTAAGGAGCACATTTTTTACATCTTACTTGTAGTGATAAGCGAACATGCTGGGATAAGGTGTTATCTGAGCATGCTCTGGTGCTAACCGAGTGTCTTCGGCGTGCTCGAAAAATATGTTCAAGTCCCGCAGCTCCGTGTCTCATGGCTGTTCGACAGACACAACACATGCGGGATTGTCTGTTTGTTAGGCAGTCCCTACCTGTGCTGTGGCTGTCAAACAACCATGAGACATGCAGGTGCGGAGACACAAACATGTTTTTCGAGCTCGCCGAAGACACCTGAGCATGCTTAGATAACACCTTATCACAGCACGCTCGCTCATCACTACTTGTAAGCACTCCTCCAATACTGAAGAGGCAAAACTGCCTCCAGACCGGGCGCCTCAGACATGCAGCTGGTCCAAACTGTCAACCATCAGGAGCGCACCGCCCCCGACCGGGAGGAGCACATGGCTCCTGCAGAATGAACGTGAGCCGCCGCCTTTAAGTTTGTCCTCTCGTTATCATTTCTTCTTTAATTTGGCATGAATGTGAAGAAACATGATGTCATGTGCTTTCTCTCTCGAGATATAAAAAAAACAATAGAGCAATATTGTCCTAAGGAAGTGGTTTTTACACTAGTGCTGTAAAAGTAAGTGCCCCCCCCCCCCCCCCTTCCCCGAGCAACCTATGGCGGAAATTACCTGCTTCAGTATTCCAACAGCAATAATTGGCCCCCGCTGTCACAAGACTTCATGGCAGACAGCCTGTAAAAGGACCAGGGCCCCGAGCGGGTCTGTTTGGCTCTTACCAGCCAGGAACTTTGGCCTCAGTTACTGGCTGCAGCGCTCTCTGCGTGATGTCAGCGCTGCAGACAATAACTGACAGCACCATGAGCATCAGTAGAGACTCAGCTGGACCCGGGGAGGGCGAGTCAAGCATTTAAAAAAAAAAAATGTGAGGACACTTTGCAAAAAAAATCTGAAGCCCACAGATGTGAGGACCCCCCACCCATCACCAGGGTTGGGATTTCTTCGTCTCTGGTGATCTGACCAGCCTTTTACACACTCATCCTGTCGATCCATTTCTGATGTATGGAAGGTCAGGACTCCAGCCAAAGTCTATGAAGAAGGTAGCCATTTTTTTGCACGACCACCATTCCTGGCAATTTGGGACTTGAGCCCTTGTTCTGGCAATGAGTGGGGGGGACCCATCTCCCATCTATACATTATACGGTATCAGGTGATCATTTTGTAGACTGTTGATGGCGATAGTTGAGAGTTTCCATAGTCTTGCAGGCTGGAGCGCGTCGGGTTATCAGGATTAGGCCACATGTATGAGAATGATCTGGAGACGTCGCCCGGAGATGGCGCTGTAACGTGCCCGCTTGGCATTGCTCTTTTTACTCTTCACATCCAGACAAGTTTTCTAATAGTCTCGTAATTAGGTTGAGTGTCTGCGCCTCGGTCCCCCCGTACACCAGCGCCGCTCCATACCCCAGTGCACATCATAAAACATGGCGCCTGACAGCTGCTATCACAACACAAATTATATGACGGCAACAGGTCTTAATTACCGTGCGGATGGACATCTATAGGAGTGTACCAGACATCAATTAACGGCGCCCTTTCCCTGAGAACAAACCAGATTTAATTAGCTCTGGGGAATTGGAGGGAAATCATGCGTCCAGCTGTGGAAACACTGACAAGTCATTCCCGATTGTTGTAAATAAGATGTCCTGTGGCAGGCGGCTGACATGGCCACGTCCTGGTGCCGCTCTGCCCGCCATCTCTCCAGAAGCAGCTGGCGCATGTTCTTCAGACGATGATGATTGCCTTGTACTGTTCGGTTTTTTTTTTTTGTTTTATTCTCCAAGCAAAATGTTGCTTATTTAATATTAAGTAGACGGCACGCATCATCTGAACCCGACCACATCTATTGGGGGCGTCCTGACTCCATGAACGGAGGGTGTCGGCGTGAGGAGAGCAGGCACCAGATACTCACTGTATAAATTGGATCCTCCTTCCTTGTGTTGTCGTTGCAGCCCCTTCTCGTACATCTAAGAGACTGTCGGCATAATCTGTTCCACTTCCACTTTGGGGAACAAGATCTGCGCATGCGCAACATGTCGCGTGGATGGCGTCAGTCAAGGCAGGAGAGACCGATTGTGAAGGCAGAGGGTGCGCCGAACGTGGTCTGTAGATGTCCACCGGACCGCTCGGCTCAGTCTGTCCTGCCTTCATTGATGTAACTGACATTATCGACACATCCTATTGCGCTTGTGCAGCTCTTGTTCTCTACTACCCAGGCGTGAGAGTCGATGATGGCAGTCAAGGCTGGAGAGACCGCAACTGCCAGGACGGAGGAGGCACCGGTCATGGTCTGGAGACGCCCATTGGACTGCTCAATTAGCATTTGGAGAGGAACAGTTGTGAAAGGCATCTTCTTAGCCACCACCCGAGATGTCCGGCCTCTCCCCACGCGGGATACATGCACACTCATACTGCATGTGTATGTGAGGTGGTAGGAATAGCGGAACCAGCATTAGGATAGAGGATCACTTCCCGATTGCTGGGGCTCAGACTGCTGTGAGCCCCACTGATTTCGACAACCAGGGCTCAGAAGAGTCCCATGTGAGTGGAGCGGTGGTGGATCATGCGCAGTTCTTCTCCAGTCATACTTAATGGGAGTGCCGAAGACCAGCCGACCACTGCGCTCCTCCATCTCCAGCGGCCCTTAGAGAACGGATAGAGGAGAGGCGCACGTGGTCAACCACCGCTCCACTCATATGGGACTCTTGGGAAAGGTGGGGGTCCCATTTAACATTGGTCTTCAAGTAGTCTTTCACATTTGCGCAAAGGTTTTGCAACATTTTCAAAAAGTTGCAAATGATGAATTAGGCGAAACCATCTGGATAAGGAATGCCACGGCCATAACTCTGAGCAAAAGGCAGACAAAACCCGAGGAAGGAGAACTATAAAGGGGTGCAAGAAAAGAAGCCACCATAAGACCACGTTCACACAGTCAGCATTTTACCTCAGTATTTGGAAGCCAAAACCAGGAGTTGGGTGATCAATACAGAAGTGGTGACGTGTTTTTATTATACTTTTCCTCCGATTGTTCCACTCCTGGTTTTGGCTTACAAATACTGATGTAAAATATTGACCAAATACTGAATGTGTGAACATGGCCTTAAGGTGTACCAAACACTTGTTCTTCACAGACTCGTTAGAAAAACAGACGTGTACAGTGCCATAGATTATAATGGCTATGTGTGCTATCCGTGACAAAAAAACAAAAACAAAACATACCACACTACTGGAAACACAGGCGTGTGAATGAGGCCTTGAGTGGAGTATTTTACAGATGAAGTCTTAACACTCAAGTGATGGCTGAAGACCACTTCAGGACCCCATATTCTTAGGTACTCTCCAAATCGGCATAATGATTGCCTATGTCGCCTTAATATTCAGCATGGAGATCGTAGAGCGGGGTCTAAGCGCAGAAGGCGTGCTTGAATACTATGTTTCAGTCCCATGTCTGCTGTTAGACAGCAGCAACACATGCAAAGATTGGCTGTTTGTTAGGCAATCCCCTGCATGTGTTTTGGCTGTTTGACAGCCACGAGGACTCGAACATAATATTCGAGCAGCACCTGTACGATATTTCACAAATCTGATTCATTTTGTTGACACTGTAAAACTGATTTTTTTTTTTATTTTTGTTTGTGCAAAAATGCAAAGTTGTGAACAAGCCCTTACATAATCTGTGATACGGTCAATGACTGCCGTTGATCAGGTCTGCGATGCGCCAAGATATTAATATATGTGTATCCGTCTGCGCTCTACGTATAAATAATGTATGTGCCCAGGATCAATAGCGGCAGAGAATTAGGAAGAGGCTTCTAAATTGGATTAAGACAGGACATCCAGACGGTCGTAGCCCGGCACAATGTGGATAACAAGGATACCGCGCCTTTGTCTACCGCAAGGCCTGCTTGGACGGCTGCCATTTATCTTGTAAGGTCGGCGGTGAAGAATAATGACAAAAGGTGGAGTGCGCACATTAAAGCCGGAGTTCAATTTGTTTACTCCTGTTATTAAAACCTTGTTGAATTAAAAACTATTTGTATGGCGGTACTTAATTTACTTAACACGTCTAATTTGTTCTGCCTGATCAGAACGGGAGGGACGAGCGGTAATTAATGATACCGCCTCCATTATTTTTTTCCCCCCCCCCTCTTACATACCTTATTATAAACACTCTGGCAAAGGTAGAAATAAAGCCGCGACCTCTGTTATTTTTTTGCCTAATTTTTCCCTTTTTTTTTTTCCTTTTGCAGGGGATCAGTAAAACGAGTGATAAGCGCAATGAACCAAATGGATCAGCGGCGACACGAAAAGTTTGCAAACCAGTTTAATTATGCATTAAATTAAAACCCGCCAGAGAGCGAGCGAGATAAAGCATCCAGAGCCGCCTTTTACATGGAAGACTTGTTTTAAGGACCTTTTTTTTTAAAAAAAAAAAAGAAAAATTGTTGTAATATATTGAGATATTTTTTCCCCTAATGGTTATGGTTTAACTTATTTGCATAATTTGTTGTACTTTATGGATTTTTTTCTTTTTTGAAGACTTTACAGATTTGTATGTTATTTTAAAGAAAATTGCAATTACTTGGTTAAAAAAATGATATATATATATATATATATATATATATATATATATATATATATATATATATATATATATATATGGTATATATATATATATATACGGTATATATATATATATATATATATATATATATATACGGTATATATATATATATATATATATATTATATTTGCAAGAATAGTAGAATTTTAGTACAAACCCCCAGTAAGTAAGTTTTAAAAGAATCTTTAAAAAAATAATTAAATAAAGACAAATATTTGTGTGTTTTTTTTTGTGTGCACTTGCTCTGCTATACATGATCAGGTAAAAATCAAACGGTGAGTTGGGGGGCAGTTAAAGGGTTATTCCGGTCTACAGAAAGTAACTCCACATTTTTTTTCGATTAGTGTGGATCCCAATCTCAGCGATTGCCAGAACGAGCGACATATTGTTCATAGGTGTCACGATGATAGCTAAGCCATTTTTCAGCCACTTTTTTCCCCTCTTTTCTTCAGTCTACAGACGTCTGTACACAAAGAGATGAGTTTACATCCTGCAGCCTATGAAAGTCTATGGAGGTTTGAAAGGGGCGAAGAGAAACTGAAGAGAGACAGACTGTTGTACTTTTTTATTTCCAGAGCTGGATTCACAGCTACACTGCTCAGTAGTGCTGTATAATGTCTTCCATGCTGCTGCTGCTACTTCTGAACATCGGCTACATAGAAACAATTGAACAGGAATCCCTCATCTGTGTATACAGTGTGATGGAGATATGGCAACATTATGTTTTCCCCCTACTAACTCGGAGAGAACGGGAAAATTAGAGAAGGGAGCAAAGGGAAAACTAGTGAAAATGGAAAAGGATGTTCCCATATTGTGCAGCATGAAGATTACATACCAATGTTCTCGGGTGTCGTCCTTGTTGCATCCATTTTCCCTGAAGCGAGTGAACCGTGTGAACTTTTTTTTATCCATTGACTCATCACAATGTATCGGGTGAAACTAGGATGTAACTCTAAAGTACACCATATGTCTTCCTAGTGTCATCCTAAGGGTATGTTCACACTGTCTTTTTCCACTGGTTTAATGGGTCAACTAAAAAAAAATATAAGAGAGAAATAAGTGCTAAGGAAGATCCATAAAAAGAAAAGGTTGAAAAAGCGCTCAGGATGCCCAGATGTCTTCCAGGTGTCTTGAACCTTCCCATTGATTTATCTTGTAAAGTATGAAGCGTCTGCAGAGCAGAAAATGCTTGGAAAATGATCCGAACACTTCTGTTAACTTCCTTTGCTTGTTTGGGAACCTGAAGTGATTACAAAAAAAAACAAAAAAACTCCAAAGTATAAACATAAGCAGCAAGTAGTTTTGACAGTAGTGCATATGTTCAATTTTTTGAGCTTTTTCAGGCGGGTTTCAGAGCGGAATTCCCTGAAAAAGCCGTCGTGTTCACGTAACCGCTGTCTTTAGAATAATGCTAGTTTCATACAGATTTTTAAAAATCCTCAATAAAAACTGCTTCAAATACGCACTCAATACTTCTATTCCTTTCAATGGATAATCCACTGTGTCGCTCATACTGGAAGATTTTTGATAGTTTTTCTCCAAGGGGTTTTAGAAAAAATGAAAAAAATGGGATTGAATTCATTCCAAACTTGACACAGTCAAGTCAAAGGTGTCAAAAACATGGTAGGAAAAAAAAAGTTATAAAAACTATTAAAGGCTATGCACACAAGGAGTTGTGTTGGAATGGAAACTATCTCAAAAGACACAAAATCCTTAAAACTTTGAGTTTCTGCTCCGAAAACTCAGCAAAAGGACTCCTTAAAAGCCTTTAAAATCCCTCCAAAAGAAAAAAAAAAGCTGTGACTTTATTTTCGGAAAAACTCTTCAATTGCTTTTCCAAGCAAGGGAGAAGAGCTGTATAATCTCTACAAGGGGTTGTACATTCAGAAAACTTCCTGATTTGTGCAGTTCTTTGTAGAAAAAAAAAAATCACTTCGACGGCCAGTCCAATGAACTCGGAGGCTTGTGCCATCTACAACGGTAAAGTCACTGAGCTGAGTGATTGGTTGCAGCAATACTGATGTTCTGTCACCGCTGCAGCCAAGTAATGGAAATCAGAGCAGCAGCGGAGATTTGGCTCCGGGTCCAGGGAGGGTAAATAAGGTAAAATATTTTTTGATATTTTTTTTTTTCCAATGAACTGTACATATCAGGATAAGTTTTCCAAAAGGGGACAACCTCTTCAATTTTCATTGCTTCTTTTCAAAGTGGTAGAACCTGGAATTCGGGTACATTCCCATGGAGCAGATATGCTGAGAATTTGCGTGAAGTATCAGCATTGTGAACTCTCGAGAGGTCATGAATCACGATGAGCGGACCCGTGGATGGTCGGGTTCAGCCGAACTGTAGTTCAAAGTTGGGTTCGGTATCCAAACATGACCTCGAACACCATAGAAGTCAATGGGGACCCAGAATTTTGTGCTGTAAAATGGTCGTAATAAGGGATAGAGGGTGCAAAATGGGGGTAAGAGTAGCACAATTGCCCTGCAAAGAAATGTCAATAGGGATAAGCTTCATCCAGAAGTCCAAGTGGTGGAGGTGGACTTGGCGGTGTAGGAATAGGGAACTAACTTAAAAGAACAGAGAATTCACAGATTATCAAAACAAAAAAATCTAGAACCAGGAAGCAGAGGTCCAGGTGGATTAGGTGGAGGTGGAAGATGCGGACGAGGAGGTAGCCACCACTTTTTTATTTTTTTCTTATTTGGGCAGGCCCACAATTAAACCAATGGCAAATAGGGTTTAACAATGGCTGGGTGCAGCTGGTATAGTTGTCTAGTTAGGCCGGAGACACACTGGTGCGAGAGACGGCCGAGTCTCGCTGGTTAAAAGCAAGCTGTGGCACCTGCACTCCGGAGCGGAGCGTGCGGCTCCATAGCAATACATGGAGCTGCACGCTCAGCTCCGGAATGCAGGTGCCACAGCTTGCTTTTAACCAGCGAGACTCGGCCGTCTCTCGCACCAGTGTGTCTCCGGCCTTAGCCTAAGGTACGGACGAGTCCTGTGGGATCCACACCTGGTTCATTTTAAGGAATGTGAGGTTACCGACGTTAGTTGTGCACAGATGAATACGCCTGTCTGTGATCACACCCTCTGCTGTGCTTAACACAAGTTCCAAACAGTACAGTTGCCGCAGGGCAGGCCAGCACCTCCAAGGCATAAAGGGCAAGCTCAGGTTATGTGTCCAATTTGGACACCCAGAAGTTAAATGGGCAGACCCATCAGCTAGTATGAGCAGACATGCGGACAGGTACTCTTCCACCATGTTGTAATGCAGCCTTCTGCTATTACGGACCGTGTCGGATGTTGTGGCGTGCTGATAAGGTTTTCCACATTCTAACCCTGCCTTCTGAGGAGGTAGTGGTTCCCCCGCTGCATTGGCAACTTCCTCCTCTGCTTTGTTCTTCCAGTGAGCCCCTGCTGTCAGTAGTGCCTCTACCAGCGAGTGCTTGTATTTACACAATTTGTGATCCAGCTCCAGTGAAGGAAATAATGATGGTTGTCCTTGAAGCCGGGATCCAGCAAGGTGGCCACCCAGAAATCAGCAGTGGTAACAATTTAGGCAACTCGGCGGTCGTTGTGCAGGCACTACAGCATTTATTGGTTCATGTGTGCCAGGCTGCCCAGAGGCAACGACAAGCTGTCTTCGGTGGAAGGTGTATCGGCTGGGTCCTCTGTATCCCCCAGTGATGCCCGTCAGCTGATTTGAGTGCCACCCAGCTGTGAACATTGATCCTCCTCCAAAACTGTCTCCTGGCCAGACAGTTGTGTACCTGGCCACTGTTGGTACAGGAACTCCCCCTCCGAGCCATGTGTGCACGAAAGGCCTGATAACTTTGTGAATGGTCCCTGTTCCTCCTGCCCCCTTTCCTCCTGTGCTACTACCTAATCCATCATCGCCTGAAGTGTTTTTTTTTCCCAGCAGGCATAGAAGTGGTATAATAAGGCTCATGATGGTGTCATCAGCCAAGACCATGTTGCTGGAGTATTCGAAGCTGCGCAAAACGGCACACAGGTCTCGCATGGATGCCCGCTCATTGGTGGTGAAGTGGTGTTGTTCTGCAGAGCGACTCACCTGCACGTGCTGCAGCTCAGTCTCTGCTATTGCCTGCTGGTCACACAGTCTCTCCAGCATATGCAAGTGGAGTTCCACATTGTGGATATGTTGCATATCAGCCGGCGAGCAGGAAAGTAGAAGTGATTGTGCAATCCAGATAGGTGAGCAGCTGCCGAGTAAGAACGCTGAAAGCACGCATATAGTGCCTGCACATTCAGCAGCAGCTCTGACATACATGTGTAATTTCTCAGGAAGCTCTGCACCACCAAATTCAGCACATGCACCAGGTAAGGGATGTGTCCCCCAAAGAAGGGAGTTTCAGAAGAGCCTGCTGTCTTTTCCTAGTAGATGTGCTGAACTTGGTGGTGCAGATCTCACTGTGACTGGATGAGGAGGCGATTGAGGAAGAGGCAACCTGGACAGAGAAACGTCCAGTTATCATCGGTGGTGGTAGAACATACACTAGAAATCCTTCCGCCTGAGGCCCTGCTGCCACTAATTTACCCAGTGGGCAGTTAGGGAGCTGTAATGTGTTTAGCAGTGCTTACTGATCCACAAATCAGTGGTTATGTGGACCTCTCCACTGATGGCGTTGCGCAGTGCCCGCCTGACTTGGTCCACAACATGTGTGTGCAGGGCAGGGATGGCCCGCCTAAAAAAGTAGTGGTGGCTGGGAACATACTGTGGGACAGCGACAGCCACTGTCGTCAGTTTTTTAAAACTGTCCATCTCCACCAGCTGGAATGGCGGCATTTCAAAGACCAAGAATTTGGAAATGCTGTCATTCGGGACCATGGCTTGTGGGTGGGTAGGGGATATTTTCTCTTTCTCTTGAGGGTTTGGGGGATGGAGAGCTGAAGACTTCCAAGCTCGGTGACGCTGCTTGTGATGGTGCTGTCACATCCCCTTTTTGCAGGGAGGCAGGAGGCCATGTTGATCATGAGCAGGGGGAAGAGGCTGAGACCGCAATCTAAGGCTGCCGTCACACTAGCAGTATTTGGTCAGTATTCTACATCAGTATTTGTAAGCCAAAACCTGGAGTGGGTGATAAATGCAGAAGTGGTGCAGATGTTTCTATTATACTTTTCCTCTAATTGTTCCACTCATGGTTTTAGCTTACAAATACTGATGTAAAATACTGACCAAATACTTCTAATGTGATGGCAGCCTAAGGCTTCTTTCACAATTCCGTCGGTACGGGGCCGTCACAAAGCGTCAGCGCGACATACCGATGGAAGTGTTTGCTTTCACACTTCCATCTGCGTTGCCGAGCAGGAAAGATCGTGAGAGCGATATTTCCTGCTGGGCATGCGCAGTCTGAAACACTGGATGCGACGTACAGAAAAACGTTCCCTTGAACGTTTTTCTGTAACTACGGGCCGCCAAAACCCGACACATCCAGTGCACGACAGACGCGACGTGTGGCCATACGTCGCGATCCATCGGCAATACAAGTCTATGGGAAAATGCAGGATGCTGCATTTTCAAAAATCGACAGATTGCGACGTAAGCAGAAAGACGGAAGTGTGAAAGAGGCATAAGAGGGAGCAGGAGGAGGCTCAGATCTGTATTGCTTTTTAAAAGGTGTGTACTCCAAAGCACCCCTTGCTTGAAATTCAGATGCCTCCTCTTGCAAGTGGTGCTCATGTTCAAAAGATTCAGGCCTCGCTTCAGGTTGATGGCACAGCATGCAAACCACCCATCTCTGGTTGTCAGCACATTGGCTGAAGAAATGCCACAGCAGGGAGCTCCTTTGAGCTATTTTTGCACTTTCTGCAGTGGACTGGGTGGATGATAATGTGGAGGAACTAGAGGCACTATCAACCATCCAATTTACCATCACCTCAACGTGTTCTGGGCTCACCATTCATGGTGCGGCATTCGGCCCTACAAAATGATGCATAACGCCCTGTTACCTGCATGCACCAGGAGGAAGGTGTTGTATTTGGGCACATAGCAGGAACAGAACAACCAGGTACTCTCCTTGCAGCATGTCCACCACTACTAGCTACACCAGCACTACCACGTCCTCGTCCCCTCATTGACGGTCTACTCATTTTTGTTAAAGTGATTTTTAGGCATACTACTCGCACGCACACGGCTGCAGAGTATAATTTTTTATACCCAGGCACAACTCTTACAGACACAGTGGCAGAGTATAGCTATTTTTTTAAGCCCACTACTCATACAGACATGGCTGCAGAGTACACAGGCTTTTTGGCACAGTACTTCCACAGACGAGTTCAGAGTACACAGAGGCTTTTTGGCACAGTACTCCCACAGGCAGGGGTGCAGAGTACACACAGAGGCTTTTTGGCACACTACCCCCAAAGGCAGGAGTGCAGGGTACACACAGGCTTTTTGGCACAGTACTCACACAGGCAGGAGTGCAGAGTACACACAGTGGCTTGTCGGCACAGTACTCCCACAGGCAGGGGTGCAGAGTACACACAGAGGCTTTTTGGCACAGTACTCCCACGGGCAGGGGTGCAGAGTACAAACAGAGGCTTTTTGGCACAGTACTCCCACGGGCAGGGGTGCAGAGTACACACAGAGGCTTTTTGGCACAGTACTCCCACAGGCAGGGGTGCAGAGTACACACAGGCTTTTTGGCACAGTACTCCCACAGCAGGGGTGCAGAGTACACACACGCAGAGCCATTTTTCCAGACCGCGCACATACACAGAACCTACCCCTGTCCCTCACTCCAGCTGTGTCCTGTCCCTATGCTAATCAGAGCAGGATGTTGGCGGCACCCGTGATCTGGCAATTATAAAGACAGGGTCATGTAATGCGCCAGCCAATCACAGCCATGCCAATAGTTGGCATGGCTGTGATGGCTCCAGAGCACCCGCAGCCTAAAAACTTGTTGATTGGCTGCACTGGAGCCTTTCATCAAACTTTATTAGGCATCCGAACCCAAACAGAAAACCAGACTTCCTGGAAAAAGTTTGTGTTCAGTGCATAATATTTAGAATCACTCCAGGGCGGAATTATTCCTCTACTCTTGAGCGAACATGGAAGAAAACGAGAAGAAAAAAAATCTAAAAAATAAATGTATATTCTTCCGGCTGCTTAATTTATGAAAATAAATTCATTAGAAATGATCATCCTAAAAAAATGTACTAATTAGATGAGGGACATTAAGCTCCAGAATTTTCCCAATTGCTTCATTGCGGTTTTCCCCCTTAATCCTTAATTTACATAATTACAAGGTAATGTTTGGCTGGCATAGACCATTGCTTTCATTTATCCAGGCGGCCATTAGAGGATTTTGCTTATATCAGTAGACTGTAAAATATTTATGTAAACGACAAAATCAATTTGTATTTGTCATCTGTGCCGGCCGTTCCTCTGCAGATACCCGGCTGGGAGGTACGGTCACTGTGTAGGCTGTGGGTTCACATAAGGACTATTGCTCACAAACACACATTTAAAAAATTAAATTAATGGAATTGTATGAGAGCAAAGGGTGATTTTCTTCCAGGAAGAGTGCCACCCTGGTATGGAGGCCATGCCTGGTACTGATACGTGCGTTTGAGGCAAGACGAGACGAGAGTGCAGTCAGGAAACCTCCATAGCATTAGATCGTTGGTCAGGTTGGTGGGTTCACCAAATTTCGAGGACAAACTTGAGTTATTATACCCTAAAAGCAGTAATGAGATCTCAAAAAAATTCCCCCATCTCAGCGTCCAAGACCCCTATGAGTGTGACACTGGGGAAGCGGGAATTTTCAGTGGAATAGTACGAGCCTGATTTATTATTGCACTTGCACCTTTTTTGGGGATAGTTTTCCCTGTCTTTCATTTGCACCTCATTCTTCTTAATTTGCTCAATTTAATATGTGTTTGCCCGTGGGTTTTTTTTTTACATTTTCGTCATTGTTGACCGGATTTGTGGTTTCCAAATATTTTTTGGCTGATTCATTACATTTTTGTACAATCTGGAGTCATTTTACGTGCGCCTGAAAATTTTGCACAAATTTTTCATCATTTTTTGAGAACTTGCAGCTTTTTTTGCGCCCAGCAGTTGCAAAAAAAAAAGTTGAAGATAAAATATAAAGAGCACGGACCAAAATTCATGGACATCTGCATAAACCCTAAGGCCGGTTTCACACGTCAGTGGCTCCCGTACGTGTGGTGACAGTTTTCTCAAGTACCGGAGACACTGACTCATGTAGACACATTAAAATCAATGTGTCTCTGCACATGTCAGCGTGTTTTCACGGACCGTGTGTCCATGTGAAAAACACGGAGACATGTCAGTGTTCGTGGGAGCGCACGTATCACACGGACCCATTAAAGTCAATGGGTCCATGTAAAACACGTACTGCACACGGATGCTGTCCGTGTGCAGTCCGTGTGCCGTGCAGGAGACAGTGCTACAGTAATCGCTGTCCCTCCAGCTTGTGGTGCTAAAGCCGCCATTCATTTCTTCTCTCCAGCAGCGTTCGCTGGAGAAAAGGAATGAAAAATCATTTTTTAATTTTTTTGGCGGTTGAAATAAAGTACCCTGTAACAAACCCCCTCCCACCCCCTGTGCGCCCGCCCGCTGGCAATAAAATACTCACCCAGCTCCCTCGATGCGTCCTCTCGGCGCCGCAGCTTGTCCTGTATGAGCGGTCACGTGGTGCCACTCATAACAGTGATGAATATGCGGCTCCACCCCTATGGGTTATTTGGTTACAGGGTACTTTATTTCAACCGCCAAAAAAATAATGATTTTTCAATCCTTCTCTCCAGCGAACGCTGCTGGAGAGAAGAAATGAATGGCGGCTTCAGCACCCAAAACAGGGGACAGCGCTTACTGTAGCGCTGTCTCCTGCACGGTCCGTGTGGTACCCAGTTGGCACACGGGCGGCACACGCTGCTGCATGTGTGCCACACTGATGTGCCACGTGAGCTCATGGACACGCGGACACGGAAAACTCCGGTACCGATTTTTCCAGTATCGGAATTATCTGGACATGTGAGACTGGCCTAAGAATGATTGTTACTTCTTTTAACCTCTTCAGGGTTTCCGAAAGCTGAAGTGCTTAAAAGGTAGTAATAAAATACAACAGCAATGTTGTTTTGGCCTTACTGATCATTATGTTCATTATTTAGGTGGTTTCGCTGTGCTTTTTCAGGTGCGTTCAGTCCTGAATCCACCTTAAAAAACCTCATGCGCTTAGCCAATGGTAGAATATGTTCCATTTAGTAAAGTTGCTCTATTTTTTGTTTTAGCCCCGTCAGGAGCCGTTCACACCATTAGGCCAGTCTCACACGTCCAGATAATTCCGGTACCGGAAAAATCGGTACCGGAATTATCCGTGTCCGTGTGCCCGTGCGTTTCTGTGGCGCCCATGTGCCGACTGGGTACCACACGCACCGTGCAGGAGACAGCGCTAGAGATAAGCGCTGTCCCCCCACGTGGTGCTGAAGCCGCCATTCATATCTTCTCTGCAGCAGCGTTCGCTGTAGAGAAGATATGAATAATCCTTTTTTTTGTTTGTTTCTCGTGTTTAACATAAAGATCCATGTCCCCACCCCCTGTGCACCCGCCCGCTGCGGTTAAAATACTCACCCGCCTCCCTCGCTGGCGCTGCTTCCTGTCCTGGCATCACCTTCTACTGTATGAGCGGTCATGTGGGGCCGCCGATTACAGTCATGAATATCCCATATTCATTTCTGTAATGGGCGGCCCCACGTGACCACATACAGGAGAAGCTGCGGCCAGGACAGGACACTGCGAGGGAGGTGGGTGAGTATTTTAATAACAGCGGGCGGGCGCACAGGGGGTGGGGACATGGATCTTTATGCTAAACACGAGAAACAAAAAAAAAAAGGATTATTCATATCTTCTCTACAGCAAACGCTGCAGCAGAGAAGATATGAATGGCGGCTTCAGCACCATGTGGGGGGGACAGCGCTTACTGTAGCGCTGTCTCCTGCATGGCACACGGACTGCACACGGACAACGTCCGTGTGCGGTACGTGTTTTACACGGACCCATTGACTCTATTGGGTCCGTGTAATACGTGCGCTCCCACGAACACTGACATGTCTCCGTGTTTGGCACACGGAGACACGGTCCGCAAAAAATCAATGACATCTGCACAGATGCATTGATTTCAATGTGTCTACGTGTGTCAGTGGCTCCGGTATGTGAGGAAACTGTCACCTCACGTACCGGAGCCACTGACGTGTGAAACCGGCCTTAGACACACGATTACTACTAGTATGAGAAGTTTATTCAACAGTTCATAATTTCAGTTATAAGATTACTATAAAATGATGCATATAATTATAGCAATAGTGACATTGTTGCTATTAGTATTAATAGCCTAGATGAGCAATCTTTACTCCTGCATGATTACTACTGATATTACTAGTCCAGATGAGCAATGCAGTCAGCAGAATATGGTTAGTACATCAATTACTGGTCAATGATGTCACCAGCAGTGACACAGTTACTGCTCCTATCATTGGTCTAGATGAGCAGCTATTAACACCTGTAATTAAACAAATGCTACTACTATTACTAGTCTAGATGAGCAATATTCTCACCAGCAGTGATATGGTTACTAATTCTATCACTGGTCTAGATGAGCATTTTCACCAGCAGTGATATGGTTACTACTTCTATCACTAGTCTAGATGAGCATTGTTCTCACCAGCAGTGATAAGGTTACTACTTCTATCACTGGTCTAGATGAGCATTGTTCTCACCAGCAGTGATATGGTTACTACTTCTATCACTGGTCTAGATGAGCATTGTTCTCACCAGCAGTGATATGGTTACTACTTCTATCACTAGTCTAGATGAGCATTGTTCTCACCAGCAGTGATAAGTTTACTACTTCTATCACTGGTCTAGATGAGCATTGTTCTCACCAGCAGTGATATGGTTACTACTTCTATCACTAGTCTAGATGAGCATTGTTCTCACCAGCAGTTATAAGGTTACTTCTTCCATCACTAGTCTACATTAGCATTGTTCTCACCAGCAGTGATATGGTTACTACTTCTATCACTAGTCTAGATGAGCATTGTTACGCAGCGCTTTACAGTTTGCACACATTATTAATTAAACAAATGCTACTACTATTACTAGTCTAGATGAGCAATATTCTCACCAGCAGTGATATGGTTACTACTTCCATCACTAGTCTAGATGAGCATTGTTCTCACCAGCAGTGATAAGGTTACTACTTCTATCACTAGTCTAGATGAGCATTGTTCTCACCAGCAGTGATATGGTTACTACTTCTATCACTAGTCTAGATGAGCACTGTTCTCACCAGCAGTGATATGGTTACTACTTCTATCACTAGTCTAGATGAGCATTGTTCTCACCAGCAGTGATAAGGTTACAACTTCTATCACTAGTCTAGATGAGCGTTGTTCTCACCAGCAGTGATAAGTTTACTACTTCTATCACTGGTCTAGATGAGCATTATTTTCACCAGCAGTGATATGGTTACTACTTCTATCACTAGTCTAGATGAGCATTGTTCTCACCAGCAGTGATAAGGTTACTACTTCTATCACTGGTCTAGATGAGCATTGTTCTCACCAGCAGTGATATGGTTACTACTTCTATCACTGGTCTAGATGAGCATTGTTCTCACCAGCAGTGATAAGGTTACTACTTCTATCACTGGTCTAGATGAGCATTGTTCTCACCAGCAGTGATATGGTTACTACTTCTATCACTAGTCTAGATGAGCATTGTTCTCACCAGCAGTTATAAGGTTACTTCTTCCATCACTAGTCTACATTAGCATTGTTCTCACCAGCAGTGATATGGTTACTACTTCTATCACTAGTCTAGATGAGCATTGTTACGCAGCGCTTTACAGTTTGCACACATTATTAATTAAACAAATGCTACTACTATTACTAGTCTAGATGAGCAATATTCTCAACAGCAGTGATATGGTTACTACTTCCATCACTAGTCTAGATGAGCATTGTTCTCACCAGCAGTGATAAGGTTACTACTTCTATCACTAGTCTAGATAAGCATTGTTCTCACCAGCAGAGATATGGTTACTACTTCTATCACTAGTCTAGATGAGCATTGTTCTCACCAGCAGTGATGGTTACTACTTCTCTCACTAGTCTAGATGAGCATTGTTCTCACCAGCAGTGATATGGTTACTACTTCTATCACTAGTCTAGATGAGCATTGTTCTCACCAGCAGTGATATGGTTACTACTTCTATCACTAGTCTAGATGAGCATTGTTCTCACCAGCAGTGATAAGGTTACAACTTCTATCACTAGTCTAGATGAGCGTTGTTCTCACCAGCAGTGATAAGGTTACTACTTCTATCACTAGTCTAGATGGGCATTATTCTCACCAGCAGTGATAAGGTTACTACTTCTATCACTAGTCTAGATGAGCATTGTTCTCACCAGCAGTGATATGGTTTCTACTTCTATCACTAGTCTAGATGAACATTGTTCTCACCAGCAGTGACATGGTTACTACTTCTATCACTAGTCTAGATGAGCATTGTTCTCACCAGCAGTGACATGGTTACTACTTCTATCACTAGTCTAGATGAGCATTGTTCTCACCAGCAGTGACAAGGTTACTACTTCTATCACTAGTCTAGATGAGCATTGTTCTCACCAGCAGTGATATGGTTACTACTTCTATCACTAGTCTAGATGAGCATTGTTCTCACCAGCAGTGATATGGTTACTACTTCTATCACTAGTCTAGATGAGCATTGTTCTCACCAGCAGTGATAAGGTTACAACTTCTATCACTAGTCTAGATGAGCATTGTTCTCACCAGCAGTGATATGGTTACTACTTCTATCACTAGTCTAGATGAGCATTGCTCTCACCAGCAGTGATAAGGTTATTACTTCTATCACTAGTCTAGATGAGCATTGTTCTCACCAGCAGTGATATGGTTACTACTTCTATCACTGGTCTAGATGAGCATTGTTCTCACCAGCAGTGATATGGTTACTACTTCTATCACTAGTCTAGATGAGCATTGTTCTCACCAGCAGTGATATGGTTACTACTTCTATCACTAGTCTAGGTGAGCATTGTTCTCACCAGCAGTGATATGGTTACTACTTCTATCACTGGTCTAGATGAGCATTATTCTCACCAGCAGTGATATGGTTACTACTTCTATCACTAGTCTAGATGAGCATTGTTCTCACCAGCAGTGATAAGGTTACTCCTTCTATCACTGGTCTAGATGAGCATTGTTCTCACAAGCAGTGATATGGTTACTACTTCTATCACTGGTCTAGATGAGCATTGTTCTCACCAGCAGTGATATGGTTACTACTTCTATCACTAGTCTAGATGAGCATTGTTCTCACCAGCAGTGATAAGTTTACTACTTCTATCACTGGTCTAGATGAGCATTGTTCTCACCAGCAGTGATATGGTTACTACTTCTATCACTAGTCTAGATGAGCATTTTTCTCACCAGCAGTGATATGGTTACTACTTCTATCACTAGTCTAGATGAGCATTGTTCTCACCAGCAGTGATATGGTTACTACTTCTATCACTGGTCTAGATGAGCATTATTCTCACCAGCAGTGATATGGTTACTACTTCTATCACTAGTCTAGATGAGCATTGTTCTCACCAGCAGTTATAAGGTTACTTCTTCCATCACTAGTCTACATTAGCATTGTTCTCACCAGCAGTGATATGGTTACTACTTCTATCACTAGTCTAGATGAGCATTGTTACGCAGCGCTTTACAGTTTGCACACATTATTAATTAAACAAATGCTACTACTATTACTAGTCTAGATGAGCAATATTCTCACCAACAGTGATATGGTTACTACTTCCATCACTAGTCTAGATGAGCATTGTTCTCACCAGCAGTGATAAGGTTACTACTTCTATCACTAGTCTAGATGGGCATTGTTCTCACCAGCAGTGATAAGGTTACTACTTCTATCACTAGTCTAGATGAGCATTGTTCTCACCAGCAGTGATATGGTTTCTACTTCTATCACTAGTCTAGATGAGCATTGTTCTCACCAGCAGTGATAAGGTTATTACTTCTATCACTAGTCTAGATGAGCATTGTTCTCACCAGCAGTGACATGGTTACTACTTCTATCACTAGTCTAGATGAGCATTGTTCTCACCAGCAGTGACAAGGTTACTACTTCTATCACTAGTCTAGATGAGCATTGTTCTCACCAGCAGTGATATGGTTACTACTTCTATCACTAGTCTAGATGAGCATTGTTCTCACCAGCAGTGATATGGTTACTACTTCTATCACTAGTCTAGATGAGCATTGTTCTCACCAGCAGTGATAAGGTTACAGCTTCTATCACTAGTCTAGATGAGCATTGTTCTCACCAGCAGTGATATGGTTACTACTTCTATCACTAGTCTAGATGAGCATTGCTCTCACCAGCAGTGATAAGGTTATTACTTCTATCACTAGTCTAGATGAGCATTGTTCTCACCAGCAGTGATATGGTTACTACTTCTATCACTGGTCTAGATGAGCATTGTTCTCACCAGCAGTGATATGGTTACTACTTCTATCACTAGTCTAGATGAGCATTGTTCTCACCAGCAGTGATATGGTTACTACTTCTATCACTAGTCTAGGTGAGCATTGTTCTCACCAGCAGTGATATGGTTACTACTTCTATCACTGGTCTAGATGAGCATTATTCTCACCAGCAGTGATATGGTTACTACTTCTATCACTAGTCTAGATGAGCATTGTTCTCACCAGCAGTGATAAGGTTACTCCTTCTATCACTGGTCTAGATGAGCATTGTTCTCACAAGCAGTGATATGGTTACTTCTTCTATCACTGGTCTAGATGAGCATTGTTCTCACCAGCAGTGATATGGTTACTACTTCTATCACTAGTCTAGATGAGCATTGTTCTCACCAGCAGTGATAAGTTTACTACTTCTATCACTCGTCTAGATGAGCATTGTTCTCACCAGCAGTGATATGGTTACTACTTCTATCACTAGTCTAGATGAGCATTGTTCTCACCAGCAGTGATATGGTTACTACTTCTATCACTGGTCTAGATGAGCATTATTCTCACCAGCAGTGATATGGTTACTACTTCTATCACTAGTCTAGATGAGCATTGTTCTCACCAGCAGTGATAAGGTTACTACTTCTATCACTGGTCTAGATGAGCATTGTTCTCACCAGCAGTGATATGGTTACTACTTCTATCACTGGTCTAGATGAGCATTGTTCTCACCAGCAGTGATATGGTTACTACTTCTATCACTAGTCTAGATGAGCATTGTTCTCACCAGCAGTGATATGGTTACTACTTCTATCACTAGTCTAGATGAGCATTGTTCTCACCAGCAGTGATATGATTACTACTTCTATCACTAGTCTAGATGAGCATTGTTCTCACCAGCAGTGATAAGGTTACTACTTCTATCACTGGTCTAGATGAGCATTGTTCTCACCATCAGTGATATGGTTACTACTTCTATCACTGGTCTAGATGAGCATTGTTCTCACCAGCAGTGATATGGTTACTACTTCTATCGCTAGTCTAGATGAGCATTGTTCTCACCAGCAGTGATATGGTTACTACTTCTATCACTAGTCTAGATGAGCATTGTTCTCACCAGCAGTGATATGGTTACTACTTCTATCACTAGTCTAGATGAGCATTGTTCTCACCAGCAGTGATAAGGTTACTACTTCTATCACTGGTCTAGATGAGCATTGTTCTCACCAGCAGTGATATGGTTACTACTTCTATCACTGGTCTAGATGAGCATTGTTCTCACCAGCAGTGATATGGTTACTACTTCTATCACTAGTCTAGATGAGCATTGTTCTCACCAGCAGTGATATGGTTACTACTTCTATCACTAGTCTAGATGAGCATTGTTCTCACCAGCAGTGATATGGTTACCACTTCTATCACTAGTCTAGATGAGCATTGTTCTCACCAGCAGTGATAAGGTTACTACTTCTATCACTGGTCTAGATGAGCATTGTTCTCACCAGCAGTGATATGGTTACTACTTCTATCACTGGTCTAGATGAGCATTGTTCTCACCAGCAGTGATAAGGTTACTACTTCTATCACTGGTCTAGATGAGCATTGTTCTCACCAGCAGTGATAAGGTTACTACTTCTATCACTAATCTAGATGAGCATTGTTCTCACCAGCAGTGATAAGGTTACTACTTCTATCACTGGTCTAGATGAGCATTGTTCTCACCAGCAGTGATATGGTTACTACTTCTATCACTAGTCTAGGTGAGCATTGTTCTCACCAGCAGTGATAAGGTTACTACTTCTATCACTAGTCTAGATGAGCATTGTTCTCACCAGCAGTGATATGGTTACTACTTCTATCACTAGTCTAGATGAGCATTGTTCTCACCAGCAGTGATAAGGTTACTACTTCTATCACTAGTCTAGATGAGCATTGTTCTCACCAGCAGTGATATGGTTACTACTTCTATCACTAGTCTAGATGAGCATTGTTCTCACCAGCAGTGATATGGTTACTACTTCTATCACTAGTCTAGGTGAGCATTGTTCTCACCAGCAGTGATAAGGTTACTACTTCTATCACTAGTCTAGATGAGCATTGTTCTCACCAGCAGTGATATGGTTACTACTTCTATCACTAGTCTAGATGAGCATTGTTCTCACCAGCAGTGATAAGGTTACTACTTCTATCACTGGTCTAGATGAGCATTGTTCTCACCAGCAGTGATATGGTTACTACTTCTATCACTAGTCTAGGTGAGCATTGTTCTCACCAGCAGTGATAAGGTTACTACTTCTATCACTAGTCTAGATGAGCATTGTTCTCACCAGCAGTGATATGGTTACTACTTCTATCACTAGTCTAGATGAGCATTGTTCTCACCAGCAGTGATAAGGTTACTACTTCTATCACTAGTCTAGATGAGCATTGTTCTCACCAGCAGTGATATGGTTACTACTTCTATCACTAGTCTAGATGAGCATTGTTCTCACCAGCAGTGATAAGGTTACTACTTCTATCACTAGTCTAGATGAGCATTGTTCTCACCAGCAGTGATAAGGTTACTACTTCTATCACTAGTCTAGATGAGCATTGTTCTCACCAGCAGTGATATGGTTACTACTTCTATCACTAGTCTAGATGAGCATTGTTCTCACCAGCAGTGATATGGTTACTACTTCTATCACTGGTCTAGATGAGCATTGATCTCACCAGCAGTGATATGGTTACTACTTCTATCACTGGTCTAGATGAGCATTGTTCTCACCAGCAGTGATAAGGTTACTACTTCTATCACTAGTCTAGATGAGCATTGTTCTCACCAGCAGTGATATGGTTACTACTTCTATCACTAGTCTAGATGAGCATTGTTCTCACCAGCAGTGATATGGTTACTACTTCTATCACTAGTCTAGATGAGCATTGTTCTCACCAGCAGTGATATGGTTACTACTTCTATCACTAGTCTAGATGAGCATTGTTCTCACCAGCAGTGATATGGTTACTACTTCTATCACTAGTCTAGATGAGCATTGTTCTCACCAGCAGTGATATGGTTACTACTTCTATCACTGGTCTAGATGAGCATTGTTCTCACCAGCAGTGATATGGTTACTACTTCTATCACTAGTCTAGATGAGCATTGTTCTCACCAGCAGTGATAAGGTTACTACTTATATCACTAGTCTAGATGAGCATTGTTCTCACCAGCAGTGATATGGTTACTACTTCTATCACTGGTCTAGATGAGCATTGTTCTCACCAGCAGTGATATGGTTACTACTTCTATCACTAGTCTAGATGAGCATTGTTCTCACCAGCAGTGATATGGTTACTACTTCTATCACTGGTCTAGATGAGCATTGTTCTCACCAGCAGTGATAAGGTTACTACTTCTATCACTGGTCTAGATGAGCATTGTTCTCACCAGCAGTGATAAGGTTACTACTTCTATCACTGGTCTAGATGAGCATTGTTCTCACCAGCAGTGATAAGGTTACTACTTCTATCACTAGTCTAGATGTGAAATTGGGCACACCTGCAGTGATATAGATGCTACTAGTATTACTAGTCTAGATGACAGCATTGTGACCAGTGCTCTGAACAGGATCCCCTCCACACAATCTGTATTTTTACTTGAGGTCTTCTGACTCCCATTGGATCACACAGTGCTGAGATATTGGGCTGGGTGCCAGTTTCGATGCCAGCCGAGACCCTTGCAGCACTTTAGTCCTTTTGGACACTTGGTTATATTAATGTGCAGGATATAATAGTAATTGTCGGGGATCACACTGGCAGCATATCGCTAGCGTTAGCAGCTCAGAGGTTAACTGTGGCATGCTACTTAGCCCTGCGTTTGCACAGGAGGGAAGCACTACCCCCCAGCAGCCTGGCAGCAGTTTACCCTGCACTTCAGCACGTGGGTGACAGTATTAAATGATATCTCTCTAATCCCATTAGCTCCTTCCTCTTGTTGGCTTCCTTCAGTGAGCATTTTTGACAACCTTTACTGCGGCTGCTTCTGACACTTGAAGCGTGAGCAAGTTATAATTTCTGACAGGGAAATTACATCTTTCCAGAGACATTGATGTCTTGCAATGTAAATGGCAGCAGAGATCTGGGGAGGATAGAGCAGAAATTGCAGCAGACAGCAGAGCGTTCTTACTGACTGTGGCCGGCAGGTGGCGCCATAGAGCCTCCAGCATTATTAGAGGTGCAGTGCTGAGTCCTAGAAAGTAAACTTGGATTATTTCTAACAGACTGGGGGGAAGGGGATTATACTTTTTTTTTTTTTTTTGCAATACTAGATACCAACTTAGTAATCCATGTCTCCCCAAAATTCTAGTGGTCATATGTATAATTTATGAATATCTAGATTGGCTAAACGTGCATTTATATGGGGACAGGTAGATAAGTGGCTGCCGAGCACCCCTGGGAAGTGTGTGGGATCTGGCTCTCTGAAATATTACAATCTGCCAATGAAACCTCTTCTGATTAAGTGCATTTCTCCCAACTGATCTAAAATAAAGAAAAAGTTGCAAATAAATAATAAATATATAAAAAAATAATAAATAATAAATAATATTCAGCTGTTCTAGGTACACAGCTCCCATGAAGAAGCATGTGCCTCTATTCTTACACTTTACATACAAACATCTCAAGTTCTAATAGGACTCGCTGTCAGTCTGCGCAGATTTTTATGTGTTCCTGGGATAGCCGTAACAAATGCCCATTGTTAAAAAATGATGACAATATTTTAATCAAGATCATTGAGATTTTCCTACACATTCTTCTAGGCATATTCATTTCTCTAATGAGCGGTGCCTGTGACCACTGACAGAGGAAGAGTCTGCGGCACCCAGAGACCAGCTGTCCGGGAGAAGGAGCCAGGGACGCCGGGAGCAGGTAAGTATGTCATAGTTACCTGTCCACGTTCCACACGCCGAGCGCCGCTCTGTCTTCCCGTCGTCTTGTTCTGACTGTTCAGGTCAGAGGGCGCGATGACGTATTAGTGTGCGCGCCGCCCTCTGCCTGAACAGTCAGTGCGGAGAGGCGCCGAGACGGGACGCTGAGGAGCTGCGGGCAGCAAGAGAGGTGAGTATGTCGTTTTTTTTTTCTTTTATTGCAGCAGCAGCAGCATTATAGATGTGGCACAGCTTTATATGGCACATCTATGGGGCAACAATGAACGGTGCTGAGCATTATATATGGCACAGCTTTCTATGGAGCATCTATGGGGCCATAATGAACAGTATGGAGCATTATATGTGGCACAGTTTTATATGGAGCATCTATTTTTATTTTTGAAATTCACCGGTAGCTGCTGCATTTCCTACCCTAGGCTTATACTCGAGTCAATAAAATTTCCCATTTTTTTGTGGCAAAATTAGGGGGGTCGGCTTATACTCGGGTCGGCTTATACTCAAGTATATACGGTACTTAACAAAAAAGTGTGAACCAACTGAAAATATGTCTTATATTCTAGGTTCTTCAAAGTAGCCACCTTTTGCTTTGATGACTGCTTTGCACACTCTTGGCATTCTCTTGATGAGCTTCAAGAGGTAGTCACCGGGAATGGTTTTCACTTCACAGGTGTGCCCTGTCAGGTTTAATAAGTGGGATTTCTTGCCTTATAAATGGGGTTGGGACCATCAGTTGTGTTGTGCAGAAGTCTGGTGGATACACAGCTGATAGTCCTTCTGAATAGACTGTTAGAATTTGTATTATGGCAAGAAAAAAGCAGCTAAGTAAAGAAAAACGAGTGGCCATCATTACTTTATGAAATGAAGGTCAGTCAGTCCGAAAAAATTGGGCAAACTTTGAAAGTGTCCCCAAGTGCAGTGGCAAAAACCATCAAGCGCTACAAAGAAACTGGCTCACATGAGGACCACCCCAGGATAGGAAGACCAGGAGTCACCTCTGCTTCTGAGGATAAGTTTATCTGAGTCACCAGCCTCAGAAATCGTAGGTTAACAGCAGCTCAGATTAGAGACCAGGTCAATGCCACACAGAGTTCTAGCAGCAGACACATCTCTACAACAACTGTTAAGAGGAGACTTTGTGCAGCAGGCCTTCATGGTAAAATAGTTGCTAGGAAACCACTACTAAGGACAGGCAACAAGCAGAAGAGACTTGTTTGGGCTAAAGAACACAAGGAATGGACATTAGACCAGTGGAAATCTGTGCTTTGGTCTGATGAGTCGAAATTTGAAATCTTTGGTTCCAACCACCGTGTCTTTGTGCGACACAGAAAAGGTGAACGGATGGACTCTACATGCCTGGTTCCCACCGTGAAGCATGGAGGAGGAGGTGTGATGGTGTGGGGGGTGCTTTACTGGTGACTGTTGGGGATTTATTAAAAATTGAAGGCATACTGAACCAGCATGGCTACCACAGCATCTTGCAGCGGCATGCTATTCCATCCGGTTCGCATTTAGTTGGATCATCATTTATTTTTCAACAGGACAATGACCCAAAACACACCTCCAGGCTGTGTAAGGGCTGTTTGACCAAGAAGGAGAGTGATGGGGTGCTACGCTAGATGACCTGGCCTCCACAGTCACCAGACCTGAACCCAATCGAGATGGTTTGGGGTGAGCTGGACCGCAGAGTGAAGGCAAAAGGGCCAACAAGTGCTAAGCATCTCTGAGTACTCCTTCAAGATTGTTGGAAGACCATTCCCGGTGACTACCTCTGGAAGCTCATCAAGAGAATGCCAAGAGTGTGCAAAGCAGTCATCAAAGGAAAAGGTGGCTACTTTGAAGAACCTAGAATATAAGACATAATAAGTATATAATTCCACATGTGTTAATTCATAGTTTTGATGCCTTCAGTGTGAATGTACAATTTTCATAGTCATGAAAACACAGAAAAATCTTTAAATGAGAAGGTGTGTCCAAACTTTTGGTCTGTACTGTATCAATTACTGATTTGAATGCTGCAGTTTTGATTAAAAAAAAACCTGTTTCATCTGTTGCAGATCTAGCAGAGCTCTGAATGCTGAACTCCGTATAACCCCGTCCACACCACTAATTGACAGCTTTCTGTGTACACTGTGCATAGACAGAAAGCTGTTAATCCGTGGTGGGGGAAGGGCTATACAGAGCAGGAGGACTGCATGGCACGAGACAACTAGTCCTCTAGTGATAATCTCCTGCTGATAAAACTGTGATTTTATCAAAACTACACTAAACAGTGGGGCACATGGCTATAGGGTAATATGGACATCACATATTAACCCCTTCCCGACCTGTGACACAGCGTATGCATCATGAAAGTCAGTGCCAATCCGACCTGTGACGCATATGCTGTGTCACAGAATGATCGCGTCCCTGCAGATCGGGTGAAAGGGTTAACTTAAATTTCACCTGATCTGCAGGGACAGGGGGAGTGGTACTTTAGCCTGGGGGGTGGCTTTGCCCCCACGTGGCTACGATCGCTCTGATTGGCTGTTGAAAGTGCAAGAGCCAATCAGAGCAATTTTTAATATTTCACCTATGAAAAGTGGTGAAATATTACAATCCAGCCATGGCCGATGCTGCAATATCATCGGCCATGGCTGGAAACCCTGATCTGCCCCCCCCCCCACCACCGATCTCCTCCCCAGTCCTCCGTTCTGTGGTCTGCTCCCCTCCGTCCTCCTGTCCGCTCCCCCCGTGCTCCGATCCACCCCCCCTGTGCTCCGATCCACCCCCCGTGCTCCCCCTCATACTTACCGAGCCTCCCGGTGTCCGTCCGTCTCCTCCATGGGCGCCACCATCTTCCAAAATGGCGGGCACATGCGCAGTGCGCCCGCCGAATCTGCCGGCCAGCAGATTCGTTCCATGTACATTTTGATCACTGTGATAAAACCTATCAGTGATCAAAATAAAAAAAATAGTAAATGAACCCCCTCTTTATCACCCCCATAGGTAGGGACAATAATAAAGAAAATATTTTTTTTTATTTTTTTTTCCACTAGGGTTAGAACTAGGGTTAGGGTTAGGGTAAGGCTATGGCTATGCACACGTATTCTGGTCCTCTGCAGATTTTTCTGCAGCGGATTTGATAAATCCGCAGTGCAAAACCGCTGTGGATTCACCGTGGTTTTTTTGCGGTTTTTCTGCGGATTTCACTGCGGTTTTACAACTGTGGTTTTCTATTGGAGCAGTTGTAAAACCGTTGCGGAATCGGCAGAAAGAAGTGACATGCTGCGGAATGTAAACCGCTGCGTTTCCGTCCAGTTTTTTCCGCAGCATGTGCACAGCGTTTTTTGTTTCCCATAGGTTTACTTTGAACTATAAACTCATGGGAAACTTCTGCGGACCCGCAGCTGCGGAAACGCTGTGGATCCAAAGGGTTTTCCGCAGCGTGTGCACATAGCCTTAGAATTAGGCAATGTGCACACGCTGCGGATTTGACTGCGGATCCACAGCGGATTGGCCGCTGCAGATTCGTAGCAGTTTTCCAACCGGTTTACAGTTCCATGTAAACCTATGGAAAACCAAATCCGCTGTGCCCATGGTGCAGAAAATACCGCGCGGAAACGCTGCGTTGTATTTTCCGCAGCATGTCAATTCTTTGTGCGGATTCCACAGCGTTTTACACCTGTTCCTCAATAGGAATCTGCAGGTGAAATCCGCACAAAAACCACTGGAAATCCACGGTAAATCCGCAGGTAAAATGCAATGCCTTTTACCTGCGGATTTTTCAAAAATGGTGCGGAAAAATCTCACACGAATCCGCAACGTGGGCACATAGCCTTAGGGTTAGGGTTGGAATTAGAGTTAGGGTTGGAATTAGGGCTAGGGTTTGAAATAGGGTTAAGATTAGGCTTGTGGTTAGGGTTATGGTTAGGGGTGTGTTGGGGTTAGGGTTGTGGTTAGGGTTGGGATTAGGGTTAGGATTAGGGTTAGGGTTGGGATTAGGGTTAGGGGTGTGTTGGGGTTAGGGTTGTGGTTAGGGGTGTGTTGGGGTTAGGGTTGTGGTTAGGGTTATGGCTAGAGTTGGGATTAGGGTTAGGGGTGTGTTGGGGTTAGTGTTGGAGTTAGAATTGAGGGTTTTTCACTGTTTAGGCACATCAGGGGTCTCCAAAAGCAACATGGCGCCACCATTGATTCCAGCCAATCTTGTTTTCAAAAAGTCAAATGGTGCTCCCTCCCTTCCGAGCCCCGACGTGTGCCCAAACAGTGATTTACCCCCACATATGGGGTACCAGCATACTCGGGACAAACTGGGCAACAACTATTGGGGTCCAATTTCATCTGTTACCCTTGTGAAAATAAAAAATTGCTTGCTAAAACATCATTTTTGAGGAAAGAAAAATGATTATTTATTTTCACGGCTTTGCGTTGTTAAATTCTGTGAAGCACTTGGGGGTTCAAAGTGCTCCCCACATATCTAGATAAGTTCCTTGGGGGATCTAGTTTCCAAAATGGGGTCACTTGTGGGGGGTTTCTACTGTTTAGGCACATCAGGGGCTCTGCAAATGCAATGTGATGCCCGCAGACCATTCCATCAAAGTCTGCATTTCAAAACGTCACTACTTCCCTTCCGAGCCCCGACGTGTGCCTAAACAGTGGTTTACCCCCACACATGGGGTACCAGCATACTCGGGACAAACTGGGCAACAACTTTTGTGGTCCAATTTCTCCTGCGAAAATAAAAAATTGCGGGCTAAAAAATAATTTTTGAGGAAAGAAAAATTATTTATTATTTTCACGGCTCTGCGTTATAAACTTCTGTGAAGCACTTGGGGATTTAAAGTGGTCACCGCACATCTAGATTAGTTCCATGGGAGGTCTAGTTTCCAAAATGGGGTCACATGTTGGGGAGCGCCAATGCTTATGCACACAGGGGCTCTCCAAACGCAACATGGTGTCGGCTAACAATTGGAGCTAATTTTTCATTCAAAAAGTCAAATGGCGCTCCTTCCCTTCTGAGCCCTGCCGTGTGCCCAAACAGTGGTTTACCCCCACATGTGAGGTATCATTGTACTTAGGAGAAATTGCCCAATAAATTTTAGGATCCATTTTATCCTGTTGCCCATGTGGAAATGAACAAATTGAGGCTAAAAGAAATTTTTTGTGAAAAAAAAGTACTTTTTCATTTTTACGGATCAATTTGTGAAGCACCTGGGGGTTTAAAGTGCTCACTATGCATCTAGATAAGTTCCTTGGGGGGTCTAGTTTCCAAAATGGGGTCACATGTGAGGGAGCTCCAATGTTTAGGCACACAGGGGCTCTCCAAACGCGACATGGTGTCCGCTAACGATTGGAGCTAATTTTTCATTCAAAAGTCAAATGGCGCTCCTTCCCTTCCGAGCCTTGCCGTGTGCACAAACAGTGGTTTTCCCCCACATGTGAGGTATCAGTGTACTCAGGAGAAATTGCCCAACACATTTTATGATCCATTTTATCCTGTTGCCCATGTGGAAATGAACAAATTGAGGCTAAAAGAATTTTTTTGTGAAAAAAAAGTACTTTTTCATTTTTACGGATCAATTTGTGAAGCACTTGGGGGTTTAAAGTGCTCACTATGCATCTAGATAAGTTCCTTGGGGGGTCTAGTTTCCAAAATGGGGTCACTTGTGGGGGAGCTCCAATGTTTAGGCACACAGGGGCTCTCCAAATGTGACATGGTGTCCGCTAAAGATTGGAGCCAATTTTTCATTGAAAAAGTCAAATGGCGCTCCTTCCCTTCCGAGCCCTGTTGTGCGCCCAAACAGTGGTTCCCCCCCCCACACATATGGGGTATCGGCGTACTAAGGACAAATTGTACAATAACTTTTGGGGTCCAGTTTCTCTTTTTACCCTTGGGAAAATTAAAAAATTGTTGCTAAAAGATCATTTTTGTGACTAAAAAGTTAAATGTTCATTTTTTCCTTCCATGTTGCTTCTGCTGCTGTGAAACACCTGAAGGGTTAATAAACTTCTTGAATGTGGTTTTAAGAACCTTGAGGGGTGCAGTTTTTAGAATAGTGTCACTTTTGGGTATTTTCAGCCATATAGACCCCTAAAACTGACTTCAAATATGAGGTGGTCCCTAAAAAAAATGGTCTTGTAAATTTTGCTGTAAAAATGAGAAATCACTGGTCAAATTTTAACCCTTATAACTTCCTAGCAAAAAAAAATTGTTTCCAAAATTGTGCTGATGTAAAGTAGACATGTGGGTAATGTTATTTATTCACTATTTTGTGTCACATAACTCTCTCGTTTAACAGAATAAAAATTCAAAATTTGAAAATTGCAAAATTTTCAAAATTTTAGCCAAATTTCCATTTTTTTCACAAACGCAAAATTTATCGACCTAAATTTACCACTAACGTGAAGCCCAATATGTCACAAAAAAACAATCTCAGAACCGCTAGGATACGTTGAAGCGTTACTGAGTTATTACCTCATAAAGGGACACTGGTCAGAATTGCAAAAAACGGCCAGGTCATTAAGGTCAAAATAGGCTGGGTCATGAAGGGGTTAATATCAATCTTGGTACTAAAAAGCACTGTGAAGTCGGACCCTATGTCATAAAATATTTTGGTAGCTGTTTGTTTCCAGAAGATGTGGTTAGAAAATCAACAATAATTGGAATAAACCAATATCTGACTATTCAAGAAATGTAAAAGTAAATAAATGTAATGGTGGACAAGGTGGATCATTTGGTCTTTATATGGCCACCAACATCTACGTGGCCAAGTAAGCTCTGTCCAAATATGGCAGAAATTCTACATCCTTCAGCCTCATAAGCATGCTGGGAGTTGTAGTTTCTCTACACTTGGAGAACTTGGTTGGCCATGGGAGTAACAGTAGTCCTGTTTCAGCACCACGGACAGCGCTGGGTCAGCCATTTATAGTCTCGTCATCAGGCAAGTGATCTGACTACTCTCACCATGATATGTGAAGAGCTGACTACTCTCACCATGTTATGTGATGAGCTAACTACTCTCAGCATGTTATGTGATGGGGCTGACTACTCTCAGCATGTTATGTGATGATGGGGCTGACTACACTCACCATGTTATGTGATGGAGCGGACTACTCTCACCATGTTATGTGATGAGCTGACTACTCTCAGCATGTTATGTGATGGAGCAGACTACTCTCACCATGTTATGTGATGAGCTGACTACTCTCAGCATGTTATGTGATGGAGCGGACTACTCTCACCATGTTATGTGATGAGCTGACTACTCTCAGCATGTTATGTGATGGGGCTGACTACTCTCAGCATGTTATGTGATGGAGCTGACTACTCTCACCATGTTATATGATGGAGCTGACTACTCTCAGCATGTTATGTGATGAGCTGACTACTCTCACCATGTTATGCGATGGAGCTGACTACTCTCACCATGTTATGTGATGGAGCTGACTACTCTCACCATGTTATGTGATGAGCTGACCACTCTCACCATGTTATGTGATGAGCTGACTACTCTCACCATGTTATGTGATGGAGCGGACTACTCTCACCATGTTATGTGATGAGCTGACTACTCTCAGCATGTTATGTGATGGGGCTGACTACTCTCAGCATGTTACGTGATGGAGCTGACTACTCTCACCATGTTATATGATGGAGCTGACTACTCTCAGCATGTTATGTGATGAGCTGACTACTCTCACCATGTTATGCGATGGAGCTGACTACTCTCACCATGTTATGTGATGAGCTGACCACTCTCACCATGTTATGTGATGGAGCTGACTACTCTCACCATGTTATGTGATGGAGCTGACTACTCTCACCATGTTATATGATGGAGCTGACCACTCTCACCATGTTATGTGATGAGCTGACTACTCTCAGCATGTTATGTGATGGAGCTGACTACTCTCACCATGTGATGTGATGAGCTGACTACTCTCAGCATGTTATGTGATGAGCTGACTACTCTCACCATGTTATGTGATGGAGCGGACTACTCTCACCATGTTATGTGATGGAGCTGACTACTCTCACCATGTTATGTGATGAGCTGACTACTCTCACCATGTTATGTGATGAGCTGACTACTCTCACCATGTTATGTGATGAGCTGAATACTCTCACCATGTTATGTGATGAGCTGAATACTCTCACCATCTTTGATCACCACACCCTTTTCTGACAGATTCTTAAAATTAAGCTGCTAGCCTTACAAACTATATAGATTAACCTGTCCGGGTCACTACAAAGGGCTCAGTCACTGACAAAAGGTCATAGGATGGCGCCTGCATAACTAAGTACCCTGCTAAAGCCGCCATCTAAATGCCGTGAAACAGCAAGTCATGAAAGTAAGAGATTTTCTTCTTTAGGCCATGTTCACACAGAGCACACTGGGGCAAAACTATCAAAAATGGCTGCAAAGAAATCTTTTCTTTGTTGCTCATGGCAACCAATCACAGCACAGATTTCATTTTATCAGAGCAGTTTGAACAATGAAAGCTGAGATTTGATTGGTTGCTAGGGGCAACACAGGTTTATCTCTTAGACTGTTTTGATAATCAAGGCCCATAACAACTATAGTAGGAGGAAAAGTAAACATGGCAATTTCCATTTCCGGGAGTAATTTTTTTTTTCTGCAGCATATTTTTATGTGCAAAAACGCAGCGTGTTACAATTCCAGCAAAGTAGATGCGATTTATAGAAATCTCGAGCCTATTGGGCTTCTCTTTTACTCAGCGTAAACTGACCTGTGGTGCGTGTTTTGGATCTCCAGCATGTCAGTTTCTCTTTCAGGTATGCTGAGTTTTAAGTGCAGATTTCCCCCCCATAGATTTGCATTAGATGCAGAAAATTCTCATATAAAAAACCACCCAAGTTTTCGGTGCATCTCCGCTGCAGAAACGCATAAAAAAATTGATGTAATCCGCACCTAAGTGCATCAATAAAATTTTGTCAAAGCCGAATATCAGGAAGCATCAAAAACAAAGCATGATATGGAAAAAAAAGAAAAAAAAGAAAAAAAAGCGATAAAAAAAAAATTAAAAATATTAAAAAGTAATAAAAACAAGTAACATAATTTACATAATAGGTGCAGAAATGGCACCAAAATTATTCAACATCAAAAACTCACCAGAAGCTCCTCGAGGGAACGTAACCTTATAGGCAGTACCCAAAACAAGGCAGTTTGATAT
The DNA here is from genome assembly GCF_051348905.1 of Ranitomeya variabilis. NCBI lineage: Eukaryota > Metazoa > Chordata > Amphibia > Anura > Dendrobatidae > Ranitomeya > Ranitomeya variabilis. The sequence continues at coordinate 1,115,568,156 of NC_135232.1, read as the reverse complement.
AAAACATGATATATTAAAAAGGGACAAAAAAGGCACAGGGAAAATGGCTATAAACACATGTAAGAATACACGTAAAATCAGCATTAAAACGCACAAAATACTCATCCTGGTAACTTAGCCTAATTTTACACTACATTTTTGGCTCCAATCTGATTTTTGTCTGAAAATAACTCCACCAAAAACTGCACTAAAACAGCAGTGTATGAACTAAACCAAGGGTTAAGGGGGTTAACCATCTACAACCACTGCTGCAATGTCTCTGAGGGTATGTGGAACACGTTGCGGATTTCCTGCGGAGCAGAAACGCTGCAGATCCGCAAGTGATTTACAGTACAATGTAAATCAACGTGAAAAAAAACCCCGCTGTGCTGATGGTGCGGAAAATTCCGTGCGATAACGCTGCGGATTAAAAGAAGTAGCATGTCACTTCTTTTTTGCGGATCTGCAGCGTTTTTGTACCCATTCCATTATAGAAATCTGCAGGGGTAGAGACCGTAGGAAATCCGCAAACAATCCGCAGCAAATCTGCACCAGAAATGCACAAAATCCGCACAAAAAACGCGACAAATCCGCACCTGCGTTTTCTGCCAAGAGATGCAGAATCCGCACCAGAAATTCCTAAGCCTAATCCGCAACGTGTGCACATAGCCTAAGGCCTCATTCACATGTCCGTGTTTAATCAGGTCCGGGGAAAAAAAACGGTACCAGTGCCATCAGTGTTTGGATCAGTATGTCTTCCGTGTGGCCGTTTTTACCATCAGTGTGCCATCAGTGTTTGGATCAGTATGTCTTCCGTGTGGCCGTTTTTACCATCAGTGTGCCATCAGTGTTTGGATCAGTATGTCTTCCGTGTGGCCGTTTTTACCATCAGTGTGCCATCAGTGTTTGGATCAGTATGTCTTCCATGTGGCCGTTTTTACCATAAGTGTTTGGTCAGTATGTCATCCTTGTGGCCATTTTTACCATCAGTGTGCCATCAGTGTTTGGATCAGTATGTCATCTGTGTGTCCATTTTTGTCATCAGTGTGCCATCAGTTTTTGGATCATTGCGTCATCTGTGTGGCCGTTTTTACCATCAGTGTGCCATCAGTGTTTGGATCAGTATGTCTTCCGTGTGGCCGTTTTTACCATCAGTGTGCCATCAGTGTTTGGATCAGTATGTCTTCCATGTGGCCGTTTTTACCATAAGTGTTTGGTCAGTATGTCATCCTTGTGGCCGTTTTTACCATCAGTGTGCCATCAGTGTTTGGATCAGTATGTCATCTGTGTGTCCATTTTTGTCATCAGTGTGCCATCAGTTTTTGGATCATTGCGTCATCTGTGTGGCCGTTTTTACCACCAGTGTGCCATCAGTGTTTGGATCAGTGTGTCATCCGTGTGGCCGTTTTTATCATCAATGTGACATCAGTGTTTGGTCAGTATGTCATCCGTGTGGCCATTTTCACCATCAGTGTGTCATCAGCGTTTGGATCAGTGTGTCATCTGTGTGTCCATTTTTGTCATCAGTGTGTCATCAGTATTTGGATCAGTGTGTCATCCTTGTGGCCGTTTTTACCATCAGTGTTTGGATCAGTATGTCATCCGTGTGGCCAGTATGTCATCAGTGTTTGGATCAGTATGTCATCTGTGTGGCCGTTTTTACCATCAGTGTTTTGGATCAGTATGTCATCCGTTTGGCCACTTTTACCATCAGTGTGTCATCAGCATTTGGATCAGTATGTCATCTGTGTGTCCATTTTTGTCATCAGTGTGTCATCAGTTTTTGGATCATTGTGTCATCCGTGTGGCCGTTTTTATCATCAGTGTGTCATCAGTGTTTGGATCAGTATGTCTTCCGTGTGGCTGTTTTTACCATCAGTGTGCCATCAGTGTTTGGATCAGTATGTCATCTGTGTGTCCATTTTTGTCATCAGTGTTTGGATCATTGTGTCATCCGTGTGGCCATTTTTATCATCAGTGTGTCATCAGTGATTGGACCAGTATGTCATCCGTGTGGCCATTTTTACCATCAGTGTGTCATCAGTGTTTGGATCAGTGTGTCATCCGTGTGGCCGTTCTTACCATCAGTGCTTGGATCAGTATGTCATCCATGTGGCCATTTTTATCATCAGTGTTTGGATCAGTGTGTGTCATCCATGTGGCCATTTTTATCATCAGTGTTTGGTCAGTATATCATCCGTGTGGCCATTTTTACCATCAGTGTGTCATCAGTGTTTGGATCAGTGTGTCATCCGTGTGGCCGTTCTTACCATCAGTGCTTGGATCAGTATGTCATCCGTGTGGCCATGTTTATCATCAGTGTTTGGTCAGTATGTCATCCGTGTGGCCATGTTTATCATCAGTGTTTGGTCAGTATGTCATCCGTGTGGCCATTTTTACCATCAGTGTGCCATCAGTGTTTTCGATCAGTATGTCTTCCATGTGTCTGTTTTTACCATCAGTGTGCCATCAGTGTTTTGGATCAGTGTGTCATCTGTGTGGCCATTTTTACCATCAGTGTATCATCAGCATTTGGGTCAGTATGTCATCTGTGTGTCCATTTTTGTCATCAGTGTTTGGATCAGTGTGTCATCTCTGTGGCCGTTTTTACCATCAGTGTTTGGATCAGTGTGCCATCCGTGTGGCCGTTTTTACCATCAGTGCTTGGATCAGTGTGTCATCTCTGTGGCTGTTTTTACCATCAGTGTTTGGATCAGTGTGTCATCTCTGTGGCTGTTTTTACCATCAGTATTTGGATCAGTGTGTCATCTCTGTGGCCGTTTTTACCATCAGTGTTTGGATCAGTGTGTCATCTCTGTGGCCGTTTTTACCATCAGTGCTTGGATCAGTATGTCATCTCTGTGGCCGTTTTTACCATCAGTGTTTGGATCAGTGTGCCAACCGTGTGGTCGTTTTTACCATCAGTGTGTCATCAGTGTTTGGGCTCATACTCACTTGCGAGAAAGACGGACGAGTGCAATCCGATAAAAAAAATCGGATTGCACTCGGACCAATGTTATTCAATGGGTGACATATCATCTGCGATTTTTTTTCTCAGCTGAAATCGGACTGAGAAAAAGGGAGCCCAGCATCAGTGACATCAGCTCTATTCACTGCAGCTGTTCTCGCAGCCGGCCTAAACTGCTGTGACTTCAGGACCGTGGGATAATGCCAGGGATGAGGTCACAGCAGTTCATGTCAGCTGCGAGAACAGTTTCAGTGAATAGAGGTGCTGTCACTGATGCTGCGCTCCCTCACAGCCTGACCTGCACTCAACTCTTGAGCGTGGGAAAATCAGCTGGCATTTTCCCTCGCTGAAGAGTTCATCTGAATTCAGGCTGTGAGGGGGCACAGACACAGTGATGTCAGCGCTAGTCACTGAGTCTGCGCCAGCAGCATTTCATTCATTCCCCAGTAGTTTACAGCCAGGTCAGTCGCATTAGCACCGCTCCCGGTTGTAAACTGTCTATACCCCATATATGGATTACGGCGTGGGACTGACTGAACGCCAGACAGGTATGGGTATATTGTTGTTTTTTATTTTTTCTTTATTACAGGAGATCGAGGGCTTCGGGGAATTAGCAGATGTTGTCAGTATGGTTTAATTAAGAACAATAAAGTAGTCTGTGTGTTTATTTCAAATAAAGGATTTTTTAATGGGTGTCTGTGTTTTATTTACTATTTCACTATATGGGGTTAGTAATGAGGGCATCTAATTGACACATCTTCATTACTAACCTCGGGGCTTGAGGTCACAAAGATGACATCAACACCCCAACTATTACCCCACTTGCCACTGCTACAGGGCAAGTGTGAAGAGCGAGGCTAAGTGACGGAATTGGCGCATCTTACAGATGCGCCTTTTCTGGGGTGGCTGGGTACTATATATGTGCGTCACTGACATATATATATATATACTCACACATCTATTCTATGTGTATGTACAGTATCTATTCTATTCTAACCTGTCAGTGTGATTTTACTGTATGCGCACAGGATTTGCCTGCTATTCTATCTATCTAATATATATCTATCTATCTCAGAGATTTAACCTGTCAATTTCCACTGTGAGGAACATAGTAAGGAAATGGAAGAACACAGGTACAGTTCTTGTTCAGGCCAGAAGTGGCAGGCCAAGAAAAACATCAGAAAGGCAGAGAAGAAGAATGGTGAGATCAGTCAAGGACAATCCTCAGACCATCTCCAGAGAGCTGCAGCATCAACTTGCTGCAGATGGTGTCACTGTGCATCGGTCAACTATACAACGCACTTTGCACAAGGAGAAGCTGTATGGGAGAGTGATGCAAAAGAAGCCGTTTCTGCAAGCACGCCACAAACAATCGGCTGAGGTATGCAAAAGCTCATTTGGAGAAGCCAATTTCTTTTTGGAAGAAGGTCCTGTGGACTGATGAAACCAAGATTGAGTTGCTTGGTCATACAAAAAGGCGTTATGCATGGCGGCAAAAAAACACAGCATTCCAAGAAAAACACTTGCTACCCACAGTAAAATTTGGTGGAGGTTCCATCATGCTTTCGGGCTGTGTGGCCAATGCCGGCACCGGGAATCTTGTTAAAGTTGAGGGACACATGGATTCCTCTCAGTATCAGCAGATTCTTTGAAAGAAGAAATATAAACCAGCTCACCCGTGATGCATAAACCAATCCTCGGGAGCACGGACCCGCTGTGCTCAGGCGTATAGAGTCCAAAAAGAAAAGAATGTCCAGCTTCACCGAATCCGTAAAAAAGAGTTTTCTTTATTCACATACTATTGAGCATAGAGGATACAGACTTCAGCACAAGCCATATGGGTAAGAATCTCAACGCGTTTCTGGAGACTAAGCTCCCTTAATCAAGATTGAAGATTGAATAAAGAAAACTCTTTTTTACGGATTCGGTGAAGCTGGACATTCTTTTCTTTTTGGACTCTATCAGCAGATTCTTGACAATAATAATCATGAATCAGTGACAAAGTTGAAGTTACGCAGGGGATGTATCTTTCAGCAAGACAATGATCCAAAACACCGCTCCAAATCTACTCAGGCATTCATGCAGAGGAACAATTACACTGTTCTGGAATGGCCATCCCAGTCCCCAGACCTGAATATCATTGAACATCTGTGGGATCATTTGAAGAGAGCTGTCCATGCTCGGCGACCATCAAATTTAACTGAACTGGAATTGTTTTGTAAAGAGGAATGGTCAAAAATACCTTCATCCAGGATCCAGGAACTCATTAAAAGCTACAGGAAGCGACTAGAGGCTGTTATTTTTGCAAAAGGAGGATCTACTAAATATTAATGTCACTTTTCTGGTGAGGTGCCCATACTTATGCACATGTCAAATTTTGTTTGAATGCAGATTGCACATTTTCTGTTAGTACAATAAACCTCATTTCATGGCAGAAACATTACTGTGTCCAACAGTTATTAGATATATGAAACTGAAATAGCTGTTGCAAAAAAAACAATTTTTATAAAACATTAAGCTTAAGATTAATAGGGGGGCCCAAACTTTTTCATATAACTGTATATATATATGTGTGTTTTGAAGAATACTTTGTTTTAAAACGATGTGTAAATGACAGAGAACTGCTGTATGTAAAAGCTCATGTTAAAATCACATTGCACACGGATTGGATACAGATGTCATACGGATGTTGTGTTTAAAAATCCCATTGTACTCACATGACACTCGCATAGCACTCGTCCGTTTTTTCGGTCCAGAAATCGGACTGTTTCTTTTCTCGCAAGTGGGTATGAGCCCTTTGGATCAGTATGTCATCCGTGTGGCCCTTTTTACCATCAATGTGCCATCACTGTTTTGGATCAGTATGTCATCCGTTTTTACCATCAGTGTGTCATCAGTGTTTTTCTGGTATGGAAAAATAAATAAATTAAATTACAAAGCTCCTCCTATACTGTGCAGTGTTACACTGTACACCGATGTCATCCTTGTGCTGTACGTGTTTTTCATGGACCCATAGGCTTGTTTTGGCCCTTGTCATCTGTGCTTCCAGAAAAAACAGACACGCGGTCAGTGTGAAAACACAGACATGTGAATCGCACCATAGGTTATAATCGGTACTTGAGATTTCATGAACACAACTGATACCACACGTACCGGAAACATGGACTTGTCATGAGGGCCAGGGCCGGACTGGCCATCGGGCAGTTCTGGCAAATGCCAGAAGGGCCGGTGGCAGTAGTGTGCCGCTTGAGTGTGCCGCTGTCGGCACACTCTCCCCGCTGTCGGCGCACTCCCGGCCCCGCATTCAACTATACCGGCGTCATAGACGCCGGTACAGTTGAATGCATTGATGGAGGAGAGAGCGTCTGCTGACGCTTCCTCTCCCATCATTCCCCGCTCTGCCTGCCGCTGACACTGCGGGTGCGCGATGACGTCATATCATCGCGCACCTGCTGTGTGACCGGGCGGGCAGACTGCGACTGCTGAGACCACCAGAGCCAGAGCAGCGCGGGGCAGGAGGAAAGGTGAGTAGAGTGTTTTTGTTTTTGTTTTTTTTATCAATGAGTGATGACTGGATTGTGGAGCTATTGGGGGGGGGGGGGGGCTGTGCTACATTCCATTCTATGGGCCTGTGCTGCATTCCATTCTATGGGCCTCTGCTGCATTATATTCTATGGGGCTGGCTGCATTCCATTCTATGGGCCTCTGCTGCATTATATTCTATGGGGCTGTGCTGCATTCCATTCTATGGGCCTCTGCTGCATTATATTCTATGGGGCTGTGCTGCATTCCATTCTATGGGCCTCTGCTGCATTCTATTCTATGGGGCTGTGCTACATTCCATTCTATGGGCCTCTGCTGCATTATATTCTATGGGGCTGTGCTGCATTCCATTCTATGGGGCTGTGCTGCATTCCATTCTATGGGCCTCTGCTGCATTATATTCTATGGGCCTGTGCTGCATTATATTCTATGGGCCTGTGCTGCATTATATTCTATGGGGCTGTGCTGCATTCCATTCTATGGGCCTCTGCTGCATTATATTCTATGGGGCTGTGCTGCATTACATTCTATGGGGGCTGTGCTGCATTACATTCTATGGGGGCTGTGCAGCATTACATTCTATGGGGCTGTGCTGTATTATAGTCTATGGGGGCTGTGCTGTATTACATTCTATTAAGGCTGGCTGTATTACATGTATTACATTCTATGGGGCTGTGCTGTATTACATTCTATGGGGCTGTGCTGTATTACATTCTATGGGGACTGAACTGTAATGCTGGATACAGCTGTGATTATATGTTATATAGTCGTGTTACACTCCCCTCACTTCTTGTAACCTACAAGTGTACAAAGATATTATACAGTCACCATGTGACAAGTGGGCCTGTGTGACTTCAAATGCCAGGGCTGAATTTTAGTCCCAGTCCGGCCCTGGTGATCGACAATACTGAAATCGCTCGCTTGTTTCCCGGCCTCTTTACACCAACTGAGAAAGAATGAAGGGAACAGAACAATCACAATTAGATCAATCTATCCCCATACAGTATCATGTTATCAGCAGCACATCTACAGTTTACACCGGCGATGTGCGGCTGAGAACAAGGATTTCTGTTCCCACATAAACAATCCCATCACTCGATGAATAGGCAGCATTTTGTTTAGTATAATACACCCCATAGTCCTCCATATATTATAATGTGCACCTCAGTCCTCCATATAGTATAATACACTCCTCAGTCCTCCATATAGTATAATACACTCCTTAGTCCTCCATATAGTATAATACATTCCTCAGTCCTCCATATAGTATAATACACTCCTCAGTCCTCCATATAGTATTATACACTCCACATCGTCCTCCATATAGTATAATATACTCCTCATAGACCTCCATATATTAAAATATACTGCAATTCCTCCATATAGTATAATACACTCCTCAGTCCTCCAAATAGTATAATACATTCCTCAGTCCTCCAAATAGTATAATACATTCCTCATAGTGCTCCACATAGTATAATGTCCCGCCATTGTCATCCATGTAGTACAATTCACTTCCCATAGTATAATGCACCCCATAGTTCTTCATATAGTATAATGTATTCCCCATAGTCCTCAATACAGTATAATGCAGCCCACATATAGTATAATGATGCCACCCCAGAGTATAATGCAGCCACCCCACAGAATATATTGTAGCCCCCTGAGTATAATGTAACCCCCCAGAGAATATAATGCAGCCCCCTCATATAGCATAATGCAGCCCCTGCATATATAATATATTGTAGCCCCCTCATAGAGCATAATGCTGCCCCCCATAGAATATAATGTAGCCCCTCCATAGAAAATAATACAGCACCCCATAGAATGTAATACAGCCCTCCCCCATAGAATGTAATGCAGCCAGCCCCCATAGAATGTAATGCAGCCAGCCCCCATATAATGTAGTGCAGCCAGCCCCCCATAGAATGTAATGCAGCCAGCCCTCCATAGAATGTAATGCAGCCAGCCCCCATAGAATGTAATGCAGCCAGCCCCCATAGAATGTAATGCAGCCAGCCTCCATAGAATGTAATGCAGCCTGCCCCCATAGAATGTAATACAGCACAGCCCCCATAGAATGTAATACAGCACAGCCCCCATAGAATGTAATGCAGCACAGCCCCCATAGAATGTAATGCAGCCAACCCCCATAGAATGTAATGCAGCCAGCCTCAATAGAATGTAATGCAGCCAGCCCCCATAGAATGTAATGCAGCCAGCTCCCATAGAATGTAATGCAGCCAGCCTCCATAGAATGTAATGCAGCCAGCCCCCATAGAATGTAATACAGCACATCCCCCATAGAATGTAATACAGCACAGCCCCATAGAATGTAATACAGCACAGCCCCCATAGAATGTAATACAGCACAGCCCCTATAGAATGTAATACAGCACAGCCCCCATAGAATGTAATACAGCCAGCCCCCATAGAATGTAATGTAGCACAGCCCCCATAGAATGTAATGCAGCCAGCCCCCATAGAATGTAATACAGCACAGCCCCCATAGAATGTAATGCAGCACAGCCCCCATAGAATGTAATACAGCCAGCCCCCATAGAATGTAATACAGCACAGCCCCCATAGAATGCAATGCCGCCAGCCCCCATAGAATGGAATGCAGCACAGCCCCCATAGAATGTAATGCAGCACAACCCCCATAGAATGTAATACAGCACAGCCCCCATAGAATGTAATACAGCACAGCCCCCATAGAATGTAATGCAGCCAGCCCTCATAGAATCTAATACAGCATAGCCCCCATAGAATGTAATGCAGCACAGCCCCCATAGAATGTAATGCAGCACAGCCCCCATAGAATGTAATGCAGCACAGCCCCATAGAATGTAATGCAGCACAGCACCCATAGAATGTAATGCAGCACAGCCCCCATAGAATGTAATGCAGCACAGCCCCATAGAATGTAATACAGCAGAACCCCCATAGAATGTAATACAGCACAGCCCCCATGGAAAGTAATACAGCACAGCCCCCATAGAAAGTAATACAGCACAGCCCCCGTAGAATGTAGTACAGCACAGCCCCCATAGAATGTAATACAGCACAGCCCCCATAGAATGTAATGCCGCCAGCCCCCATAGAATGGAATGCAGCACAGCCCCCATAGAATGTAATGCAGCACAGCCCCCATAGAATGTAATACAGCACAGCCCCCATAGAATGTAATACAGCACAGCCCCCATAGAATGTAATGCCGCCAGCCCCCATAGAATGGAATGCAGCACAGCCCCCATAGAATGTAATGCAGCACAACCCCCATAGAATGTAATACAGCACAGCTCCCATAGAATGTAATACAGCACAGCCCCCATAGAATGTAATGCAGCACAGCCCCATAGAATGTAATGCAGCACAGCCCCATAGAATGTAATGCAGCACAGCCCCCATAGAATGTAATGCAGCACAGCCCCCATAGAATGTAATACAGCAGAACCACCATAGAATGTAATACAGCACAGCCCCCATGGAAAGTAATACAGCACAGCCCCCATAGAAAGTAATACAGCACAGCCCCCATAGAAGGTAATACAGCACAGCCCCCATAGAATGTAATACAGCACAGCTCCCATAGAATGTAATACAGCACAGCCCCCATAGAATGTAATATAGCCAGCCCCCATAGAATGTAATGCAGCCAGCCCCCATAGAATGTAATACAGCACAGCCCCCATAGAATGTAATACAGCACAGCCCCCATAGGATGTAATGCAGCCAGCCCTCATAGAATCTAATACAGCACAGCCCCCATAGAATGTAATACAGCACAGCCCACATAGAATGTAATGCAGCCAGCTCTCATAGAATCTAATACAGCACAGCCCCTATAGAATGTAATTCAGCACAGCCCCCATAGAATGTAATACAGCACAGCCCCATAGAATGTAATACAGCCAGCCCCCATAGAATGTAATACAGCACAGCCCCCATAGAATGTAATGCAACTAGCCCCCATAGAATGTAATGCAGCACAGCCCCATAGAATGTAATGCAGCCCCCCCAATCCAGTTATCGCTCAGTGATATATTTTAAAAAAACCAAAACACTCTCCTCTCCTCGTGCCCAGCGCTGCTCCTGGCTCCGGTCTCAGCAGCTGCAGTCTGCCCGGTCACACAGCAGGTACGCGATCATATGACGTCATCGCGCACCCGCAGTGTTAGCGCCAGGCAGATCGGTGAATGATGGGAGAGGGAGCGTCCTCCATCATTGCATTCAACTGTACCGGTGTCATAGACGCCGGTATAGTTGAATGCGGTGGCGCTGGCAGGGGGAGTCGGCGGCGGGGGGAGTCGGCGGCGGGGGGAGGAGTCTGCGCTGGAGAGCGGCCCACGACTGCCACCGGCCCTTCTGGCATTTGCCAGAACTGCCCGATGGCCAGTCCGGCCCTGTCGATCACACTCGTTTAGTGGCTTGAGATCAGTGCATGCAAATACAGCAGAAATGCTTCACAGGGAGACCAGGCAAGGATGATTACAGTTGTAGTTAGCACCCGGCTCCTGGGAATAGCGCTAACTCTACTGCTTTTCCCAGCCACCAGAGCATTTAATTCTGGTATGTGTAATGATTTTTAGGGTTGATGTCAGCTGCGTAATGTCAGCTGCTATCAATCCCTGGTGTAAGTAATGGAGAGATGTCTATCAGACCCCCGCACTACTAGCCCAGACCTGGCGAGTCCCAGCGACTCTGAAGAGCGGTGACGGTAGTAACAATACCGCTCTTCACAGTCGCCGAGCTCAGCGCAAGACCCGGAATATCTGAAGAGCGGTGACGTTACTGATGTCACCGCTCTTCAGAGTCACCGGGTCTCGTGCTGCGCAGCGGAACCAAAAGTGGCTGTAGGCAAAGTGTATGGAGCATCAGAATGAGGTTCCACAATCCCTTCATTATCTATGAGATCCAGTTCTGTAGGTAAAGTAGCGGCTTTTCTTGGTACTGCAACTAAAAGCAATAAATAGGACTGAGCTGTAATGCTGGATACAGCTGTGATTATATGTTATATAGTCGTGTTACACTCCCCTCACTTCTTGTAACCTACAAGTGTACAAAGATATTATACAGTCACCATGTGACAAGTGGGCCTGTGTGACTTCAAATGCCAGGGCTGAATTTTAGTCCCAGTCCGGCCCTGGCTCCTGTAGACTAGTAACACATAACTCTATTCTACTGCTTTTAACATTAATTATGCATATTAGTAATACTTGTATTCATCATATCACTGCTTGTGTGAATTACTCATGTACAGTCGTTGTAGTAGTAGCAATACTAATGACTGCATCACCACTGGGGTGAATATTAATTCTATATATTGGTATTACTGGTAAGTGTGTGTGTGTTGGTAGTACCCAGTAATAAGTATAATAAGTACCTGATTGCTGATTTTGTGGACTGCCCGTGTACAGAAGGAATTAACTTAATGAACTATTAATGCAGGTGAGCAGCACTAGTACCATATCTGTGCCTGCATGTGCTGCTCCTCTGCACTTCTCATAGCTGCTGCAGACTGTTCTAGTGAATAGTAACTATGTCTGATTGTGTCAACTAATGTATACTAGTGATACTATATACTAGTGATACTGTACACTAGGGATAATGTATACTAGTTATACTAGTAACCATATGTCTGAGTGCTCAAACAGACTAGTAATAACAGTAATATCATTTTGTTTGTGAACTATACATGCAGACTAGTAGTAATAATAAGTATATCACTGCCAATTTATACTATATATGCAGACTAGTAGTACTAGCAACTATATCACTGCCAATTTATACTATATATGCAGACTAGTAGTAATAGTAAGTATATCACTGTTAATTTGCACTATACATGCAGACTAGTAGTACTGTTACTATAGCCTTGTAATACTGTTACTATAGCATTGCCAATTTATACCATATATGCAGACTAGTAGTACTGTTACTATAGCACTGCCACTTTATACTATACATGCAGACTAGTAGTACTGTTACTATATCACTGCCACTTTATACTATATATGCAGACTAGTAGTACTGTTACTATATCACTGCCACTTTGTACTATATATGCAGACTAGTAGTACTGTTACTATAGCACTGCCACTTTATACTATATATGCAGACTAGTAGTAATAGTAAGTATATCACTGTTAATTTGCACTATACATGCAGACTAGTAGTACTGTTACTATAGCCTTGTAATACTGTTACTATAGCATTGCCAATTTATACCATATATGCAGACTAGTAGTACTGTTACTATAGCACTGCCACTTTATACTATACATGCAGACTAGTAGTACTGTTACTATATCACTGCCACTTTATACTATATATGCAGACTAGTAGTACTGTTACTATATCACTGCCACTTTGTACTATATATGCAGACTAGTAGTACTGTTACTATAGCACTGCCACTTTATACTATATATGCAGACTAGTAGTAATAGTAACTATATCACTGTTAATTTGCACTATACATGCAGACTAGTAGTACTGTTACTATAGCCTTGTAATACTGTTACTATAGCATTGCCAATTTATACCATATATGCAGACTAGTAGTACTGTTACTATAACACTGCCACTTTATACTATATATGCAGACTAGTAGTACTGTTACTATAGCACTGCCACTTTATACTATATATGCAGACTAGTAGTACTGTTACTATATCACTGCCACTTTATACTATATATGCAGACTAGTAATACTAGCAACTATATCACTGCCAATTTATACTATATATGCAGACTAGTAGTCCTGTTACTATAGCATTGCCAATTTATACTATATATGCAGACTAGTAGTACTAGCAAGTATATCACTGCCAATTTATACTATATATGCAGACTAGTAGTACTGTTACTGTAGCATTGCCAATTTATACCATGTATGCAGACTAGTAGTACTGTGACTATATCATAGCCAATTTATAATATACCTGTAGACTATTAGTGCTAATAACCATATCATTACTTGTGGGAACTATATACAGTGTGTAGACTAGTAGCACTAGTAATCATATTACTATCGGTTAGCACTCTGCATGTAGACTAGTAGCACTAGGAATCCTGTCACTGCTGGTGTGGGTCATGATCCGATCACTTTACTGCTCCTCCTGACCTTTGCTTACCTTGGGCTGATCAGAATTTTTTCACCTTCCAGGACGATCACTTTCTTTCCCATTCAAGAATTTGTGAGTAAACAACAAATGGAGACTAGAAAAGTATAGAAAAAATGTCTACTACATGGGAACAAACTCCTGGAAACTAAACTGATCTCCCGATCTCCTGCTGTTTGATGGCTGCTGCTCCTCGTCCTTATTTCTAGTGATTGCTGTCACATCCATTCTTCCTCGGTTACCCGGTCACCATCAGATCACTTTAGATCACTCACTAGAAGAATCTCCGACTATTAAGTCATGTTCTTACTAAAATACATATTTTTAAGACAACTCAGTACACTAAACATTTATTTTCAATTCTGTATATGGAATAAAAAGAAAATGTAATGACATGTGATTATTCGATTTCCTTAAACACATTTTTTTTTAATTAAATTATTCTACTTTTGCCTTCCCCTGCCCCTCCACACACTAAAAAAAATTATATATATATATATATATATCTATATCTATATCTATATATATCATGTGATCACTGGCATTTACACACCTTTTCTTTCTTTTTTTTGTTTTGCATTTTTTAAATTGTTTTGCAAGCATTTTTTATGTTTCTGTTATGATGCATTTGTACAATATTTCTCAATATGATAAAAAAATAGTAGCTGTGGAAAATATGATTGGTAAAATTATAATAATAATAATAATCACAACAATAATAATAAGTAAAAATAGTACAAATAAATATAAAGTTAATTGTGATAATAATAGTAATAATAACAATAAAATACAAAAAATATATAATGTTAATTGTGGTAATAACAGTAATTATAGTGATGATGATAATAATAATAATAATAATAATAATAGTAAAGGAGTAAAAACTAAAGATAATTTTAATTGTGATAATAAAAATAATGATAATAAAAAGTAAAAACAAAGATAATGTTAATTGTGATAATAATAGTAATTGTAGTGATAATAATAAAAATAAAAAGTAAAAATAATGTTAATAATAATAGCAAAAATAGTACGATTTATATTATTTAATAATAATAATAATAATAATAATAATAATCACAACAATAATAAAAAGAAAAAAATGTAAAAATAAATATAAAGTTAATTGTGCTAATAATAGTAATAATAACAGTAAAATAGAAAAAAAAATATAATGTTAATTGTGGTAATAATAGTAATTGTAGTGATAATAATAATAATAATAATAATAATAATAAAGAGTAAAAATAATGTTAATAATAAAAGCAAAAATAGTACGATTTATATTATTATAAAATAATAATAATAATAATAACGAGTAAACATAATGTTAATAATAATAATAGCAAAAATAGTACGATTTATATTATTATTATTATTTAATAATAATAATAATAATAATAATAATAATAATAATAATAACAACCAGTAAAAATAATGTTAATAATGATAACAATAATAGTACTATTTATATTATTATTTTCATCATCATTTCTAGCAGTTTAGTAATATGAAGAAATAGAAAAAAAGGAGGAACAACAAAATAGGAGATATATTTATATTACAGTTTATTGTTCAATGTTTAAACGTTTTAGCAAAGTGCTTGAAATATTCTCTCTCTAATAACGCCATATCGTCATACAATTAAATATAAAAAATTAAACATCATTATCAACCATTATTTACACAAATAAACAAAATGTAAAATTACAATGCAGTAACAGCAGTTTAGACTGGATTAATAATTACATTTGAAACCATTTACATCCTAGGAAAATCTGTCGAATCATTTTCCATACAGAGTTTCTAGAAAGGAATTTTATTTTATTTTATTTTTTTCATTTTTTTTCTAAACTGAATGCATAAATTCTATATATAGTGTATATCGTGATATCACGAACGCAAGGTTCATTGTATATTTCAACAATGCAAATTATTACATACAGCCACTTCCTAAACTCCTATTAACCCTGAGAGGAACATGGGCACAGAATAAAAATGTTTTTATTTCTTTCTTATTTTTTTTTCTTTATTTTCTTTCTTTATTTTTTTTTATGAAAACAAGTCCCCAACATATAAAGAAAAACGTTATTTACATCCCAGTTATTCTTGGAAATAAATGTGAAACGATCTCCTCTGAAATTCAGGAAGGATTCCCAGCAATTAACGGCAACAAATATATGTTTTGGTTTTTATAACCACATTTACAGGTGTCTTTAAGGATGATGTCTCCATCTGAAAAAGTAGGTGAAGATTTTTTGACAAAACAAATAAAAAATAAATAAAATGTATTTCTCCAATTTACAGGAACATTTGACTAATTTTTTGCATTTTTTTTTTATTTTTTTTGTATATTTTTTTTGTATGTGATGCTTCCCTTTAAATTTCGTTCTATACATAGAAAGGTGGAAAGTCTTTTTTTAAAGTGCTTTCCATAGGAAATCGGTAGATAAGTGGTTTATAATCAGATCCATTGCAATTAAAGGTGCTGTGCTTCTAGTACATGTCTGAGAGCAATAAGTCAAGGAGCTGCACAAAAGGGGGTGAGGACATATGCAATCAGTGCTGCTATGATGCTAGATTGCCAGCTCTTGGACCCCATGTTAAAGCCTTTGGGGTATGTCTTGGGGGCTTTGCCCAGTGAATAGTTCACCCACTGTACGGTCAGGGATTGCACTTTTATAAGTGTGGGGCATAAAATGCTGGGGCTCCATAGGACTGGGACCCCAGGACAAAGGGTGACAGGACAGCAGCTGGACCTGGGAGGAAGGGTAACTGTGCTGTGCACATCAGCGCACTGGGAGCATGGCTTGGATACCCTGGGTGCCCATGCATGCCCAGTGGGTTGACCATAGAAGGAGAATGACTTAGAGGGCTGAGCCCACCACCCATGCCTGGACCTCCCCCATGATTGGACCCCCCAGTAGGGGCACTTGTGTCAGCTCCAGGATTCTGCTTCTTCCACTTCGTGCGTCTGTTCTGGAACCAGATCTTGACTTGGGTCTCGGTCAGACTAAGCGATAAGGCCAGGTTGAGTCTTTCACAAACTGAGAGGTATCTGGTGGACTTGAACTTGTTCTCTAGAGCAACAAGCTGTTCATAGGTGAAAGCTGTTCGAGCTCTCCTGGGTTTGCCAGACTTGGAGTCAGAGCCTGCCCTCTTCCTCTTGGGTTTGCCATGTTGGCTTTGACCTTGGTTCTGGTTCTTGCCATTGGCTTGTTGTGAGCCAGGAGTGTTACCATGATTTGCTAGACCTTCCTCAGAATGGGAAGACCCAAGACCACCACCAGGCTCTCTGTCCACTGTACCAGATGGAGTGGAGCTGCTGCTTTCTTCACTGCAAACCTCTTCATCCTCCTCGTCCTCTTCTTCTTCCAGGTCACTTCCAGGACTTGGGCTAAAGTCTTGATTTTGACATTCCTCTCCAGCCTGTTGGTACAACTCTCCATCGTCTGGAAAGAGAAAGTTTCTATTAGATAACATGCTGCCTGTTGATTGTCATCATCCATAGACCAAAGGGTTAATCTATGTACAGTAGGAAAGTGCAGTTATCAATGGGAAAAAAATCATCAAAGAGTCATCAATAAAAGCCAAAGCTGAAGAGTCCTCATCAATGGCTGATCACTGACCAAGTATGATCACTAGCACCTGCCATAGAGGAGAGGTGGGTGTCAGGCTGATGGAGGGGCTGCAAATCCCACCACATCTGCCCACCATGCTGATCAATAGTGTAGTCTCCAAGG